>NC_029791.2:64125876-64152941 GCF_000816755.2 Arachis ipaensis | reverse complement strand
CCAAATTCTTGAAGGAGCTTGTCAACAAGAAAAGAAGCTGGGATGAGAAAGAAACCATAATGATTATTGAGGAATGCAGAGCCTTGATTCAAAAAGGGCTTCCTCCCAAGCTTGAGGACCCAGGGAGCTTCCTGTTGCCTTGCACCATTGGGGAATTAACCATCAATAAAGCAATGTGCGATCTCGGAGCAAGTATTAACTTAATACCATCTTCCTTGGTGAAAAAGCTGCATATAGAGGAGGTCAAACCAGTACAAATGTCTCTGGAGCTGGTAGACAAGTCAATGGTATACCCCAGGGGTGTAATTGAAAATCTTTTGGTCAAGGTGGACAGTTTTATATACCCTGCTGATTTTGTGGTTCTAGAATCAAACGATGATGATGGTGACTCTGTTATACTGGGAAGGCCATTCTTGGCCACTGCTAGAGCTATCATAGACGTAGAGGAAGGGGAATTAACTCTCAGGATGCATGACCAGAATGTCACTCTGAAAGTATTACCAGAAGCACAATTTAGCAAGGAGAAGAAAGACTATATGAAAAATGACCAGGAAGGTCACAGCAACATCCCAATGCTAAGGATTGTGCAGACTGATGAAGAAACCCAAGAGGGTATTAGAGTTTTAGCCACTGAAAAGAGAGGCCCCCAAGGAAAGCCTACGGCCAGAAAAGAAAGATCAACAAAAGGAAAGATGAAACGCAGAAACAAAGCAAAAAGAGGTTGGAAGAATAGAAAGATTCCAACAGAGGGGCTTTCCAAAGGTGACAAAGTGCAACTGATATATCAACAGTTGGGGGCAAATCAACAAACCGAAGATTACTACACTGTCAGCAACATACTCTCATTAGAGCATGCTGAAATTGAACACCAGAGAACAAAGGAGAGGATCACGGTCAGAGGAGACAAATTGAGGTCCTACAAGCACCAACCACCATAAAAGAAAGCTCCCATGTCAAGCTAATGACAATAAAAGAGCGCTCCATGGGAGGCAACCCATGCTTTAAGATTCATGTCATTTTAAATTCAATAAGTTATGATCAATTGAGCATGAATTCTTTTCTCTTTTCATGAACATGTCCATTGACTGCATGCACTAATTTGAAACATATGCTAAGTTTGGTGTGCCTTCAAGCACACTAAACCAATGTTACAAATAATTCCATTTTGCATGTTTGGAGATTCTTATGAACATTTAATATTTGAATCTCACTAATTGGAGGAAGATACTTATTTTCTTTATATATGACCAAACATTAAGTTTGGTGTCTTCAAGGAAGAGTGTCACGGTTCAAATGATATAAGAATTGATGGTTCACATAGTATTAATGAAAAGAACACTCTTGCCACGGTTGGACAAAACTAATGTAAGTTGTCTTGTTGTGATGACTAGGTGGTCAAAGAATCTTCAAAGAAAAAGACAAGACAAAGGAAAGCATAGCATATGGACAAAATCCCATCACATGCCTCGAAAAAGAAATCTGCCACTCCTTGAGAATGATCACGGCAAAGGCAAGGGAAGGAGCAAACTTTGTCTTCATTCATCCTTACATGCATACCTTTGATCTCCATAAGTCTAATTCCATCCCAGCCCTTCATTGCTCATTTAAAAGCATACCACCTTCAAGCCATGCACATGACCGAATCACTCCAACCTTGGAAACTTCACTCCCTTCATCACTCCTCAACATAACAAGCTCTGTGCAACATTTCTCTTACTTTAAACTCCAACCATTTAAACTTCTCTTCATCATTTCTTGTCATAGCAAGTTCGGTCTTCAACAAGCACAAGAAGAAAGGGAGCTAAGAATAATAAACAAACAAAGTGAATTCGAGTCAAGATTCCTTGTGATGCAAGAAGAACATGCTTTTCAATCTCATGAATCTTTTGGAAAGTTGGAACAAATGCAAGCTGAAAATTTGAGGGCTCTCAAAGAGTTCACAACACTCCAAGATGCAAGGTATGAAGTACAAGCCGATTACAACATCAATAGCCAAATCAAACTGAATTATATTGGAGAACATTTGCACAACATGGATCCGGCTTTCCCAACTTTTGATGAATTCTTCAAAAAGAGAAGTGAGGTAGAGGTAAGCAATGCTATGAGACTTGAAGATAGAGTGGAGGAGGCTATGAATAAGGCTGGCTTTTGGCGAGGTCAACAGGCACCAAACACGGATGGTGGGAACACTAGCAGCCAAGTGTATGAAAGGAGAAAGAAAAGGCATGACAAATGAAAGGTGGACTTGCTCCTTGTTCATCACTACAAAGAAAAAAAAACATGCATTCTATCTGTTCTAAGTGTCTTTGCATCTTTAAGTAGTTCTTTTTAATTAAAAGTCTTTGCATTATGTTTGTTTCTTTTAAAATAAGTAGGCTAGTTTATGTGTGTGCTTGTGTGTTTACTTTCACTTGACAAGAAGCATGTGTTGTCCCATGCATCTTTAAGTTCAATAAAAGAACAGTTTGAATGTGAAGCAAGATGATCTCTGTTAGATAGAAGTAGAATAAAAGTAAGTGGTGGTATGTGTGTGGTTGTATAATAGTTCACTTTTAGTGAATAAAGAGCTAGGATATCTCATTCTAAGTAAAGAGTGGCCTACTGTTTATGAATCTCAATTAAATAAAAAAATTCCTTGGTTAGAAAGAAAAACAAAAAGAAGGAAAGAAAAGAGATAGCCAAAAAGTGGCAGAACAAAAGGAAACAAAAAGAAACAAAGCTGGACACCAATAGCTTGAACTTTAAAATATATGCCTGTGGAGATCTAGACTTGGTTTTCTAGTCTCTGGGTCCTGAGATCTAATTTCCCAATTTTATATTTTCTGTTTACTGTTTTCATGTTCATTTACTTTTCTGCTTCAAGATCCAATCTAACCCAAACCTTCTTCTACTTCTTTGCTTGATGCAATTTACTTTTCCTTGTTAAAATTCTGCAAATCTAATCCCCAATTCCCTTTACAATTCCAGCCGTTTATATTTCTTGCACTTTAAGATTCCGCAATTTATATTTCTTGCATTCTAAGTTTCTGCTATTTAATTTCTTGTTATTTAAGATTCAGCACTTTAATTCCCTGTTCTCTTTACTTCCATGCAATTTAATTTCTGCAAATCACAAAACACTCAACCAAATCTTGATTCGCTTGACTAAATTAACCACTAAGCTAAAATTGCTCAATCCTTCAATCCCTGTGGGATCGACCTCACTCCCGTGAGTTTTTATTACTTGATACGACCCGGTACACTTGCCGGTTAGATTTGTGTGTTTTGGGAGAAATTTATTTTTCACCAAAATACTCATCAATCCCTTCCTAATATTGTTTTATGATTGAAAACTTGCTTCCCAGAGATCTTTAATTAGTATATTTTAATTCTCCTTTATACCATTCGATGCTGTGATCTGTGTGTTAAGTGTTTCAGGCTTTATAAGGCAGGAATGGCTTAGGAAATGGAGAGGAAGCTTGAAAAAATGGATGGAACACAAGAAACTAAGGAGCTGACCAGCGAACACCGACGCGCGCGCATGACTCACGCGAGCGTGCGGAATAGAGAAAAATGCAGTGACGAGTGCGCGTGACTGACACGTACGCGTGGATTGGAGTCTGCACGAATGACGCGAATGCGTGGATGACGTGTACCCGTGACAATGAAAATCGCTGAATGAGGCGAACGCGTGGACGACGCGTATGCATGACCTGCGCGATCTGCAGAATTAACAGAAAATGCTGGGGAAATTTCGGGCTGCGTTTTGACCCAGTTTTTGGCCTAGAAACACAGAATAAAGCTAGGAAACATGCAGAGACTCAAAACAACAACTTTACACGACTTCACATATTCTCATTAGGATAGTTTTAGGTTTTTAGATCTAAATCTAGAGTGAATTACTCTTCCTCTAGGTTCTCTTTACATTCCCAGTTTATTGCTTTTGCTTTTGGATATTGAAGAGTCATTACCTCCGTTGAAGATACTATTCTAGTTTGTTTTCTTACTCACTTTTTTATTTATTCCATATTCTTAATTCTTGTTTAAAGTGGTAGTTGGATTATTTTCATGGATTGTTAGTGAAAAGGATTACTTTTATCTTTAATTAATTTTCAAAGCTTTATTTTATTCAATTTATTATGTCTTCTTCTTATATTTTTATGAGTGTTATATTCATGTCAATGGAGTAGACTCCATACTTGACATGGGGGTTGATTAAAAGGAGACACTTGAGTTGGAAGGCTTAAGTGATGGTTGAATTGGAAATTGTTGGCTAGTCCTGTATTTACTAACGCTAGACCTTCCCAAGGGAGAGGACTAGGATTTGCGAATAAGAGTTAGCTTAATCACTTGACTTTCCTTTATTTAGTAAGGGTTAACTAAGTGAAAACAACAACATTTTTAATACCACACTTAAGAAATTCCAACAAGGATAGAACTTCCAATTAATCATTCCCCCAGTCAAGGCCTTTTATCTAGAATATTAATAATGATTCTTAGTTTTTTATTACTTTAATTTACAATTATTTAATTACGTGTTATCCAAACTTAAACTCTCTTGGAAATTCCTAATTAATAAAATAGCATCCTTTCTTGCAAACTCGTTGGGAGACGACTTGAGATTCATACTCCCAGTATTTTTATTCTAAATTTTTGTGACACCTTTCTAAATTGGTGAGGCGGATTTTAGCTGATTAAGAGCTATACTTGCAATGCTGTTCTTATATTACAATCTCTTAATTGGCCTAACTTCTGTCACGCACCAATGGCATAAATAATTCAAAGATTAAAAAGTGATTTAATATCACAAGTGAAACTAAAATAAATTTATAATTTTGTATTAAAGTGAAACTAAAATAAATACCATAAGTGATTTAATATCACAAATAAAACTAAAATAAAATTTGATGAGTATCTCCAAAATAAAAAATAAAGCAGATAAAAACATAAAAATGAGAGAAACAGCCAGAGAATAAAACAAAGAATAGTAACAAAACTTCTGAACAACTTTTAAAAATACAACTCAATGAATCTAGCACCTGAGATTGACCTCCATAAAGTGGGATAAAATATTTCTTATAGAAATTAGAGAAACTTGTGGAGATAATGTGAACCGGATCAATTTACATAGCATTTTCAACTATTGACCACATTTTGCTTTCTAAAAATAAGGGGATAAAAATGTATCACTCATAAAAAATGAAACAACATATACCAACAGATTTTCCTAAAAAAATATTATAATTATTTTTAAGCACACCAAAAAAGAACAAAAAAAATAACGTATAAATAAGTAAGGAGAATTATTTTTAATTGCTTACCTTTCTCATTAATACTGCTTGAAGTTAAGGAAGACCATCATTGTAACTATAACAATTAATAGAAAGTTCCACACAAGTTTATTCACCTTATCCAATGGCTTCTTTTGGTGGCTGCCAATAAACTACAACCTTAAAATGTTCAACAACCCTATCACAAATCACACGAGAAACAAAAGTAAGGATCAAATAAGATGTAAAAAATTAATTAAATACCAATTATTAAAAACAGTAACTAAATAAAAATAAGTAATTTATTGAAGAATCAAAATTTAATAGCCTTTGGAAGCAAAAAATTCTGCATATTGTGAGAAAAACCATATAAAAATATAGAAATTTTTTTTTCAAAATAGTCAAAGTTTCCACCTTCTCAATAGAATTTTAATGAAGTTGTCCCAAGCTCTTTAGTAAGATTAAAGAACACATATCTATATCCCATTTCTAGATACAAAAAGGTAGCTAAATGAATATCAATACATGACTTGAACTTTACAATATAAGACAAACTAACAAAGTAGAAATAATTTTCCAACAGTTCATGCTATAGTGGATGTATTTATACACTTTTTCTTTTTGCATAGCAGTGATCTCCGAATCAGATTATTTCTTACAAAAAAAGATATGTTTTCCAAAATATTAGTTACAATGCAAAATTACACATCAATGATAAAAATAAAGTTACGGTATAAAAAAAGAACCCTAACTCAATCTTGTGTATTTTTTCTTTCCTCTATTATGAAACCAAAAGAAAATCAACAAAATCTACATATTTGATTAGCTTATAAAATTGATCTTTAAATAAGCATGTTTCTTAACCCATTCAGATCTTGATAACATAGACAACCATCAATGTCTTCACCGATAGAAAAATTGTAACAATCCAAAAATTTAGAAGTCTCTAGAGTCTAACAAATATCCAATTTCTAAAAGTAGATTAATATCTTGAGTGAAATACTAATAAAGTTTTCTGGCAATTTTGAATTAATCATTTAACACCTATGTAATGAGAAGCTCAGATTATCTTTTGACATCATAATAAACTTTAGTAACTTTGATTATATTAGCAATAAACAAAAGATTACCCACAAGACAAAGGATGGTTATTCACAATAGAATTATAAGCATGACATAATAGCAGTTACAAAAGATAGTTGAGGTTATCAGAGCCAAAATAATGACCATAAACAAAGACTCATTATTTAAACAAAATTGAAATTTTTGAGATATGCCCAAGGAAATTGGGGGAGAATAAGTAAGAAGGCACAATCTATAATGTAGAATTCAAAGAGAATGGGTAAAAAGGACCATACCTTTTAGAATAGTGCCAGTAAATTCATTGTGCATCTAGGACACAGTCTCCTCCATAAATCCGCAACTGTAGCTGAACAAAAAAAATAATATAAGAGAGCAAGATTTATCTAATAAATTATCAAATAAACAAATTAATATGAGAGAAAGAAATTAGTGAAATCAGAGTTGAAGAGTATTTACAACACACTCTACTACACCATTAACTTTTGAGAATCCACTATGCAAAAGGAAAAAAATTGTATGTAATAAAAACTGAGACCTTTACCAAAACTCTAAAAACATGAAACTCGAGAAATAGAAAGCACAAAATTAAGAAACATGGCATGTTGAGAAATCGCTGTTTTTGACATAAAAATTTTGCACAGTATAAGTAGTTAATTATCCATATTTAAGCTATAGAGACTAATTAAAAATTTGTGCATAATACAAGAACTTTATTAGAGCTTTTAAACTATAGAGATTTCCAAAGTAATCAATGCTAAATTAAACTAAAAAATGCATATAGCACCATACTTGGATCCGTGGTGGAGATAGTAGCCACTCCATTGAAGTCACAGGAATCAGGAGTCTTTCCCTTCTTATGATAGTAACTATCAAAAGCGTAAGTTGAATGTGCAATCACATTGTCTGGTTCATCGAATGGTTGTCCTTGCCGCATAGCAGAGCATTCCACTTTGCCCAGCCCACACGTCCAATCTAGTGCAGCATGCAACATCTTCGGATCAGCACCCTCCTTTGCAATGCAGAAAGTTTGGTTGCTGATATCATTCGCTAAGAGTGCATCTGATCCAGTCAAGTGTAAAATGTAATTAGGTGCACCATTTGCATCGAAGAGTTCCCAATTGAAGAAAATAAGTTTCAAGATAAAAAAATATGCCATTCATAATAAAAAGATTAAAAATTGATATAGTATTAACAGTCAAAATAAAATAAATATCAACAGTCCAAACCACCCTTGAGATCCTATTAAATCACCGCACTTGCTGAAAGCACAAATGTTTTCTTCTTCCTGCAATTACCTTTTCTCCCACTTTTTCCAAATCAGATCAACACCCCAGCCATATTTCCATGTGAAATAAAAACGTATATACAATCAAGCAAAGGCAACAAAACGATTGCAAATTTTCATAAGAGATAAATAGAAATTAAAATCAAAACTGTAAGTATTCTTGGCTGTCTAGAAAATTTATATTGGAGATATCACAGGAGTCACCATTAAAGTTAATAGACATAATATAAATTTGTACGTTTGTTAAAATTTACATAAAGAAACTTCCACAACATTACATAATCATAGACAGAAAAAGAAGATGGATTACATATATGCAGGAACATACATGATCATGTCAAGCATAGAATGATAGAATTGAATAACTTAAACAAACTAATAAACAATGTAAATAATAAACATAAAGAGAAAAATTGTCTCAACACAACTCCTCATTCAAATGTATTATATTAACATAACAACCCATAAAAGAAGCAAAAACTTTAGCATATAGAAAATTAGAACCACTAAATATATATCAGAAACCAATCTTTAACTTCAAAAAAAGCCAAAAGCTTTTTCTCTTTCTACAATCAACCGGTCCTTCTCATTTCACTCGTTCTAAAATATGCATTATCTCAAAAAAAAAAATATTATTAAACCATAAAAAAAGAACAAATTAAATATAATTTATATAAATATAAGAAAGAAGAATAATTATTTAACTTAATTTTCTTTAACTTAATTTTCTTGCAGACGTTCTGACCTCATTTTTGTTTCCCTAGAATTGCGATGAAATCTCAGATCAGAATCCAGCTGGATACTCAATTAATCTCTTATATATTTTCATATACCAACAGATCACAGTATACATAATAGTAATTAACATTTATTTGAAACAAAATCAAAGAAATTCTAAAAAACATGATGACGAAGCATCCGATATCTAACATATTCTGGTGAGCAAACATTTGGAATTAAAGGACTTCTGCTGTGTTCGGCCTACTTTTCCAGCCCCTCATCCGAGGTCTACCATTTTAGTCGCGAACTCGCCATAATGGTTTCTGCCGTGGCCTCCGCAATGCCTCCGGACACTGTTCTGAGGGGTCAGTCGCGATAGAAAATAGCGATGAAACTCAGGTAACGTTTGCCTTTAGGGATTCTGTTGCCAGCCCCCCGCTTTGACTGGACCAGATCCCGATTCTGCTCGGCATATACCGGCATTTTGAGTAATTGAAGAAATTGTTTCTTCCTCTTCATAGATGTTGTCGGTTTCACTGCATCCATTTACAACATCCGTCCATTGAGATCAATAATATTCCTAGAGAGAGATATCGCAGAGAAGCATTGAGCAAATAGCCAGATTTAAAGAAAAACCTGAACTAAAAGAAGGAAAACGGGGTTGAAGGGATAGGGTTTCAGAGTGAGAAAAACATCGAGAGAGAAGGAGAGAGTGTGTGTCTTAAGCAAAAGCAAGGGATGGTAGAATGAAAAAAAGGATCGAGAAATAGAGAACTGGATTTGAGAGTGAGAGCAACACCGTGAGAGAGAAAGCGAGAAAATGAGAGAGAAAGAGAGTGTCACACAGAAGAGAGGGAAGGATCGAGGTCACAACACCGAGAGAAATGATCCAGGCCAGAAGGAGAGAATAGCCAATCGAGGAGAGAACGAAGGGAATGACTGGATTAAGATTTTCAAGAGAGATAGAGAGAGGAGAGACAGCATCAAATGAAAGATAGAGAATGGAGAAAGAAGATGAGGGCGAGAATGAAAGGCGTTTAGGTTACTCCTTTTTCATTTTTTATTACAAATTAACGTGAGAGTGACGTGTGGCTTAATGAGCCATGGATATTATACGAAACAGCTACAAGTGGCATAAGCAAACCGGATTCTAACTCCTAAAACCATTGACATCGCAAATACTTTATTACACGGAACAGAGCACAAACGCAGGGCTTTCGAAAATCAAAATACTCACTGAAATAACAAAACGAAGCAGCCGCAGCTCCCTATCAAACCGGCAGTGGGCTCCGTCAGTAACCCCAAGTGACAATCGCGAGCAAAAACACCGGTGACGGTAACTGTAACAACCACGCGGCGTTAACAACCTTTCCGGAATTCCAACAGAACAGAAACCAAACTCAAAGAACTTACCGGTAGTGGAACACGGTGGCAGTAGGGTCTCAAGTGGCAGAAGCTCAGCCCGGAGCTCCGGCGGTGATCCCGGAAGTTGCAGAACCACTCCCGGCGGTCAGGACACAGGGGCACAGCTTCCTTCTCCGACCATGACACCTGCGGCGGCCTGAATTCTTTTCCGGCGACAGTGAGAACCCCAACAGCGTGGCGCGGTTCTGTCTGCTCCATAACACCACGGTGACCGGACCTCCAGCTCGCGTCGTCCTCCCTCCCAGCGGCGCTCAGTCTCAGCCTTCCTCCTCGACGCGACGCGGCGGCGACCGGCGCAGTCCGTGGCCCCATTGGGTGACGGCGGTGAGGCACGAACTCCCTCTCATGCGCCGCCCTCCACTGCTAGCCTCTACCTCTCCTCGTGCAAAGATAGCAACGACGGCGCTGGACTCGCGGCAAGGACGACGGCGCGGATGACTGGATCGGTGGCAAATCGGTAGCGCGACGACGAGGAGCCGGACGTGGTGGCAGAATGCGGCTGGCCGGTGAGCTGCTGCTTCCCCGGTGCTCTTCCTCCCTTCCGGATCTCCTTCTCCTATCAGATCTCTCTTTCTCTTTGTTTCTTTCTTTCATGGAAATCAAAGCAAGGCTGTGCATTACCGCTGCTTGTTAGAATGGAGGGGCTGTAGCAGTTTGGGGAAACCGGGTCAGGGGAACCGGGTAGGGTTTTTAGGGTTTGCCTTAATTATCTTTAATAAAATAATCTCTGAAATTAAGGCTATAAATAACTGTAGGATTTGAGACTTGATCATAATAAGACTTTTCAAAGATTCTGGGTCTTACACAGGCTATGTATAGCCCTTGTGTGAAAATTAGAAGTAAGTTCAGTTATGAATAGAATTTACTGAATACTGCAAAACAATGACTTCAGACTTGAGCAAGAACAGGCACAAGCACAGGACTAAAAAATGCTTAAGCTATGAAACCTTACTAATCTAAGATTAGGTTTCCTTCCAATCTGAAACTAAGGGAGCTCAAGTCACCCGCATCGTCATGGTCATCATCATGATCAAACGAGTTTTACAACTTGAAGTCCCTAAATCAAGTATACGATTGTGAGTTTGATTACCTTGATAATCATGTCTTAAATCAACCAACTATTCCCTAAAATAATACGATGAATTGGAAGAGCATTAGTAAAGAGAAAAATGGAGGGACCTGGCGGGAATGAGAGCGAGGTAGCTAAGAGAAGAAGGAAAGAGGTAAACATGAATGTGAGCGGCAACAAGAACCACTCCAACAGCCCTGTTCCTTATGATAACAAGAACAAAATCCGTCACAAAATCTGGAGATCTGGAAAATTCAACAAAGCACATCGCTAAAACCCTAACCAGAGGGGAAAGAAACCAACCGTTAAGCTTCCTAAAGTCTTTCCCAGTGCTTACTCTGAGTAGACATAAGACAATATCTAACACGATAGCCTGCACCTCCCTAACAGAATAGATCGGAATCAGCAATTAGGAGGTTACCTGCTTGAACACGATGAAGACGGCGCTGAGATCTCAACGATGAAGGCGACGACACCGAGACTGTAGAAGAAGATGGTGACGAGACCTCAGGAGACGGAACCGAGACTATAGAAGACGATGCCAACGGGACCTCAGGAGATGGCGGCGAGACGCAGAAGACGGCGGTGAAGAAGACGACAATGATGCTCGGAGACGACAATGGTATCTGATTGGAGAAGATGAGAATGGTGTGGGTGAGTTTGGGTTAGTGAAGGTAATTTAGATAATATCTTTGTTTTAATTAGTAGCTATTTTTGCGACTGATTAGTTTATAAAATCGGTCGCTAACTTAAAAATTAGCAACTGATTTAGTGACTACAACTTTAGCGACTAAATTAGCAACCAATCACGTTTCATTCTATTTACCTATCGATCGGTTGCAAAATCGGTTGCTAAATTAAAAAAATAGCGACCAATTTTGTGACCAAGAGTCCCAAGGACATTTCTTCCTTTGTTTTGGTTGCTAATTCGGTCCCTAAATTAAAAAATAGCGACCGATTTTAGCGACCATTTATATTCTAGTTGTATAAAACTAATCGGTCACTAATTCGGTGGCTATTAGTGACTGATTCTGTTAGTCACTAAAATCAGTCGCTAACTTGACAATTAACAACTGATTTAGTGACTAGTAATTTAGCAACTGAATTAGAAACCAAACAGTTGTTCACCCTATTTCACTATCAGTTACAAAATCGGTCGCTAAATTAAAAAATAGCAACCGATTTTGTGACCAACAATTTCAAAGACATTACTTTCTCTTTTGGTTGCTAATTCGTCGCTAAATAAAAAATAGCGACCGATTTTAGTGACCAACTTTATTCTAGTTGTATTAAAACCTTATCGGTCCTAATTCGGTTGCTATTAGTGACCGATTTTGTCAGTCGCTAAAATTGGTCGGCAAAAATGTAATTTAGCGACCGATTTAGCGACCGATTCTTTTTAGTCCTTAAAATTCTATATCGATCACTATTAGCAACTAATTTTTTTGTCGCTAAAATCGGTTGCTATTATGATAATTTCTTGTAGTGTGTGCGTAAATAAATAAGTCCTACTTTTAAACAAAAATTTTCATAAAAAAATATTTTTAATATTTTTATTTAAGTGTTATGGTTTGTTAATGTGAGTGGTTTCATTCATGTGGGTCCAAGGCTCGAAGCAGATCTCAATTCTCAACACATTAAAGAAAGCATTCAGGCTATCTTTAAAATATATTATTTTTAAACTCATTTTAATATAATAATATTTTGGTTTAATTACTCTGTTGATCTCTATAGTTTTTTGAAATTTTGAATTAGGTCCCTGTACTTTTTTTCCTTTTAATTAAGTCCTTCCACCAAAATTTTTTTTAATTGGGTTTCTACATTTTTTTTCTTTTATTTGGGTCCATGCACCAATTTTTTTTATTTTTAATTGGGTCCCTATAAAATTAAGCCAATTACTGTCAAGAAGGACCTAATTGAAAAAAAATTGGTGTAGGGACCCAATTAAAAGAAAAAAAGTATAGGAACCTAATTGAAAATTTCGCAAAACTATAGAGACCAACAGAGTAATTAAACCTAATATTTTTTATTAAACTAAAAATTATAATAAATATTATTATATTAAAAGTGATATGTTTTAAAATTGTTATCAATATGGTTTTCATTAGTAAAAGTTACTGAATAATAGTAAATATATACTATTTTTGTAATCAACGTTCATATTTTATTTTAATTTTATACTTTTATGTTTTAATTAATTTATATGTTTAGTTATTTACAACATCTTTAATTGAACTATTTTAGATTTATTTAATTTTAATTTTTGGGTAATTCATCTCTATAAACCAAAGCAACTTTAAAATTATCTGAATCCCTTAAATGCAAAAACGTTACTTGGATATCTCGTTCAATAATTCTATGTAAATCGAATTCATTGAATTCGAATTAGGCTTGTTAGTAGTAAATCGAATCTAAAGTATTCGAATTACTTTATTTCGGATTCAAACGTAAATCGAATTCAATAAATTCGAATTAGGCCAAGGACTACTAAATCGAATCAATGAGTATCGATTTATATGCACACTACTAAATCGAATAAAAAAGTTTCGATTTAGCCCCCTAAGTAAATCAAATGGATTGAATTCGATTTATATCTGGTACTGGCTAATAGTAAATTGACTCCATTAGCTTTGATTTACTATGAATTCTACTATATATATAAATCAAAGGAATTAATTCGATTTAATATATGCCTAACGTATATAAATACGAGCTGAACGTGAATTTTTCACCATAGTGGGATTCACAATTGCTAGTAATGAGAGGTTTTTTAGTTCTAGTGCACTATATAGGGTCGATTAACAAGAAAATACGACCAGGAATTAAATTTACTGATAAGGACCTGATAAACCCCAATTTTGTGGTTTATCTTGTGCTTCTTTTGGGGAATTTTATCACCTTTTTCCACATTTATTCAATAAAATAGCATGGTTTTGTGAATTCCTCCTAATTTGTGCTTAAGAGTAAAAATATGCTTTTTAGGCCTTTAATTTGCTAATTTTAATTCACCTTTGATTTCACTTGATGCGTTGATGTGTTTGTTAGTGAATTCAGGATGAAAAGGCTAGGAATGGATCAAAGGAATGAAGAGAAAAGCATGCAAAGTGGAGAATTCATGGAAAATCAAGGATTTGGAGTGCATATATCGACGCGCACGCGTGACAGACACGCACGCGTGAAAATGAGGTTGTCCAGGCGACGCATACGTGTGACATGACGCATACGCGTGGGAAGCAAAATGCCAGACGACGCGTACGCGTGACCCATGCGTACGCGTCGCAGTTCGCACGTGACCTCATTAAAGTGAAATTGCTGGGGGCGATTTCTGAGCTTCGCAAGCCCAAATCCAATTGATTACATAGACTATTTCATGTAGAATTCAAGATGGGTCAAGGGGGAGAACCATAGTATAGTTTTCATCATGTTGTAGATAGAATTCAAGAGAGAAAAGCTCTCCCTTCTCTCTAGAATTTAGGGTAGTTTAGGTTAAATTTCCTTAGATCCAACTTTTAATTGTTGTTTTGATTTAGTTTTCCCTTTTTATTTCTTGTTGTTACATCTTTATTCTTCTTAGTTTTTCTTGTTAATTTCCTCTTCATGTCATTTTTATGATTCATGCACTCTTGTTGATTTTAATTTTCTTTTAATGCAATTTTATGTTTCCATGTATTTTTATGTTTGTCTTCATTGTTATTGTTGATTTCTTGCTTATGTTAGTTATGGATTTCTTTAATTCTTGCATTTGGTGATGTTTACTTTTCTTGCACTCTAGGTGTTTGATAGAATATCTCCACTAGTTTTAGAGTAGTTTTCTTGACTATTGGCCTAGGCTAAAGGGATTGAGTGACCTTGAGTCATTGGGTCTCATTGAATTGGTGATTTAAGAACCCTATGTGGTCAATTTGATAACCATTGACTCTAACCTACTACTAAGTTAATTAGTAGCTAGGTTAGGACTTATGGATTGATGTTGATCAAGCCTATTTGACGTACTTAATGCTTTGAGGTTGATATTGTACTAACTTCAAGCATAGAGGTAGACTTAATGGGTTGGTACCTCATAATTGTCAATATTTGGTTTGTAGACAAGGATAGTGATCTCAATTCCTATACTTAGCCAAGAGTCGTTTTCCTTTGTTTTATTAGCTAATTGTCATTTACTTTCTTGTTATTATAGTTTCTTGTCAATTGAAAATCAAACCCCCTTGTTCTTCATAGCCAATAATTGAGCACTTCATTGCAATTCCTTGTGAGATGACCCGAGGTTTAAATACTTTGGTTAATTTTCATTGGAGTTTGTACTTGTGACAACCAAATCTATTAAAATTTGAATTGAGCATTACTAGTTGGTTGGGAACTATACTATCAACGAAATTATTTTGTGTAAAAAAATTCCTAGCCGACGGTTCTGTTCTTTCAGGACCTGCTGAGTGTTTTTCTCAAACTTTCGACGAGTTTCACTGTGTTTCAGAATACTATACTCCATATACTGGGGCTGCATAGCGTGAAACGAGTGGAGAAGTTATTCTATAGAATCCCAATTTTCATGTTGCGTGATGATGTGAAGTACGATTCATTTGTCATAAGCAGTGACGAAGATTTGCAAGTTTTGTTTCATTGTCGTCGGCAGTTTCCCGAGGTGAGGACTCCGAAGCTGTTGGTGAAGCTTGTGGATGCGGTGTGTAGTTCTAGAGGTTCGAACTAGAATCCTCAATCTTCAGGACATCTAGCCTGCTCTAGTTCCATGCCTATTGGTGCCTCATCAGCTGTGCCGGTGATTGTACCTGAGGCAGTTTTAGTTATATCTCCATCCTTTGCAACTAATCTGAACCGCAGTGGTGACGCAGGAATTGGTGAGACTGGACCCTTGGGGGAAATTGTGATTGTGACACCTAGTACTCCTATTATGTTCCCGATTTTTGGAGAGAGTAGAGTACCGGATGGAGTTGAGGATGCACTGCATGATGATGATGACATAGCAAGAACCACTCCAATTATGGGTGGAGGAGCATCTAGGTTAGGAACTCATCAGTACCCCCCATATTTTTCAACTTTGAACTTAGATACCTGATAAACTACTATTTTATGATTCATCTTGTTCTCAATTGAGTGTTTTTATCAATTCTTCACCCATTTATTCATATAATTTGCATGGTTTTACAACTCCTTCCTTATTATGTGATACATATGAAAACATGTTTCCTAAGCCTTGAAAATGTTAATTTTAATTATCCTTTATTACCATTCGATATCGTGATCTGTGTGTTAAGTATTTTCAGGCTTCATAGGGCAGGAATGGCTTAGAGGACAGAAAGGAAACATGCAAAAATAGAAGGAACGCGCAAAATGAAGTTTTGAAGGAAATGGCAGCGACGCGTGCGCATGGACGACGCAGACGCGTGCCTAGCGCAGAGCACGAGCGACGCGTACGTGTGACTGACGCGTACGCGTGATAAGGAAAACTTCCAATTGACGCGCACGCGTGACCTACGCATACGCGTGACAGATGCCAGGTGCAGAAAGTTACAGAATTTGCCCCCAGCAATTTCTGGACCTTTTTTCAGCCCAAATCCAAGCCCAGAAACATAGAATAGAGGCTGGAGAATGAGGGAATCAAATCATTCATCAATTATTCATTCATTATGGACAATTTTAGGTTTTAGATGTAGTTTTTCTAGAGAGAGAGGCTGATAAACCACTATTTTATGGTTTATATTGTGTTTAATTGTGTGGTTTTATCATGATCCTGACCAACTTATTCATTAAAATAGCATGCATTTATATTTCCTTCTTGAAATTATTACATGAGTGAAAACTGCTTCCTAGAGACTTTTAATTATGCATTTTACTTCTCCTTTATTCCATTTGATGTCGTGATCTGTGTGTTAAGTGTTTCAGGCTTTATAGGGCAAGAATGAGTTGGAGATTGGAAAGGAAACTAGCAAAAATGGAAGGAACACAAGAAATTGAGGAGATGACCAGCGAGAAGCGACGCGGCCGCATGGACGACGCGACCGCGCGGAGAAGATCAAATCGCAGTGACGCGGCCGCATGGATGACGCGACCGCGCAAAATGGAAAAGCACGAGCGACGCGGAGGTATGGACGACGCGCCCGCGTGGTGAAGCGAAACGCGAATGACCCGTCCGCATGAGCGATGCGATCGCGTGGCATGTGCGATCTGCATAATTTGCAAAATCGCTAGAGGCAATTTTGGACCCTATTTTGACCCAATTTTCGGCCCGGAACAGCAGACTAGAGCCAGAGAACATGCAGAAACCAGGAACAACATTCATTCTACACAGTTTTAGTTTTAGATCTAGTTTTACTACTCCTCTAGGTTTTTCTCTCTACACATTCATAGTTCTTAGGATTTAATTTTCTTTTACTTTTTGGCATTGGAACACTGAGAAGAGTTATTACCTCATCAAGACTTTGTCATTCTAGTTCGTTTTCTTTACTTGGCTTCACTCTTCCATATTCTTTGCTTTGTTAATTTTACCATTGGAGTATTTTTAGGATTATTTAATACAAGGATCACTTTTATTTTTAATTGACTATTTCGATTTTTATTTACAATGTCTTCCTTTAATTCCTTTTTATATGCTATGAATTCTACATTCACAATGAGCGAGTAGTTCCCTAACTTGATGGGGAATTGATTGAAAGGAACTCTTGAGTTGGAAGGCTTGAAAGAAAAAATTGTAATTGGGTTTATGGTTGGATTGCCTCCTAATCACTAACACCAATCCCCCTTTTAATTAAGTGGATTGCAACTTGTAAACGGACGTAGCATTCCAACTTGTTTGACTTTCCTTCACCCAGTGAAGGATAACTAAACAGGACAACTTTTAATTGTCAATTAATCCTGAGAGCATTCCAACAATAATAGGGATTCCAACTAATCAATTCCCAGTCAAGGCTTTTATTTACATTATTCAAATTCACCAATTTAATTTCCTGTTTGCTCAATTCAAACCTTTTTGAAAACCTCTGATTAATAAAATAGCACACTTTTCTACAACTCGTTGGGAGACGACCTGGGATTCATACTCCCAGTATTTTAATTTCAATTTTCTGTGACATCTTTCTAAATTGATAGGCAGATTTTTGGCGAATTAAGAACTATACCTGCAACGTATATATTTTAACAATTTTAATTCGCCAATTTCTGCCCGCATCAATTTTTGGCGCCGTTGCCGGGGAGTTGCAATAGAGTGCTAAAGTTATTAATTAGAATTTATTTATTTGCATTTTATTTTATTTTTCTACTATGAGCTGCATGTTTCTTTCGCTAGATGACGCGTTCAATTCCTGATCCATGCTTGCCAGTATTCAATCCTGAGATTGAAAGAACCATCTCACGAATAAGGCGAGCTCGACGTCGGTTAGTCCTCTCTGAGGGCGGATTTGAAACACCATCTGAGGAAGAAACCAGCTCCCGTTCTACTGATTCGGTTGATTTACATACAGGTAACATGGCGGCAGCCAGAAGAGTTACTATCCAGGAGGAAGGAGCCCCTGATTTTACAATGCAACCATTTCAAGCGCATCACCCAGCGGTGGCGACAGATTTTGAAATAAAGACCGCGCTACTCAATTTAATGCCCAAGTTTCTTGGCTTACCTGCTCAAGAGCCTATCAAGCACCTGAGAGATTTCCAGGCAGCCTGTTCTACTGTCAGGTGTGATGGTGCTGATGAAACTTCAATTCTGCTGAAAGCTTTCCCATTTTCTCTTGAGGGAAAAGCAAGAGAGTGGTACTACACTCAACCCCTAGCAAATCTATCCAACTAGGATACGCTCAGAAAAGAGTTTTTGGAGAAATTCTTTCCATCTGAAGTTACTGATAAACTAAAGAAAGACATTTCCACGATTATTCAAGATGACAACGAGACTCTCTTTGAATACTGGGAGCACTTCAATAATTTTCTGGAAGCATGCCCCCACCACAGGATTGACAAGATAGTGTTACTCAGCTATATCACACAGGGCATGAGGCCCCGAGATAAGACCACATTGGAAAGTGCTAGTAATGGGTCTATAAAGAAGTACAAGACCACTGATGAGGCATGGCAATTGATCAGCGACTTAGCTGAATCTACTAGGAACCACAGGCAGAAACAAGGCCGTTCAAAAGCCGTTGCAGAGGTATCCTCTAGCAGAGAGACTACTGCTCTAGCTCAGAGTATCTGTGAAATGACCAACTTGCTGAAGCAGATGCAGTTGAATTAACAACAAGTTCAGCAAGCTCAACCTTCTCCAGCACAGCAAAACCAACAGTTAGTCCCACAGAGAGTCGGCGGAATTTGTGCTGATTATAGCCATTATACTGATGAATGCCCGCAGCTCCAGCAGGAAGGCAACATGGTGGCATCCACTCATAACTTCTATGACCGTCCTAACCAAGGGTACAATCAAGGTGAAAATAATAACCATGGATGGCAGGACAATTCTAACCAGAATTGGAGGGACAACAATAACAGAGGAGGCAGAGATAATCAGGAAAATTAGAGGTGGAATAATAACAACAACAAGCAGCAGAACCAACCTTACAGAGCACCTCACCTGAGGCAGTCCCAAGGACCACAGAATACCCAACAGTAGACCTCTCAATTTACTCACCCTTCTTCGTCTCCTAATGAAGAGTTACTAAATTTTTTGAGCGAAGTCAACAGACCATGGAAAATAACATTAATGCCAGTCTGAATGGTCTGACTGCTACTTTGCAAGCTCTTGTCTCACAGATTGGATCAATGCAAAATTCCAATAACCAACCTTCAAGTTCCACTGGAATTCTCTCTCAACCATTACCTAATCCGAAGGGGGGCATTAATGCCATCACCCTACGGTCCGGAAACACACTGCAGGAGAGGAATTAGGAGGAACCAAGCTTACCAGACCACACCTCAGCTGAAGAGGTAGTAGAAATAGAAGATGTTGAAGAGGAAGAGGGCATACAGGACATGGCTGAAAAAGAAGAAGCCCAACCACAGGAGGAAGTACCAAGAGGCACAGAAACTGCAGAAAATACCACTCCCATTCCATTTCCACAACTTGCAAGGAAGCCTAGGAAGCAGCTGGAACCCGATCCCAAAATGGTAGAAATGTTCAAAAAGGTTGAGGTAACCGTTCCTCTTTTTGATGTTATTCAACAAGTACCTAAATATGCAAAGTTTCTAAAAGATTTATGTATACATAAAGACAAAATTAATGAATTAGAAACTATTCCTTTAGGTAGTTCCATATCTGCTTTAATGGGGGGGTTACCTGAAAAGTGTAGTGACCCAGGTTCTTGTATAGTTAGTTGTACTATTGGTGGAGTAGTAATCTATGATTGCATGTGTGATTTAGGAGTATGTGTTAGTATAATGCCTTTGTCTATATATGATATTTTGAGGCTCCCTCCCTTAAAAAGGTCGGCAGCTCGTTTTGTGTTAGTAGATAAAAGCATTATTACAGTGGCTGGAGTTGCTGAAGATGTTTTGGTGAACATTAAAGGGCTTACATTCCCCACTGATTTTTATATCTTGGAGATGCCCCAGAATGACTCAGATAAGCCATCATCAATCCTACTTGGAAGACCATTCCTGAAGACATCAAAATTCAAATTGGATGCTTTTTCAGGAACATACTCTTTTGAAATAGATGGCCGCATAGTAATCTTCAATCTACATGGAGTCATAAACAACCCTCCAGAAGATCATTCTATCTTCCAGTGTGATGTCATAGATGAAACTGTAGCTGAAGTCCACAAGGAAGAGTTAGAAGAGAGACACATTGGACAAGGTCCAAGTGTGGGGACCCTCTTGACTGACAATGAGGGCACCTCAGCATTTTTACAAGCTCCAGACAATCCAGAGCCTACCCATGATCAGAAGTTGGAACTGAAACCTCTTTCTCCACATCTCAAATATGCTTATCTTGAAGATGAGCAGAAGTTCCCCGTTATCATTGCAAGGAAACTCACTTCCCAACAAGAAGAGCAGTTACTTGATGTACTGAGGAGGCATAAGAAAGCAATTGGGTGGAGTTTGGCAGACATAGTAGGCATCAACCCTCAAGTATGTGAGCACAGAATATTTTTAGAAGAGGGAGCAAGACCTGTCCGTCAACCCCAAAGAAGATTGAATCTCACTATCTTGGAGGTTGTCAAAAAGGAAGTGACCAGACTATTGGAAGCAGGTATCATCTATCCCATTTCAGACATTGAATGGGTTAGCCCAGTACAAGTGGTGCCCAAGAAGTCTGGAGTCACTACAGTGAAGAATGAGCATGGAGAGCTCATAGCAAATAGAGTTCAGAATGCTTGGAGAGTCTGCATTGATTACAGGCGTCTCAACCAAGCTACCCGTAAGGATCACTACCCACTTCTATTCATTGATCAAATACTGGGTCGCCTGTCAGGTAAATCACATTATTGTTTTTTAGATGGTTACACATGTTATTTCCAGATTCATATAGCTCCTGAGGACCAGGAAAAGACCACTTTTACATGTCCTTTTGGGACTTATGCTTACAAGAGAATGCCCTTTGGCTTGTGCAATGCACCAGTTACTTTCCAAAGATGTATGATGAGTCTTTTCTCTAATCTTATTGAGGACTGTATGGAGGTTTTTATGGATGATTTTAGCGTTTATGGTGATTCTTTTAGCCTTTGCTTAGATGGATTATCTAGAGTATTAGTTAGATGTGTTAATACAAATCTTGTACTGAATTTTGAAAAATGTCATTTTATGGTAAAACAAAGGATTGTATTAGGACATGTGGTATCTAATAATGGCATTTCTGTAGACTCAGCAAAGGTGAATGTATTTCTAGTTTACCTTATCCCTCTTCTGTGAGGGAAGTCCGTTCGTTCCTGGGCCATGCAGGTTTTTACAGGAGAATTATTAAGGACTTTAGTAAGGTAGCACTTCCCTTATCCAGATTACTACAGAAGGATATTGAGTTCGAGTTCAGTGAAGATTGCAAGCAAGCGTTCGATAAGCTGAAGACCGCCCTGACTCAAGCTCTAATTGTGAGAGGACCAGACTGGAGCCAGCCGTTTGAAATCATGTGCGATGCTTCCAACCATGCAATAGGAGCAGCGCTGGCTCAGCGCGAAGGTAAGGATCCTTTTGTTATTGCTTATGCGTCTAAGACTTTAGACGCTGCCCAGTCCAATTATACTCCTACTGAGAAAGAGCTTCTTGCTATTGTTTTTGCTCTGGATAAATTCTGAGCTTATTTACTTGGTACTAGAGTAGTAGTGTATTCGGACCATGCAGCTTTAAAGTATCTATTATCTAAAAAGGATTCCAAACCAAGGCTCATACGTTGGATACTGCTATTACAAGAATTTGATTTAGAAATAAAGGATATGAGTGGTAACCAGAATTTAGTGGTAGACCACTTGAGTCGCCTTGAGCACATTAAGGATGATTCTGCTCCTATAGATGATAATTTTCCATTTGATAACCTACAAGCAGTATCTGAGGTATCTCCTTGGTATGCACCTGTAGCTAATTATCTAGTTAGCCGCACATTTTCTCCTAACTTTTCTAAGCATCAAAGAGATAAACTGAAAAGCGAGTCTAAATATTATATATGGGATGACCCATATTTATGGAGATGTGGTGCTGATCAGGTAATTAGACGGTGTGTGCCTCAATCAAAATTCTAGTCCATCTTAGAGGCCTGTCACTCATCTGAAAGTGGAGGACATTTTGGCCCTCAAAGAACTGCTAGAAAAATCTTGGACTGTGGATTCTGGTGGCCTACTCTTTTTAGAGACGCTGCTGAATTTTGTAAATCTTGTTTCCCATGCCAAAAATTTGGTAATATATCCAGGAGGGATGAGATGCCTCAACAAATTATGCTTTTCTGTGAAATTTTTGATGTTTGGGGCATTGACTTCATGGGTCCATTTCCAAATTCTAATGGTTATTTTTATATATTATTAGCTGTGGACTACGTTTCCAAATGGGTGGAAGCAATTCCTACCTGCACTGATGATGCTAACACTGTTGTTCCCTTCGTGAGAAACCATATTATTTGTCGCTTTGGATCACCACGAGCAATCGTGAGCGATCAAGGCACCCATTTTTGTAACAGGAGACTAACAGGATTAATGAAGAGGCATGGGATAATATATAAGGTTGCAACAGCATACCATCCTCAGACCAATGGGTAAGCCGAGGTGTCGAATAGAGAGATAAAGCGTATCTTGCAGAAGATAGTCAAACCTCATAAAAAGGACTGGAGCACCAGGCTACAAGATGCACTCTGGGCATACAGAACAGCATACAAAACACCCATTGGGATGAGTCCGTTCCGCTTAGTTTATGGAAAAGCTTGTCATCTCCCTGTTGAGGTAGAGCACAAAGCCTTTTGGGCAGTCAAGGAGTGCAACATGGGGATGGAGAACGCTGGAGCTGAAAGAAAGTTGCAACTGCAAGAACTAGAAAGCTTTCGCCTAGAAGCTTATGAGAACTCAAGACTATACAAGGAAAAGATGAAGGCTACACATGATCAGCACATCAAGAGGAAAGAGTTCCAACCTGGGAATTTAGTCCTCCATTACAAATCTCGTCTGAGGCTCATGCCAGGCAAGTTGAGATCCAGATGGGAAGGTCCATACAGAGTAGAGAAGGCCGAACCGTACAGAGTTTATCACCTAAGTCATCCTTCAAGTTCTGAACTTATCAAAGTTAATGGACAACGCCTGAAGCTATACCATGGCGAGAAAATGCAGAAAAACAAGGAGATTGAGATCTTCCTCTTGGAGGATCCCCACATAGCAGAAGATTGAGCTAGTAGAGCGTCCAACTTACGGACGTTAAAGCAAAGTGCTAGGTGGGAGACAACCCACCATGGTATGATCGTTCTTTTCTTTATTTTTAGTTTTTCATATTCAATAACTCTTCTCTTTATCATTACTTTCGTACATTTGCATCTGCATATAAAAAAAAAGGGAGGTGCCACGCGACGCGACCGCATCAGCGACGCGTCCGCGTGGCAAGGAGAGGAGAGAAAATTAAAAACGAATAGAGAGTCATGCTGGAGCATGGCTGGAGGTGTGCCAGTGGCACAAATCAACCCACGCGACCGCGTCACTGACGCGTCCGCGTCGTATGGGCATAATGGCCTCCCACGCAATCGCGTGCCCCACGCGACCGCGTGCCCCACGCGACCGCGTGCCTTGATTTTGGACGTAGAAAGGGTGCACAGCTAAAAGTTGTGCTAGAGTGGTGTTGGACTGGCGCTGGACGCGCAATCTCCCTCACGCGACCGCGTGGCCGACGCGACCGCGTCCTACCCCATAAACTGCCCACTCACACGATCGCATGCCCCATGCGATCGCGTCACCTAAACTTTGGCATTTAATGATTTTGAACAGAGAGTTGTGCGAGTGCGAGGCAACCCTTGCGCCACTGGCACAAACTGAGTCACGCGATCGCGTGGCCGACGCGACCGCGTCAATCATCTTAAGCGCAAGTCGCGCGACCGCGTGCCCCATGCGATCACATCGCTTGCGGCGCACAGTTTTCCTAATTTTGCCAAATATCATATCTTTCTCTTCTCCAAATCCTAATTTTTTTCCCTCCTTATTTCTTCCTTCTCCCTTCTTTCTTCTATCTCACCTTTCACTCTCTATCTCTCTCACCTCCATTACCAAGGTTTTATTTTCTTCTTCCCTCTTTCCTTTTCTATCATTCTTCTTATTCTATATGTTATTTTCTTCCCTTTCCTTTTTCTTTTCATTATTCATATTTTCTTTCTTCTTCCTTCCTTTTTACATGGTGTTAGAATTTTATTTGAGTCATTATTCTTCATTATATGCTTGTGGATTGTTACAAATTGTTTGGAAATTATATATTATTTTCTTTAAGGGGTTGCTTGCATGTTCACTTTAATACTTTCTCTACCTTCTTCACCATGCATGCTATGTGTTTGTGAAAAATCCCATATGGCGTTATGCACTTCTCTATGTTATTCTACTATTCAATGCTTGCTTTTCACAAATTTCCTTTACTATTATATTAATTAAATTTAATTGTCAATACAAACGTGATGGTTTGTTACAAAGTAATGCTTGGTCTATGCTACTCATGCCCTTTTCCGGCATGCCAATAAACACCTTGCATTCACTTGTCATTATATGCACTATCTATTTTCCTTTGATGACTTTTCACATGTACTCATGAGCGTGTGTTAATGTCAGTTACCTCCTAATGTGCATCCATCACCACCTTTTCCGTTCTCTTCCTTGCTATATACCTCTTTGAATTTAATTTACTTTCTCTTCCCCTTTCAGGATGGCCACCAAGAAAGGAAAAGAGAAAGCTACTCCCAAACCCCCAGCAAGGAGAGGAACTAAACGAGCACTAGTGGCAGAGCCTTCTTCAACTGCAGTACATCCCTCAACAAAAAGAGTTAAGAGGATCATCAAGGTTGATGAAAAGGAGAAAGCCTTTCCAACAAAGGACACTGCGCGATTTCCAAATCGCTACTGTGAGCAGATGTTCCCCATTCTGGCTGAGAAGAGCTATAACAACGAACACCTTCTTATTCTCCCGCCCAATATTGCTACTTTTGTTGAGCCGCAAACTGAACGAAGACAATGGGGTTTCCTACAGAGACAACCAAGGCAGGCCAATCTTTCTTGGGTAGTCGAGTTCTACTCTAACTTCTACCTGCCTACCCTGCAGTCTGTCTTTGTTCGTCAGAAGCAAGTACCCATTACAGAAGAGGCCATTCAAAAAGCTTTAGGTCTTCCCCCTATTCCAGAAGGATTGGACGCCTTTCAAGAAGCCGCACTCAAGCGCCAGATGTACCAATTTGACTGGGAAGCTGTTCTCAGAGTTATCGCACTACCTGGCAGCCGTTGGATCTACGGATACCATCGTACCCGCCCTAAGGGAATATCAGCTTCAGCACTTACCTTGGAGGCTCGTGTATGGGCACAGATCATGTCCCATTATGTCTTTCCGAGCACTCACGAGTCCTCCTTCACTACAGACATGGCCGTTCTACTATGGTGCATCCTTACAGACCAGCCTCTGAATCTACCAATACATATCCGGAATGCCATGGGACACGTACAAATTATGAACAACTTACCTTTTCCCGCCTTGGTCTCAGATCTTATCTCAGCAGCTGGAGTTTCCTACAGAGCTGGAGACACCAAAGCCATGATTCCACGGGATGATCAGTATGTCCCCAATGGGAAGTACCTCAGACTTCCAGCAGCCACTACAAGCCTTCCTACTGCTCTAGTTGAAGATGTTCCTTTTTCAACACCACAAGCACCTACAACAGATGAACTACTCCAGCAGATAATCAAAAGATTGGATCGACAAGAACAGAAAGCGAAGTTAAGAGAGCGCTGTAACGAGCGCCGATTCAAACACCTCAAGGAGCTACTCAAGGGACACTTCAAGGACTCAGACACCCCGGACTCCACTTCCTTTACCAGCACAGGGAGCCATGATGGTCCCGACTGTGGAGATACTGCTACCAGCCCACCCCTATTCCTGACAGATGGCACCGAGGACGGTGCAAAGCCTTAAGTGTGGGGAGGTCGGTCAGTACTTGACTTCCGGAGGTAATTTCTCTTCCCTAGCACCAATAAATTAGGATATTTTAGTTTTTTTTTTCTTTCTTTTATAGAATAGGATAAATTGCATAGTAATAGGTTAGTTGCATGCATGCTCTACTTGATTGAAAAGACAATAAGTTTCTCCTAAGACTCTATTTTTGGAACAAAATTTTACTAATTTTAAAAAAAAAATTTAATTTATGATAAATTTGCTTGAAGTTGTATTTGGAACATGATGTTTGAGCTAAAGAACACACAACCTGTGAAGATTTAAGCCTTTATGCATGGTTACATTATTTAACCATAATTATTTTATTCTTGTGTGTTTACTTCTCTATGATTGTAATCTATATTTTGTTTTATCTTATATGTCCAATATTTATTATATTTGTGTGCTTGCATATGATTGAGGCCATTATTTGTTTAAACTCACTTATCCAAATTAAGTCTACCCTTTTCAATTACCTTTGTTAACCACTTTGAGCCTTTAAATCTCATTTGTTCTATATTTCACCACATTACTAGCCTTAAGCGGAAAAATAATTGTATATCCCAAATTGAATCTTTGGTTAGCTTAAGATAGAATTGTATGTGCTAGTTAAGTATGGGAAATTGTGAGAACAAAAGTTATTAAGGGAATGTGTCATGATAAT
>NC_029791.2:64114708-64124838 GCF_000816755.2 Arachis ipaensis | reverse complement strand
AGAATTCAAAGATCAATGCACATATGATAAACAAAATTAAAATAAAAAGTTAATACATGAGTATGGAATGTAAAAGGGGAATTCTGGGCAACTAGGTATGAATTCTAAGGTTATGCAAGTTATACAGGTTGGGTTGAAGCTTGGGTTAATTAAAGATTCAATTTATAAGCTCACTTGACCATACATGTATCCCTACC
Source organism: Arachis ipaensis (assembly GCF_000816755.2). Classification (NCBI taxonomy): domain Eukaryota; kingdom Viridiplantae; phylum Streptophyta; class Magnoliopsida; order Fabales; family Fabaceae; genus Arachis; species Arachis ipaensis. Next base: position 64,124,641 of record NC_029791.2, on the reverse strand, counting down.
TACCTTGGCCCCATTACAACCTGAAAAGACCTCATGATGTTTGCATTGGTATATTAACTGTTGTTGATTGGTTAGGAGAAGAACAAAAGTTAGAGAGCATGATTAGAGAAGGATAGAGTGATTACCCTATACACTAGAGAGGTTAGAGCGTACATACATCATCAGTGAGGGTTCAATGCTTGAATTTCCATGTTCCCTACTTTCATGAGCTATCTTCTTGCACTTTTATCTGTCTTACTGTATAATGATAGAATTAGTGGAATTTGATTTGTAAATGTTTTGAAGAGCTTATTTACTTTTGATCAAGTGGGCAAGAATTATATAGTTGCATTCATATATATAGGATTGCATTGCATTGCATGAGTTTCTACATGTTCATACTTATTTATCTTATCTCCTTCAATTGAGCATGAGGACATGCTAATGTTTAAGTGTGGGGAGGTTGATAAACCGCTATTTTACGGTTTATATTGTGTTTAATTGTATGGTTTTATCATGATCCTGACCCACTTATTCATTAAAATAGCATGCATTTATATTTCCTTCCTGAAATTATTACATGAGTGAAAACTGCTTCCTAAAGACTTTTAATTATGCATTTTACTTCTCCTTTATTCCATTCGATGCCGTGATCTGTGTGTTAAGCATTTCAGGCTTTATAGGGCAAGAATGAGTTGGAGATTGGAAAGGAAACTAGCAAAAATGGAGGGAACACAAGAAATTGAGGAGATGACCAACGAGAAGCGACGCGGCTGCATGGACAACGCGACCGCGCGGAGAAGATCAAATCGCAGTGACGCGGCCGCATGGATGACGCGACCGCGCAAAATGAAAAAGCACGAGCGACGCGGAGGCGTGGACGACGTGCCCGCGTGGTGAAGCGAAACGCGAATGACGCGTCTGCATGAGCGACGCGATCGCGTGGCATGCGCGATCTGCATAATTTGCAGAATCGCGGGGGGGATTTTGGACCCTATTTTGACCTAATTTTTGGCCTGGAACAGCAGACTAGAGCCAGAGAATATGCAGAAACCAGGAACAACATTCATTCTACACAGTTTTAGTTTTAGATCTAGTTTTACTACTCCTCTAGGTTTTTCTCTCTACACATTCATAGTTCTTAGGATTTAATTTTCTTTTACTTTTTGGCATTGGAACACTGAGAAGAGTTATTACCTCATCAAGACTTCGTCATTCTAGTTCGTTTTCTTTACTTGGCTTCACTCTTCCATGTTCTTTGCTTTGTTAATTCTACCATTGGAGTATTTTTAGGATTATTTAATACAAGGATCACTTTTATTTTTAATTGACTATTTCAATTTTTATTTACAATGTCTTCCTTTAATTCCTTTTTATATGCTATGAATTCTACATTCACAATGAGCGAGTAGTTCCCTAACTTGATGGGGAATTGATTGAAAGGAACCTTTGAGTTGGAAGGCTTGAAAGAAAAAATTGTAATTGGGTTTATGGTTGGATTGCCTCCTAATCACTAACACCAATCCCTTTTAATTAAGTGGATTGCAACTTGTGAACGGACGTAGCATTCCAACTTGTTTGACTTTCCTTCACCCAGTGAAGGATAACTAAATAGGACAACCTTTAATTGTCAATTAATCCTGAGAGCATTCCAACAATAATAGGGATTCCAACTAATCAATTCCCAGTCAAGGCTTTTATTTACATTATTCAAATTCACGAATTTAATTTCCTGTTTGCTCAATTCAAACCTTTTTGAAAACCTCTGATTAATAAAATAGCACACTTTTCTACAACTCGTTGGGAGACGACCTGGGATTCATACTCCCAGTATTTTAATTTCAATTTTCTGTGACATCTTTCTAAATTGATAGGCGGATTTCTGGCGAATTAAGAACTATACTTGCAACGTATATATTTTAACAATTTTAATTCGCCAATTTCTGCCCGCATCAGAGGCTCTCTCCTCTCTCTTAGATTTTAGGATTAGGATTTCTTCATTTTCTCAATTCCAGGTTTAATGTTCCTTTAATTTAATTTCTCTTCTATTTTTAATTATTCTATTACTTTAGTTTGTTTATTTTCTCCAAATTGGTTTATGGATTCCTATGTTTAATTTGGTTTTCTATTTAATACAATTCGAGGTATTTCAGATTTATGGTTGCTTTCTTCTATTTATGATATAAATAATTTGGATTTTTCTCCTTTTGGATTTGGTTAAGTAATTGGTGACACTTGAGTTGTCAAACTCAACTGTTGATTGAAAATTAGAAATTGCTGATTGATTTGGATTCCTCTAAAGCTAGTCTTTCCATAGGAGTTGACTAGGACTTGAGGAATCAAATTGATTAGTCCACTTGACTTTCCTTTATTTAGTAAGGGTTAACTAAGTGGGAGAAATAACAACTCTCATCACACCTGATAAGGATAACTAGGATGGAATTTCTAGTTCTCATACCTTGCCAAGAGTTTTTCTAGTTTTTAATTTACTTCCTTGCCAATTTATTTCCTTGTTCCTTATTTAAAAAACCCAAAAATATACTTTTTCCATAACCAATAATAAATCATACTTCCCTGCAATTCCTTGAGAGACAACCCGAGGTTTAAATACTTCGGTTATCAATTTTATTGTGTTTGCTTTAGTGACAAACAAAACTTTTGTATGAAAGGATTCTCTGTTGGTTTAGAAACTATACTTTCAACGAGACTTTATTTGTGAAAATTCTTTACTGGCAGAAAATCTGTTCGTCAAAATGGCGCCATTGCCGGGGAATTACAATTGTGTGCCTTATTTTTGGTTATTGTAAATATTTGCTTTTTGCTTATTTATTTACTTTTATTTTTGTTTTAAATTTTTATTAGCTACTATGAGTTCTCACCCCTCTGGCTTTAAGTTTGGTTCCAATGTTGTTGAAAGGAATGGAAGTTATAACAGGAATGTGCATCAAGGTCAAAACAATCAAAAATGGAAGGAACCACAAGGATCTGATCAACCCTTTCGGCAACAACACCTTCCAAGATACCATGGACAACGACCATCCTACAATGCATGCCAAGACAATAGTTATGGTGGACCCTTTCGTGACAAACCACCTCCACCAAATTACTATGGTCAAGAACCATTCCGAGGTGTGTACCAAGATGATAGATATGGTAGACCCCCTTGTAGTTACCAGCAAGCTCCATCATATGCCAATGAACCACCTCCTCAACATCGCTTCGAACCACCATACTCACAAGCCACCTACAACCATTTACCTCCATATGACCCTAACCTTTATCCACCCCAATTCCAATCCAATTACTCCCAAGAACCACCACTTTCATATGCACCATGTCCATATCCATCGACCCAAGAATCACAAGCTCGCCTCAAGGAAACAGTAGATCAATTTTATGCAACCCTTCATCAACTGGAGCAAGCGATAAATCAATTAGCTTCCCGACGTTCGGGCACTCAAGGAACTCCCATGGCTTCATGTGGAGAATCTAATGAAGAACGTAGCATGAAGGAGACATTAGAAACTCCGGTTGACAGTACGGAGCATGACTTTGTACTGGAACAAGTAGAGGAAGCTGCATTTATCAAGGAAGAAGAATTGGTTAAGGACTTAGGAGACGCTGAACCTCCATGGGAATCAAGAATTGTAGAGAATTCTGCCAAGAAATTTGCAATTGATGCTAAGGAGGATAGTGCACAACCCCCAAAGCATGTATCTTATGAAGAACTGGACGGAACAGATCAAGAAGCGAGTTTCCTTGGTAATGATGATCATGAACTAAGCTCTCCTAATGATGAACTTGCATCCGCAATTGAATTCTTTGAGATTGAAGAATCTTCCCCAAGTAAATATGAAGATGATGTGGAGGTAGACTTTTCTCAGCCTCTAACTTATGACTTGAGTGATGAGGAAGAAATCGAAGACTTTGATCAAGACGTGGTTGCAGTTGAAGAGGTTTGTAAGGAAGTGGAATTATTCGCAGAAGAGTACAAAGGAGTGGAGCTTGAAAGACCACTGGAAACACCTCTCCCAAGGCCATTACCACCCAATACAAACTTCAAGTGGGTAAAATCCTTAGCCTTTATCTTTACCTTTCCACTTGAATACGGTTTGCTTGAAACCGATGGCCAGGTTAGAGCTCTTTGTGGCTTTAAGAGTAAGCGGGAGATGGTTAGTAATAGGAGTTGGCACCGAAAGTTCAATACGGTTCCACGCTCCAAGTGGAAGTGCAGGGATTGGTATAGAGCTCGATTGGATGGATTTCGGAAGTTGTTTGGGTATCTCAGTGGAAATTCAAGTTGTGTACCGCCCGGTTGGAATAATGTAGATAAAAGCGAAGACAGGTACAAAAACAAGGTTTGGGATCCTAGAATTTATTCTGACAATCAACATCCCTGGAGCCTGAGCACCTGCTTTAACTTGCTCGAAGGCTTTACGTGCCTAGTTTGGGACCCCGGAGGCTATTGGAATTGCAAACGTTGGTGGAGATTTCTGGATGAGTTCAAGCACAAGCCACCATAACAAGGAGCTCATCAAATGTCCAACTTAAGGACTTTAACTAAAAGTGCTAGGTGGGAGACAACCCACCGTGGTATGATCGTTCCTTTTCAATCTTAATTTTATTTTGTTCTGTTTTTTTATTTTATTTTATTTTATTTTATTTTCCCTAGTATCATTCATAACATCCGCATCAGCATCTGCATCTTGCATTCTGCATATTCTAAAAAAAAAGCCCACACCACGTGTGCGCATGGGCCACGTGTGGGCATCAATTCCAAATCGACGTTATCATCCAACGCCCAGAAAGTTGGGCTGGAATCGTGTAGCTAGTGTGTGTTAGGCTGGAATCGTCATTTTCATTTACACACACCACGCGTGGGCATGGGCGACGCGCACCCGTCGCCTGAAAATTTTTTTCCCCCCAATCGTGCGGCTGGTCAACGCGTACACATGCTTCACGCGTACGCGTCATCTTCACCTACCCCTCTTCACGCGTTCGCGTCAATGACGCTTTCACGTCGTTTCAATTTTACCTCATCCACGCACACGCGTGATCTACGCGTACGCGTGGATTCAAATTCCTTAACCCCCTGACGTGGAAACCCTAGCCCCAGCGTCACTTTTTCCCCCCTCCCCAACGTTCCGCCTCCATTCTTCTCTCTCTCCCTCCAACCTCCCACTACCACCACCCACCACCGCCGCCATCCCCCTCCCTCTTCTCTTCTTTTCCATCTCCTTCCACCATCACTGACCCCACTGCCCCCTGCCCAGCCCGCTGCACCCAATCGCCGACCACCACCACCCCAATGCCACCCTCCCCTCTTCGCCCCTCCCCTTCTTCTCTTCCTCTCCCTATCCCTCCTTCCCCCTTCTCACCCGTTCCCCATCGCCGACCCCAAGCCCACCGCCGTGCCACCACAGCGCCACCATCCACATCCCTTTCCCTCTCCATTTCAGTTTCTTTCACTGCGCACACCAGGTTCCACTGCACTCCGATTCCTTTTCCATTCAAGTTAGTTAGTTTGCATATTTTAATTCTGTTTAATTTAGGTTAGTTAGATATGCATGTTCATAGTGGATTCTAGGTGGTTAGGTAGCTAGGATGTGGTTAGAGGATTCTAGGCCTGATAATTGCTCCGTACTTGTTTTTTGAATTTTCTGATTTTCAATTTGCTTGGCTGCCGATATTGATGTTATGCTGTTCCAATCCTGTTTGATGCTGCTCTGCTTAATGACATCATTTCATATGAGTTGCGACTATTACTACTAATTGCATTTGTGGCTCTGAGTTCATATCACATGCAGATTGCTTTACTCTTTTCTGAAATGCTTTGACTCCATGAGAACTTAATTGTTACTTGTTTTAATTCGGGAATGCCTACTTTACTACCAAGATGCTGCCAAATTTTTCGAAAAAGTTTTTGATGCTAAGTTATTCAACCGCGAATTATAAGTTGAATCTGGCACCGTTTTTACCTTGTACCCATTTCTTTTAGCCCAGTTCAACTCATATTTCATTAAACCAGCATCTCCGCCCTATTTTTGGTTCCCTCTCATGTGCATTTTTCATTACCAGGATCAAGGAACTAATTGACGAAATTCTGAGTCAATTAGCCCTTTGTTGACTAACCTTTGCTGCATCAATGCCATGTTTCAACTATTTTTCTGCTCATTACTCAAGGGAAGCTTGCTGCCTGTGTTCAATTGTTTATTGAATTCTTACTTATAGCTATTTTCTTGGCTCAATTATTTAATTCTTAGGAAGTTACATATGGTTTTCGTGTTTTTCATTATTGATAAATTCTTAGAAAACCCAAATTAAGTTTTTGCTTAATGTTATCTGCATCATGAGACTTACCTTGTTCTTCATGATAATTGCCAACTGCTGCACTACATATGCATTTGACTTGTTGATTCTGCTATTTGCTTTTCCTGGGAATGTTCCTTTAACTGCCGAAATACTGTCCGATTTTTCTGCAAATTGTTTCACTCAACTCTCATTCATGAATTGGCTTTGGTACTTTTGAATTCTGCACTAATGGGTTTCAACCAAGCCAATTCATGGACGGATGGGCTAGCATTCCTACTCCTTCTGGTTCCCTTCTTAGTTAAATCGCCTTATTGATGATTTTGTTCATTTTTTGCGCTTCTTTCATCACATGGTTTATCATCCATAATCTGCATTGTATGCTTGAATGTGAGCCTGCTTGTTCCTAAACCTTTTGCACTTCTAGGAACTACATTACTATGCCACTAATTCTAACCTACTTCTTTGGCTTTTAACTTAACTGACTATTAACTTAATTGACTTTTAACCCCTTTCATGGCATGTTTATTGTTGTTTCTTGACAAACAAGTATTCTGCATCTCATAGTTTTTGGATTGTGATTTTTCATTAAATTCTTTGAATTTTATCTTGCATTCAGTCCAACATCCTATATAATTCTGACTCAATTCATGCATTGGCTTTCATTCCTCTTTTACTCATCTATGCTTATATTACTTGAATACTATTTGCCTTCCGTTTTTCCTACTTTAGTTTAATAAATTATATCCTGGAACTTCTGCTTTTCAGGATGTCAGATCCAAAAGGGAAAGGAAAAGCTAAAGCAGGCACAGGCAAAAGAAAAAGAGGAGAATCATCTACCACTATTTTAGATATACTACATGATGATTCCTGGCGTGAGAAAAACTTTACTCTGCAAGAAAAGGCAGATCAACTAGTGCCTGCCACTGATCCGATCAAGTTCGCAAACTTCTACTGTGAACTGAAATATGATTTCTTTGAGACTAAAAGGCACCTATACTTGGAAAAGACCCTCAGAATTCCAGCTAAACTACAATAGTACACTACATAACAGATAAAATAGCGAGGCTGGTTCTTTCTGGAGAGGAATTTGACTGAGGTTAATGCATCTTGGGTTAGAAAATTTTACTACAACTATTTTAAAACGACCCTGGATGCAGTCCAGCTCAGAGAAAAACAAGTTTTAGTTACTGAGGAGGCAATTGAAGATATCCTCCATTTCCAGCCTAAGTCAGATGAACCAGATGGTTACCAGAAGGATGAGGAAGATATGAGGTTTATGTATTTTGATTCGGAAGCAGTGAAGCACACCATAGCTATTGACCCTGCTGTCCCATGGGTTATGGGTAAGTCAACAGTGCACCCAAAAGGCATAAAAATTATTTATCTGAATGATGAGGCTCGGCTATGGCAACAAATTTTGAGAAACTATGTGATGCTGAGCACTCATGAGACTGAGGTGCCAGCTGCCATGATTACTCTTATTTGGTGCGTGATGGAAGGCAAGGACCTGTACCTTCCCCGATTCATCCGTCACTCCATGGCTAAAGTCCATGTTCGAGGCACTCTACCTTTCCCATATCTGATTACCCAGTTGGGCTGCGGAGCTGAGGTACCCTGGGAGCCTGAGGATGAGAAGCCACCAGCCGCAGACTACAGGAAGATCATCCCACATGGCAGGAAGTTCGAGGCTCTGGGCTACAGACCGCCCTCTCTCACTGCCTCCGCTGATACAGCCACATCCTCTGATGCCCTTCAGCACCTGCCGCACCACCCACACCTACAATACCCTCACCTGCCTCCCAGCCCATTTACCACTTAGTCCACCGCCTCATTGAGTGTCTGGACCAAATGGAGCGCCGTAACCAACGACGATATGAGCGGTCTGAGCATCGCAGCAAGCGACCCTATGAGCATTTAAAGCTGATGATCAGATCGGGACACACTGACATTCCCTCCGAGCCTGACACACCATCAGAGCCATCTAAGGAGGAAGCGGATGAGCATGAAGAGGATGCACGAGCAGAGGCTGAGCAGGCAGGACCCGAGCAAACAGCGCCCCAGCATGAGGAGCCCCAGCAGATACAGCTAGCAGATCCACAGGTCCCTATACAGACAGGGCCTCTGCTTCAGCAGGCAGATCCCCAGACACCCACACACCCTACAAAGCCAGCAGAGCACCCTTCCGGAGATGACGCTTCTTCACCCCCAGCTTGATTGAGCATCGGAGACGATGCTATTATATAAGTGTGGGGAGGTCGCCATCTTTGGCGAATGTTATTTTGGTGAACTACTTTCAGACTCTTTATCCTATTTTTTTTCTTTTTCTGTATTTTTATTTTATTTTATCTTATTTTCCTTTCAGTACTTGCACAATTTCTTTTACTGTACTTTTTCTCTATTTCTACTCTATTACATTTTGTACTTTGCACCCCTAGCTTATTAGTTGTGATATAGAAAATATGGATTATTTAGTTTAGTTTACCCTTTTAGCATATGATAATTTGGTTTAATTGAACATAAAGAGTAAACTAGAAATTTTTAAATTTTCATAATCACAACAATCCACTTAGCATATAGACATATAATGATAAATGTTGGTAGATTGACGACATTTTTCAAGGAATATATTTATTTTTATAAAGCTATTCAAACATTCACATTGATTAGAGTTGGAACTCTTTACTCTTACTTGCATGATATACATAACTGATATATGGTTTTTGAGTCAAAGAACACACAACCCGTGAGTTTTGAGCTTAATTGCATGGTTACATTATCTAACCATAGTTTTCATTCCTGTGTGTTTCCTTCTCTATGATTTCAATCTCTACTTTGTTTCATTCTATATGTCCAATATTCAATGTATTTACATGCTTGCATATGATTAAGGCTATGTTTCTTTAAAAAGCTCACTTATCCCCAAATAGCCTACCCTTTCAATCGCCTTTGTTTGCCACATTGAGCCTTTTAATCCCCATTTATTCTGTATTTTACCACATCACTAGCCTTAAGCAGAAAAATAAATGAAATACACCAAATTGAATCTTTGGTTAGTTTAAGATAGAGATTGTGTATCAATTAAGTGTGGGAAACTGTGGGAACATGGGTTGATAGAAAAGGATTAAATTGACAAAATAATCAGACTTTGGGTGCATGCTCATGTGAAACTTAAATAATTAAAATATCATGTGCATTGATATTTTATGTTTATGTTATATAAAAAAAAATCCCTTTAAGTAAATAAATAAATAAGGGGACAAAATTACCCCAATAATGAGTTTAGTAAAAAGATCAATCCACATAGGATAAAATTAAAAATAAATTTGGTACATGAGTATGTGATACAAAAGTGGGAAAATTGGGTAGCTAGGCATAATTTAAGAAAAGTATAAAGCATGTATATGTTAGGTGAGATCTTAGACTAATCAAGGATTCAATTTATAGCTCACTTAGCCATATATATATATATATATTAGGATAAAATAAATTTGGTACATGAGTATGTGATACAAAAGTGGGAAAATTGGGTAGCTAGGCATAATTTAAGAAAAGTATAAAGCATGTAGCATGTATGTGAGATCTTAGACTAATCAAGGATTCAATTTATAGCTCACTTAGCCATATATATATATATATATATAT
>NC_029791.2:64110721-64113663 GCF_000816755.2 Arachis ipaensis | reverse complement strand
GACACAATACTTGGAATTTGGGTGCATGCTCATGTGAAACTTAAATAATTAAAATACCATGTGCATTGATATTTTATGTTTATGTTATAAAAAAAATCCCTCTAAGTAAATAAATAAATAAGGGAACAAAATTACCCCAATAATGAGTTTAGTAAAAGATCAATGCACATAGGATAAAATTAAAATAATTTGGTATCTGAGTATGTGATACAAAAGTGAGAAAATTAGGTAGCTAGGCATAATTTAAGAATAGTATAAGAGTATGTATATGTTAGGTGAGATCTTAGACTAATCAAGGATTCAATTTATAGCTCACTTAGCCATATATATATATACCCTCACCTTTGCCTTAACCCCATTATAACCTTGAAAAGACCTCATAATGTTTGCATGTGTACATTAAATATTTGTTGATTGGTTAGATGAAGAACAAAGTTTTAGAAAGCATGACTAGAGAAGAGTAGAGTGATTAACCCCAAATACTGAGTGATTAGAGTGCATACACAAATCTATTGAGGGTTCAATAGCTCATTTCCATATATCCATGATTGATCACTGATTGTCTTGCAAGTTTGTGAACTCTTTTGATTAACTCAACTCAATTGTGAATGTATTTTAATATGATTTGGCCCTTGGTTATGCATATATGATTCCTTGAAAATTGGACTCAATTTAACCATATGTAAGCTTTATATATCTAGGTGGATAGTAATTAGAATTGCATGATTCATTTAGGTAGCATGCATTTAGATAGATTGTATTGCACAGATTCCACCATTCTACCTTCACTCTTTTTCAGTCTCTCTTGAATTTAGCATGAGGACATGCTAATGTTTAAGTGTGGTGAGGTTGATAAACCACTAATTTATGATTCATCTTGTGCTCAATTGAGTGTTTTTATCAATTCTTCATCCACTTATTCATATAATTTGCATGGTTTTACAATTCCTTCCTTATTATGTGATACATATGAAAATATATTTCCTAAGCCTTAAAAATATTAATTTTAATTATCCTTTATTACCATTCGATGCCGTGATCTGTGTGGTAAGTATTTTCAGGCTTCATAGGGCAGGAATGGCTTAGAGGACAGAAAGGAAACATGCAAAAATGGAAGGAACGCACAAAATGATGTTTTGAAGGAAATGGCAGCGACGCGTGCGCATGGATAACGCGGACGCGTGCCTAGCGCAGAGCATGAGTGACACGTACGCGTGACCTACGCGTACGCGTGACAGATGCCACGTGCATGAAGTTGCAAAATTCACCCCCAACGATTTCTGGACCCTTTTTCGGCCCAAATCCAAGCCCAGAAACATAGAATAGAGGCTGGAGAATGAGGGAATCAAATCATTTATCAATCATTCATTCATTATGGACAATTTTAGGTTTTAGATGTAGTTTTTCTAGAGAGAGAGGCTCTCTCCTCTCTCTTAGATTTTAGGATTAGGATTTCTTCGTTTTCTCAATTCCAGGTTTAATGTTCCTTTAATTTAATTTCTCTTCTATTTTTAATTATTCTATTACTTTAGTTTGTTTATTTTCTCCAAATTGGTTTATGGATTCCTATGTTTAATTTGATTTTCTATTTAATACAATTCGAGGTATTTCAGATTTATGGTTGCTTTCTTCTATTTATGATATAAATAATTTAGATTTTTCCCCTTTTGGCTTTGGTTAAGTAATTGGTGACACTTGAGTTGTCAAACTCAGCTGTTGATTGAAAATTGGAAATTGCTGATTGATTTGGATCCCTCTAAAGCTAGTCTTTCCATAGGAGTTGACTAGGACTTGAGGAATCAAATTGATTAGTCCACTTGACTTTCCTTTATTTAGTAAGGGTTAACTAAGTGGGAACAATAACAACTCTCATCACACCTGATAAGGATAACTAGGATAGGATTTCCAGTTCTTATACCTTGCCAAGAGTTTTTCTAGTTATTAATTTACTTCCTTGCCAATTTATTTCCTTGTTCCTTATTTCAAAAACCCAAAAATATACTTTTTCCATAACCAATAATAAATCATACTTCCCTACAATTCCTTGAGAGACGACCCGAGATTTAAATACTTCGGTTATCAATTTTATTGGGTTTGCTTTAGTGGCAAACAAAACTTTTGTACGAAAGGATTCTCTGTTGATTTAGAAACTATACTTTCAACGAGACTTTATTTGTGAAAATTCTTTACTAGCAGAAAATTCGTTCGTTAATGCCATGGCAATTATATTGTAAAAATTAATTTTTTAATTTCTAGCTAACAACTTTAAACAACTACTACAAAAAGCATGTTAACATTACTAGCATGACTAAATTATGTTCAAAACAAAAATTTTTGTTCATTAACCTCTTCATGGACGACGCCAGCAATATGCGTGATTCCATCTAACCGATACAGAAGATTCGGATCACCCTCCATGTGTACAAATTTGAATTTTCTGTGGATTTTTCTCCAAGATTTGGGAGGTGGTGGTGGGGTTTGGTGGGGTGGGAATGTTGTTTTCTAATTTGAATGAACTGAATTCGAATTATATATATAGGCACAAATAGGTAAATCGACCCTATTTGATTTGATTTACTAAAGATAATGGATTCTAGTAAATTGAAACTATTACATTCGATTTACTATTAGCTCTAAATCGATACTATTTAATTCGATTTATTATGGACAAAATTCAAATATATACCAGTCCATTGTAAATTGAATTCAACCAATTCAATTTACTATAGAAGAGGCCAAATCGAGTCGTCTTCATTCGATTTAGTAGTGGATATGATCATCAAGTAATTTGAATCTTATAGATTTGATTTACTACTAAAATTCCTAATTCGAATTTATTAAATTCGATTTACATAGAAATATAAATGGAGATAACTACATAAAATTTTTACATTTGAAGAATTCAGGTAATTTTAAAGTTGTTTTGGTTTATAAAGGTTATT
>NC_029791.2:64107949-64110701 GCF_000816755.2 Arachis ipaensis | reverse complement strand
TTAATTTAACTAGGAAAATAAAAATATTTATTATAAAAAGAATAAATATAAATTTATATAATCATCTAAATAAATTGGATTAATCGATTCAACCAGTGATCCAATGATTGAACCAATAATCCAGTAATTCAATATTTTGATTGGGTCAATTATCGGTTTGATTCTAATAACTATAGATAGATAGTACTTTTAGCAAGAAAATGTATTTTTTTTAATTCTATGATGTCTTTTGTTTTGGTGCTTAAATTTTAAATTATTTTTTAAAATAAAAAATTAAATATTTAAAATTTATCAAATATTAGTTAGTTACCTATGTTAGTATATTAAATAGGGTTATGCTAGATAACAAATGATTTTTTTGAATAATATGAATAATGAGCCCTAAAATTGGCCCAATTCAAATAAAACACACTACACTCTAAATTACTTACTTAAATCTTAATATTAGAATAACCATCTACACACTTAATGAATTAAACATCCGATATATCAATTGTTCACATTGTTTAATATTTTCATTATCTACCTATACTTTTCCTATTAAATATCATTTATAAGACATCATAACAAGTTTTTTGTCTTACACAGTACATATCTATTTACACATTATTACTACTATGAATTCTATATTCTTCATAGAAAATTTAAATTCGTGTGCAGCTTACACACTCAATATTTTTAAGAAATTTTTATCCACTCCTTGCTTTTGCCAAAATTTAAATTTGAATGTAACGTATTAAAAGGCATGTTAATATGCCATGTCAACTAAATCTCAGTTACGAATATATCGATGTGGTTTAAAAATTCTAAATCTAAGCTTCATTTTTGTTTTAACAAGGGGAAAGTTTTGGGCTGCACTTGGTCCTGTCCCTATTGAATGGAAAGGTATGAAGATTAACAAAATAATCACTGAGCTGTCCTAATCCATTAACATATATTTAAAAAAAAAAAAAAAGTAGAGGCGTTGCGCACCATGCATGAATGTGTGTTCTCTAACACGTTGCATGTAAAGTCAACCTAACCATCAGTTCATCACTTATGCATGGGATTGGGATGGAACAGATCAGAGAGAGACAGCTAGGCCGCTAGCTATATATACACCCTCATTTTATTACGTTTCCTATTCAATAATCAAGCAGCAGGTGAGTAAACATGGCCAGATTTCAAGTGTTTTCATGCTTTTTTGCCATCATTCTCCTTATAGCCTCAGGCAAGTTAATTACATTATTAATTATGTATTTATTATAATTACAATGTGGGTATTTCATTCTTTTTTCTTTAATTTTGAGAAGTATATACAACACTTTCTGACAGTGTGGAATTTTATTTAATAATTTAATATATATATATATACTTGTTGGCATGCAGCTTCGGAAGAGAAGATAGAACCAAAGCAGAATTGTTGGCGTAACAGTAACACGTGGGCGCATGCAAGATGCTTCCACTCTTCAATTTGCCACCATCATTGTCGAACCATGGAAAATGCGATTTCCGGACAGTGTGGATTATTTTTCAGAAAATGTCAGTGCAAATTCTGTGATGAACCACCACACAATTGATCTACCTCCTAAGCTAGTACTATATATATACACATCTCATTCCTCTTAATTATATATGTGATTAAGGGGCCAAATAAACTTTTAGTTTGATTTGATGAATAATGTGCGAAGGAAAAAGAAGAGATTGCGTGTGTAGAATGTAGAAAAATTGGATATTGATGTAAAATGTTATCCAAGTAAGGAAAATTAAAAGGAAAAACTTTCACTCCAAAACTAAAGAGAATTATTAAATTATTTTTGTAGAATAAAGATTTAATCTTCCTTACGTCCATTCAAGAAAAAGATAACGCAATCTCTTATAATATTTCAACTTCAACTTTGTTATTTTGGGATAAAGATCATGCTATCATGCTGAAAGTAGAATTTTTTTAACATCTATTAAAATAAAATGAGGTGGATATATATACTTCTTATCAAGGACCCGTATTTGTGTTGATGTGATAGAGAGAGACACAGACTGAGTGGCAGCAGTAGCACACAGGAATTTGTCAAGTGTTTGAAAAGAATTGAATTGGTCATTTTTTATGCAGTTGGACGTTTTTTACTAAATAGATACATTTGACTGATATTGTATAAAAATAATCCAAATGAACTCATATTCTTATATAAATATAAATTAAATAACTCACCTCTTGACCAAAAAAAGAAATTAAATGACTTAGCTGTTTACCGTAAAAAACTCAGCTCATAAATTCAAGAGAAAAAAAGAACCTTACTTGATAAATTAATAATCAGTGATTGCATTATATTTAAATAAATTAAATATTTTATTCTTTAAAATATCAACCTGTTAATAATAATTTAGTATAGTTAACCAAATAGTAATATTGTCACTCATTTAAGTCAACACAATCTAATTTTTTTTTTAAATCACAAAATCAAATTTTTTTTACCGTGTTTATTTTCAAATAATTTAATTTATAGTCCATATCTTCAATTTTACATTAATATTCATTAATTTAATAAAGCAAAACTTTTTCCAAAACTAAATATATATCACTAACAATATAACTACATTACATAGCTATCTCGATTCATTAAGCAAAATCAACTCAAAATACTAGTTTATCTTACTTTTTGATAGGTTAACAGGTTAGTCCGCTTAACTCTTTTTTTAACAAAAAATAGATAAATATAATTAAAATTAATAAAAATATTTAAAAATTTAAATACAAATAAAACATAGTCAAATC
>NC_029791.2:64099280-64107551 GCF_000816755.2 Arachis ipaensis | reverse complement strand
ATCTTTATTTTAAGAAATAAGTAACATAATTTAAATATATATATAAAATTATAAAATAAAATAAATAAAATTAATAACTAAAAAATAAAAAAATATGTTCAAAAATTATATAATTTTGTCATCCCTAATAATTACCATCATAAAAACTTATATTAACTATACATCAACCTCCACTACAACAAATTGATCATTCTCATTCTTAGATTCCTAAACCCTAAATTTTAGATCGTAAACCTTAAACCTTAAGACATAAATTCTAAATCTCTAAACCCTTACTATAAACTATAAATCATAACCAATAATCACCAACCCAATATGTCCTAAACCATAAACTCTAAATCTTAAATAATATATATAAATTTAGATGAGTTGAAATTCATTTTGACCCCTGAAATTTTCGACCGACCTCAATTTCGACCCCAAAATTTATAGTTACCCAATTAACACCCTCAAATATTAGATTGTGTCCCAGATTTGCCCCTGTAGCTATCTCCGTTAACGGAGATCTGATGTGGCACGTTAAGTTGACAAAGTGTGTATCCACGTAGAACCCAGCTTACCAGAATAGATGTGTGATGAGTGAATGACGTAGCAAAAGTTGAATGAACTCAAATTTTTCAACAAAGTCTCGAACATATTGGAAAAAGAGGGTTGCAAATTGAGTTCATTCAGCTTTTGTCACATCATTCACTCATCACACATTCATTCTAACAAGTTGGGTGTCACGTGGATACACACTCTGTCAACTTAACATGCCACATCAGATCTCCGTTAACGAGATAGCTAGCGTGGAACACAATCCAATATTTGGGGGTATTAATTGGGTAACTATAAATTTGGGATCGAAATTGAGGCCGATCAAAAATTTCAGGACCAAAATGGATTTCAACTCAAATTTAGATATAAAAAATTTAAAAATGGCTCGTGCTACTGTGCTTTTTACGAAAAATCTAACGCATGGAGATGTTGCTGCTGGACGAAGAAACAGCAACTAAGGTAATATAGGAGTTGCAGTAAGTTATTGGATAGAACAGGCATAATTACGCTACAGTTCTATATGCTCCAATATTTTCATACAATTTCTATGGTTTTATCAATGGTGGCAGAGAGTATGGTGAAAAATGTGATCGTAATAGTGATTTACATAGTAATTAATATGATTATTAATCAAATGGACCTTTTTTTTTTGTTTCAGAGATAGATTTTAGGCAAAGCATGGTTCGACTGATTTTTTTTTGTGTCGCTTCAAATTTTGTGGAGCTTATCATGATAATAAATTTAAACTGGTGAAATATGAACAACAATAACAATAATAATAATATCAAATTTAATTTTTATTAGAGTTCTTCTTTTCAAATCATTTAATTTATACTAAATTTTTTTGTCAATTTTTAATTAATATTTACGAATTTAACGAACATTTATAAATTAATTTTTATTAAAAAAAATAAATACAATTCATCTTAATGCTTAAACCCTAAATTCTTAAACATAAATCTTTAATGATATATTTTATTTAGGGGATGCTCCCATAAAGTTATTGAAAATGACTTTTTATAAAGACGTCTACGTGGCATCATATTATTGGACATTTTTAGTGAACCAATTTTTTTAAAATATTTTAATTAACCAAAATAAAACCAATTTCAATATTCTAAAATCTGGCCAGACCGATCAATCTAACCGGTTCAATCAAAAATTGATATGAAAAATAGTCTGGTCCACTTTCCAAACCCACCCCTTCCCCCTAGCACCCACCCATTTCCCCAATACGTGAATCATATATCACTATCACCTGAAGTCTCTGAATCCATAGCACCTTCCAAACTCACCTTACCAAAACCCTAAGTTCTCCCTGCAACTGTTCTGCCGCGGTGCCGCCGCCGTCCGTGCTGTCGGCGCCTCTGCTTCCTCTCTCGTAGTTCGGCGTCCTCCTTCCCCCTGTCCCCATCCTCCCTGGATTCTCTCGAACTTGGAGCAGCTCGCCGCTGTGTTGCCACTCGCTGTCGTCTCGCCGGGCGCCGTCCATGTCGTCGTCGAAGGTTAGCGGCACTGCCTTCACTTCGGTTCTTCTCTTCCTTTTATGCCCTGTTGTTGATTTTTGAATGTGACCTTGTTGATTTTTGAATGTGAAACTGTGACTGGGTTAATGGAAAATCAAATAATTGATTTTGTGCTGTTGCTCTTTTTTTAATTCCTGAAGCTTTTGTTGAAATTTTCTTCTGCTGCTAAAAATAGAAATCAAATCATTACTGAAATTTTTGTTTAGCTTTATTGATTTCAGGTTTAGTGTGATTAGGGATTACTTGTTGCTGATTTGTAACAATTGTTGCTGAATTTCTGCATTGCACACCACATGCTTGATTGAATGCCTATGTAATGTTTTGCATTTTATTTATGTGTTGTATCTACTATAAAGATTAAATTGCGAAAATGTTAGGCACACTGTTCTTGGATGAGGCACTTTTGGCTATATTTTGATGCTTGTTCAACTTACAATTCATTAGCACATTGATTTTGTTGTTTTGTCAACACCTATAGGATTTTTATGTTCATAATTCTTGAATTTTGGGTGAATCCTCAATTTGTGTGCATTTAATTTGTTGTTTTCTACAAGTAAAGAACCTTCACCGACAGAATGTTATCTACTAAAAGAAATGAAAATAGCTAACAACTTTGAGTATGCTTTATTTTTTGTTCTGTAAAAGAAGGATAGTATTTCAAAATTTATATAGATTCCAATGAACAACATGTTCTAATAGATAAAGCATAATCCTAAGATGTAAGCTTATGACAGTACTGATGTAAGCATGGTCTGAGTATATTGGTGTCATCTTCATTTGTCCACTACATTTTAACATAGAGCAATACTTGAGATGCCAAATTTCTAAGGTCCCATCCACTTTAGGTAATTTGGGTTTGTAGCTTCTATCTATTTCTTTCCAGTAGCCCACCACTTGCCAATAATTGCTGGATGCCCCTCATAATTTTTTGTTCCTGGAGTTTTGAGTTATCACAGATAAAGCACTGTCTTTGTGATGAAAAAAAAAATTTTAATAACTCCATTTATTTATTCCTTTGAGAAACTGCTTTTAGATGGGCTTTCTGCTTTGCTTCTAGTATATTTTATGTTGGTCCTTGTTTTCAAGTTTGGATATGATCTTGTAGGAAAGATGATAAATGCTGTCTTTTTCTGGTCATCCTTTTTCTGTTCAAGTCAACAAGCTCGCTTTGTCAATTGGCACATAGCAAATAGAGAAATCCAAGATTTTTCTCTCTTTTGTCCGGATTCAGATGCTTTTTGGGCGGGCTCATGAACCTGGTTTATGATAGCAAATAGGAGGAAAGAAGTATTAGAATGTGAACATGGATGTTAAGCTTTTTGACAAACCCATTGCTTAGAAGGAGGCTTTGTTTCGTCGTGGTTTTGAGTCATGCTGTGTAAATACATTTAGAGATATGTATAAGAGAATCAATCAAGTACAAATCTGTAGCTTTGCTTCATTGTAAAAAATCAGAGAGTACAGCTTCAATGGATAATGCCAACAAAGTCTTTAATTGTAATTAACTTTTTTATGACTTTATTATGTGTTTATAATTTCAATGATGTAATCTTGAAAATTTTGTTTACAAGAGAATGATGCATGCCGTTCCAACCAAATCTCTAACTAATTAACTATCATTTCTCTCTCATAGAATCTAGTGGCTAAGACTTCAATTGAATACAAGTCATAAAATTTTGGGCAGAAATATAATTCCATATGATCCTATGCAACATTGTATATCAGAGAGTAAAATTACAGTGAATACCGCTTGAATGAACAGAGATTACCCAAAGAAAACAAGTTGTCGATTAACAAGAGTAATTGGAATTAATAAGATACATTCAATACTCAGCAATATATTCCAGATTTCCAATGTTACTTTTCCCCCAAAGTTGACTACAATTAAATCCCAGCGTAACCAACCACAGTAACACAACCATCCAGGTTTCTGCACTCAATAAAAGTAAGACAACTTTATTTGTATATCTGACATGTAAAACTGTCCAATGGTTGCCACTTACCCAGCTTGAGTGAAAGTGGAGATTCAGCATTTGAACTCACATAACTTGCCATATTAACAGTGACCTCTCTAAGGATACTAGACCTTGATGGTCTCTATTAAGCCACATCATAATTCAAACAAACTTCTAACTGATAAAGAAACATCTTAACTACAGTATACACAATAGGAAAAGCAAACAGCAATAGTATCAGCACCATGGCAACAATAAGCTTGAGGAGACATTCATCAATCTCCTTGGAAGAATTCTCTCCTGGAAACAATACAAATTCTGAAAAAGAATCTGACCACTGACAACTCCCATTTTGCACCAGCACCTTGCTTGACTTTGCAATAGCTTTACCACTTTCTACCAAAACAACAGAAAAAAAGAGCTTCCCATCCCTTGGGTACCTACAAACAAGAGAATCAGCATTTGTTATTATTAACAGAACCATCTATTTCCTTTATTTCCCCGCACACTAAATTACTATTGAAAACAATTCTAAAATCAACATACAACTTTTTTAGCAGCAAAATTTGGATAAAAAGAGTATAATTTTGGTGATTTAAACATTTTCCCCCTTGATTACAACTACTTTAGAACTTAAAGATAAGTCATCTTTGCTTACTTTTAACATGTCACTGTAGTCATTCAATATTATGATTTGTCCCACTGCTTAGTATTAAGTTATTAATAATGTGAACAAAAATATGTATGAACACTTGTTATTCATATCAAACCAACAACCCGATCCGCTACTTGCATTTGATAAAACTTTCAAGTCTCAAGGATTCTATATTATAGCTCAACAGAACAACTTCACTTTAGTTCACCTTAATTAATTATCATCCATTTCCAAAATACTAAACTTCTTCACATAATAAATTTCATCTTCTTTGATAAAATTCAACAAATAAAGCACTAGTTTTCGCTGTTTCTAAATTACAATAGTAGGATCTAAGATTCTGAGGCTTGCATTGCAAATTCCGCACCAAACGCATAATCAGTTCATCACCGCAGATCAACAATTGTGAACATACGAAGCGTATTAAGCTAATGTGAGAAAAAAAAAACAGAACTCTACTTCACACACTATTGCATTAGCATTTATCAACGTAAATGGAAGAATAAGGGGAAAATAAAAATTAAATTAAATTACCTGAAGAGCCTTAAAATGAGAGAATCAGAACTCAAATCTTGTATCAGCTGCAGATTTCGAAGAAGCCTTGTTCTTACTCAACTGAAACATCCTCTCGTCTCTCTTCTGAATCACATTCACGTTCATAATTGGTAACTGGTAAGGTTTCATGTGATTAATCGTAATGAATGGAATACAATACTTACCATTCCACATTTTCTGGTGACTGCTTGTGCTTCGGTTCAAGGGTGTCGGAAGAGTACCCGTATGGATTGTACGTTATAGCCACACCAGAATTCACCTGTGTTGATTTGCTTGAAATAGGTTTATGTATGTTCCTATGGCTCCAGAGTAACATCTTCCACCAGAGTCTCTTACTTCCAGAAGGAAGAACTTGGCTTGAGGAATGCCTTCTCAACATAATTCTATCAGCACTGCAGTGAGTCATCACAGACCTGGGGCTTTCAAGATTAGCAGCCACTTTACCTGCTGTAAGTTAAGTTCCTGTAAATTCTCGAAAGATTGCGACTTTGAATCTGGGAATTGATGAATTGTATTACCGAGAATATCCCTTTTTTCCAGGTTTGAGCATGATCGAGTGAGTTTGGGAGAATCCCATAAGGCTGCAAATTATTTCACCATTTCACAGTTAGGCTTGAAGTTGGGCTTTGGCAGGATAAAGGGTTAGGGTTAGAATTATTTTTTTTTAGGAATTTAATTGTTTTTTTAAATTATTAGGAATTTAAATGTCTGTAAAATAAAAAAATTAAGGATATATTTATCTTTTTATAAAAAATTTAAATATAATTTGGTTTATATTGTGTAAATTGATCGGAATAAACCGAATCTAATAATTATAATACGGATAATTAGGTTTATTATTTTTTTCTAATAAATCAATTTTATTCTGAACTATTAAAAAATAGCTTATTAACTGGTTTAATAGAAATGTCCAATCATACTATAACACCTATGAACGTCTTTAAATAAAGACATTTTTTGTGTCTTTATGTAAGTGGTCTCCTTTTATTTATTCACTGTCTTACAATATAAACTTTTATTATTTGTTTGTGTTTTATAAGATGATAAGATAAAATGGAAGTATATAAATACAAGAAATAGCCGTTTGGGTTGTTTTGTATATTTTAAACGAGAATAAAATGAAAACCAACAAATAAAAAATATTATTATTAACAAAATAAAAAAACAGGAATAAAAATAATTTAACCAAATTATTGAATGATCAAAGAAAAAAATTCAATTGGGAAATGAAGCTTTAACCAATTTACTTAATTAAAAAAGTAAAATAAATTAATTTTTACTTTTTAAAGAAAATTCAAAATTTTAAAAATTGACGANNAAACCAAATACACATCACTAAATCCTAAATCTTAAACTCTTAAACATAAATTTTAAAACCTAAATCACAAATCCTAAATCTTAAATTCTAAGCCCTAACACATAAAACCCTAAAAAATATATCTTAAATCCTAACCACAAATCCAAAATACCTTAATCATAACCTAAAGGGTTAAGTACTTTTTTCGTCCTTAAGGTCTGAGGCCAAAATCAAAATTGTTCTCGACCTTTTTTTGTTATTAAAATCATCCTCAATGTTACAAAACGTTATAAAATCATCCTTTTCTACTTTAATTTTATTTTTTTACCAAATTACCCTTAATAATTAATATAAATAACAAAAATAATATTAAAAAATAAAAACAAATCCTTCCCCTCCACCTGCACCCCACTCCCTTATCTCTTTCCTTTCTTCTCTCCCCATCCAAGCAGAAAATCTACTAGCAGAAAATCTTACAACAAACTCAGATTATGCAACACAAACAGAAATTTCAGTTCACACAGAAGAAGAAGATGAAGAAGACGCAGAAGAAGAATAAGATTTCTGTTTTCTAGTCCAACCACAGCAGCAACAAGCAAAATCAACAGAAATGGTAGTTCAAACAACAATTCAGCAATCCTCATTGTCAAGTTATAATTACAAATATGCGGTGCCACAATTTCAACAACAACAACAAAATTCATGCCAAACTTCAAAAATCATGGATGTAGAAAAAGAAGAACTCGATGCAAACTCAGATTCAACAAACAATTCCACAACAAATTTGCAGAATGTATCAACAATTTTAGATCCAGATTTTCAATTTCATATCCAAACAAAACCGCATCAGAGATATCTTCTTCCAAGAACAAGTTCAACCGATTTGAACACACAAGCAACCCGAATTTTAATTCTGCAATCAAAGTTCCTGATTCAGGGACCAGCTTACATGTATGCCGAAACGCAACCTTTGGATGCCGGTGGTCGTCCGTGGCGGGAAACAAATCCGGTCAAGAACAAAGCAGCGGCAAATCTGATAACAGGTAGCGGCGCCGAGGACGGCACCTCCGTGAAGGGGGAGCAGATGCTCGCGATGCCCTGGGTTGATGGAGTGGCAGCAGCGACCGGCACCGGAGATCCTCGAAGGTGTAGTGGAGGGTTCCGGCGCGTTTCTCCGATCTTGGTAAGACCAGCTTCACTCTTTGCGGCAGTCTTCCCTTGGAATCTCGAAGAGGAGGATCGAACGACGAAGAAGTAGGTGGCGGTGACATTTCTAGGAAATTGCGATGGAGCACGAGACATCGACGGGTTCCTGCAGCTACCAGTGGATTCTGCAACGGACGGTGCGAACGGAACTGAGGGAAGGTGGGGAAGGAGCCACTGGAGTCAGACGGTGGTAAGGGAAGAGAAGGGAGTGGGGGTGCAGGTGGAGGGGGGAAGGGTTTGTTTTTAATTTTTTAATATTATTTTTATTATTTATATTAATTATTAAGGATAATTTGGTAAAAAAAATAAAATTAAAGTAGAAAAGGTCGATTTTATAACGTTTTGTAACATTGAGGATGATTTTAATAATAAAAAAGGTCGGGAACGATTTTGATTTTGGCCTCAGACTTTAGGGACGAAAAAGATACTTAACCCTAACCTAAACTATAAACCCTAAATTACAAACCCTAAACATTTACTACTAAATAAAAAATATTAAATAAATAACTATTAAACACTAAACCCTAAACCTTTTGACTC
>NC_029791.2:64090747-64099234 GCF_000816755.2 Arachis ipaensis | reverse complement strand
CCTAAATTTTTTCAAATAGA
Source organism: Arachis ipaensis (assembly GCF_000816755.2). Taxonomy (NCBI): domain Eukaryota; kingdom Viridiplantae; phylum Streptophyta; class Magnoliopsida; order Fabales; family Fabaceae; genus Arachis; species Arachis ipaensis. Next base: position 64,099,214 of record NC_029791.2, on the reverse strand, counting down.
ACATTATTTTAACGCTGTTTATTTTAATTTTATTTTTTTAAACTCATCTAAAAAAAGACCTTGATAACGCTGCAGCCACACATGCTCATCATCTTCATAATTTTGCAAACCAAAACAAAAAATAGGTCCATGTACACATAAAAAAAGTCCAATACCTTAATGATAGTAATCCACATTAATCCCACTAAATTAATCCACTTTCTACTGATAAATTCTGCTTCTACTGCAATCTAGTGTCAGTCAACCTGTAATGGTTTTGGCGTGTGCCCACACCTCATCTACACGCGTCCAATACCAAAACGTTCCATGTCTGTTTTTCACCTTCAAAAACAAAGGTCCTTCAGCACAGTAGCATCCGTCTTAGGATAATACAAATCTTTTGTTATCAATACCACCATTTTCCTCATTTTTATTATTTTATTTTTCGTATCTATNNAAAATTAGCGAATAATTAATCAATAATTTAAATTTTAATAAAATAAATTAGAAATATAAATTTTATATTAAAATAAGATAGAGCTAATTAAAATGAGAATTTTGACGCTAATTTCAAAGAATTTGGCTCAAACTTAGGCCACCGAACCGGTCGAACCAGATCCAAACCGGACCTGTGGGCCTAACTAGCTCATTAAATAAAATGAGCTGAAGCTCCTTCTTCCCATTTCTGCATGCAAAACACCCTGGAAGCAAGCCAAACAAGGAGAAGAACATCTTGAGTTCCAAAACCCTTGATTTCATTCAAATCCATGTAACTTTTGATCCGGAGCTCTGATCGCCGCACCATTTGCAGCCAAGCGACTGTGACATCGAGCTCTACAAAGCTTAGTATATTGTAAGGTAAGGAAGTCATGTTTTTTTCCCTAATTCCTCAGTTTCAGTTTCGAAAATTCATGAGCAAAAATATTGAAATTGTTAAATTTCTGTGTTTAGGATCAAATTAATTTGGTGGACTTGCCAAATCTTGTCCCAATTTTTCTGTTGGTAAGGTGAGAATCCTAGAACTCTAGTTAATTCTTTAATTTTGTATTTTGGGTATTGAATTTTGGGAATATGTTGTGATAATTATGTTAGGTGCATGTAAATATGTGATATGAGGCAATTGGATATGTTGGAAGCTTAATTGGAAGCTTGGTGAGAGTTCTAGTTGCTGGATTTTTAGTGGTTGAGGCTTACAACTTTGCCTTGTGGGTCACCTTGGATAAATACGTGGAAATCGGCCAAGGTATGGTTTAGGTTTCGCGTACTTAATATATAATGCTTTGTGAAAACTTAGGCTAGACGATCCTAGGATAAGTTGGAATGTAAAAGAACGTTTAATGTTTAGTATCCTTGTTGTTGAATTGTACTATGAGTTGTATATTGGGTTATTGTTGTGGATGACGATAACATGATGTGAATTGATGAATTTATGACTATGAACTTGTTGAAAGAATATATGAATATCTTAGATAGGTGGATGACAAATTTGTTGATATATTTGCAAGGTTGATATATGATATTGTGGAATTGGGTTATGGTAGTTATGGAAGGATTATTGTGGTAATGGTAAAGTGATGTTGTGTTGATTTTGGTGCTTGTTGGCTCGTTGGTGATTTGATGCATTTGGGAAGTGTATGTATGTTATTGTTGATTTGAGGTATGGTTTATCATGGTGGCTGTCGTGGTAATGTTATTGATAGGTTGTGTTGATAGATATAAAGATGGTAAGTTGAAATTTTTAAAGAAAATGGAGGTTCGAAGTTTTGAATGAAAACTTGAATTTTACGAACTTTGGCAGTCCATAACTCGAACCTCAAATTTTCGATGAAGATAAGATTTATTTCAAATCAAAGAGGGTTTTATAAGCTTGAGAACAGTATAAATTTTGTGAAAAACTGAATTCTGTAGAGAAAGTTATGGACGCCAAAAATCTTGTGCAAAAAATTGAAATTTTTTAAGTACAGCAGAATCAGGATTTCTAGTGTGTGCATATGCACACTGATGTGCGCACGCACCGAGCAGTAGCAACAATTTCATTTGTGCATACGCACGCCTTTGTGCGCACGCACACACAAAGGTATGCATACTACTGGTAGCGCTCGCATATGTGAGGTGCACGTATACTAGGTAGTTCCTGGCTAGTGTGCGCACGCACACTTGTGTGCGTCCACACACACTCTATTTTTCTGCACTTGTATTTTGTGATTCAAGCATGGTTTTGAACCTTTAAACCTCTATTTTTACCCTTTCAACCCTAGATCTTATTAGAAAGCTTAGTAATTTGTTGAACCTAGGAGATTGAGGTAACTTGGAGATGAAGAAAAGGGGTAAACATGATGAATTATAAGAGAATGATGTGAAGGTTAAATGAAATCGTGATGCCATGGCTATGATGAATGATTATATAATGAATATGAATGGTTATGAATATTATGCGGCTTATGAATTTAATGATATCTGAGATACGAGTTTTCCTGGGTGACAGAACTGTGGCTTACCATCACGTGTTCCAGGTTGAAACTCGATACTCTGTTGACCCTACGTCGTTAGGGTGACCAGGCACGTATAAATTCCCGGGAATGGATATCCCCATTGAGTAAGTTATATGTAAATGAATGAATGTATGAATTATGAATGAAGTGTGAAAAGCTATGCATAGACTTATGGGGATACGCAACGAGGATAGTCTAAAGGTTTTGGACTTGTCGGGTTGGCTGGATAACCAACAGATGAGCTTCATCAGCCATAGGACAGGCATATATCATGTGCATTCTGTTTGTTTTGTCTGTTATGCATTACTTGGGATGCCTAACTGAATATATAATATGCTAATTGTTATATTTGCTACTTGCACTACCTGTTTTCTACTTGTGCTTGAAATTGTTTAGTTGTTTGTCTCTGCTAAATCATTGGTGATAGAGGAGCGGAGGAAAGGTGGATCGGTTCGGTGATAAAGTTAAGTTTAAATAGATAAGTTTAGAATTCCATAGAACACCTACCCTTTTTTATGGCTTCTGTATAGAATCTAAGTTTTATAACTGAGTGTCGGCATTCTAGGATTGCCTCTAACATTTCCAAGACCTTATATATTATATGCGTGGCACCTTTACCATGCTGAGAACCTCCGGTTCTCACCCCATACTGTGTTGTTATTTTCAGATGCATGTCGAGAGGCACCTTGCTAGGCGTCTGGATCCCTAAAGCAGAGTGGTCCCTGGGTTCTTTTGATTATCAGTTTATGTATATATGTACTTATCTTTCTCTCCAAGAAACTTGTTTATTTTTATCCCTCTTAGAGGTTTAAGGAGAGTTAAGGTTTTATTTCTGTATTTTGGGTATTTTGGGATACTTATATAGGTATGTAAATATTCTCTAGGCAGCCTTGGCTTCGCGGGCTGAGTCAGGAGCTAGTTATTCTGTTTTCTAGGCTATCTATCCATTCTTTTGCTTTATCATATCTATGATCATTAGGTTTCTCAGTACGCAAGTTATTCCGTTTCCTGAGCATTGTACTTTTTATTTTTGTGATTTTGCTTTACGTTTTTCAAGGCTCCTAATGTATTATATTTTTTCGCTATTATACGTATGTATTTTATTTTAGAGGTCCGTAACACCACACTACCTCTATTCTATGACTTAAGCATAAAGCTCTGAGTACTAGGGTGTTACATTATGGTCTCAGAACAGTTCGTTCCTATAGAGCTTGAGGGACGGACTGACTATGCTTCTGGGCATATGCTGAGTGTCTATACATGCTAATTAGAATATCTGACTGATATATGGGGCATGAATGCTCATGGGCATGCATTTGGAACTTTGAAATACTAGACTTGTGATATTAAGACTGATCACCTTGATATCACTTGTTTGGTGTGAATATGAACCAAATGACGTCTCATGGGCACAGTCGTAGGTGTAATCAAGGTCAGGGACGAGGAGGTAATGAGGTAACCATACCAGTAGGTAGTCTGACCGATTTTGTGACCACAATGACGAGTGCTGTCATTGCCATCGATGCTGTTGTCCCTGCGACCAGCCGAGTGATGGATAGGATGGAACCACAAGCTAGGACTGGCAATGATGATGGTAACAAATATGAAGGTAGAAATAATGTTCCGAGTACGGGGGTACCAATGGGTTATCTAGAGCAAGTTAACACGGGTCAAGCAATGGGAGAAAGCTCAAGGAGGACTGAGGTAGCAAGGAGTAATCACTGGGAATCCTTCACAAATAAAAAGGGAAAGATTACACCTCGGAGCCAAAGCTTCGAAAGGGGTTGTTATGTCGCTTCACATTCCCGGCGCCGAAACAATGATCAGAGGAACGTCAACTGTCAGAGACAGGATTCAGAAGAGCAGACTAGTACTCAACCAGAAGATTTGAATTGCCCGAGATGCACAAAGTATCATCCAAACAGACCATGCAGGGTCGGGCTAGGTATATGTTACAAGTGCGGAAAGCCAGTGCATATAGCTCGAGATTGTCCACATAAGAAATGCCAGGGTGCAGCCGAATCTGATTCTCAGACCCGAGGTAACCACGAACTAGCAGTTGAATTTCTAACTTCCTTGCATACTATTGATATGTAATATTCATTCGTGACACATGACAACCTTCAGTAATCGTGAGGTCTAAGTCGATGAGTAGAAGAAGACTATTAGTTGTTGAGACGGAGCAATATTTAGTTAACTTAGAGGAGCAGTTAAGCTCGTTAAGGATCAAAGTGTCGTAGCGGAAGCAGGTTGGATTATATCTACAGAATTAGGAGTGTTGAGGGCTACACAGAGTTATTGTTTGAAATCCAGTGACGGTGAAACTTCGAGGAAGAAGAATAGAGTGAATTCAACCTTAAGTTGTTAATTGTTAAGAGGCGAGTGAATATGAGACCGAATTCTTACTACGAGAAAGTTTTTGAGACCATTCTCGAAAGTATACCAAAATTTCCATCTTAGAGAGAAAGTGAGTTTGTGATAGACTTAGTTCCGGAAGCCGGGTTAACTTCGATTGCACCATGATAAAAGATAGGAGGCAGTTAAAGGAAGTAGCAGAAAAGAAAGCTAGTCGACCAAGAGTTTCCCTGTGGGAGGTACTGGTTATGTTAAGCGAAAAGGAAAGACACCAATAGGAATTTTCACACGAGAGTGAGGGTACGCCAACTAATCTTCACGACTTAATCTAATATTTCTTTTACAGCTTACCTTGAAAACTCTATATTAAATTCCTTCTTGAAAAGCCAGATTCATCGTTCTTCTAATCCTATCCCTTACTCACATGAAGCTTATCTCTTTTGGAATAAGCCTGAACTTATCTTGGTATAATCACGTAATCTTTGAATCCTAAAAACTCGCGGTGTGTGGAATTGCTCTTATTCGCAAACCGTGTTCTTCGAAATCAGCTGAGATTTCTTTGACTCTATACGCTCTGCTCTTTCTACCAAAGGTCCTTAATTTGAACTCTTTTCTTGGGATGCATCTAGGTTCTTCCTCTTGTGCATTCCATTGTTTCGGTACAACTCTGTTTGACCATATACAAGATTTTCTTTCTGATGTCTCACGAACACTGTTCGTATTGTCCATTCGTCTTTCGAGCTTAATGTCTTTTTGAAAACCAACTCGAGCCTATACTAGTATCGCGTATGAATCCTAGCTGTAACCAGCAAAACATTGATTCCTTAGAGCAAGACTTTTGGACGCAGAAGGTGAAACATGTAAGTGTGCATGATCAAGAGGAATTTTGGAGCTTTAAATTCTTGCCGACCGTAATGCCTATGAGTAAGTTAACGCGCTACAATGCACCATCTGTATGGATGCCTGAATGCGAAGAAAGCTTTTGAATCTCGAGAGAAAGATTAACCTTAGTGCTAGTATTTATGATGCCCGAACCAAATAAACTACTCGGAATTGCTGCGATGCATTATCAAATGGGTTTAGGATGTGTGCGAATACAACGTCGTGAAGCGGTGACTGACGCCCTGAGCAAGAAGTTTTTAAGGAATGCTTGGATATAAATTTCAGAGGAAGGGATGTTAGGTAAGTTGGAACTCTAAGTTGGATATCGAGGGTGTAGTTAAAGGAGTCAAACTAAATCTATTGTAGTATTAAAACGTGGCATAGACGAGATATAGGAAGCGTAAGAAGATGATAGAGAGTGACTGAGGATGTCAAAGTCTGGTAAACAAAAGGAAAATCAAGAAGAGATCGAGCGAAACAAAGAATGAGACTGGGAGGCATGAAGAAATGGATTCGAAAGTACAAGAAGAGATTAGTATGCCTAATGCAGAAAGTGGGAACGTAAACCATTGTCCGAAGCCATCAAGAACGGATTTCGACTTGACCGAGGTTTGCTAAAATGTATCACAATTTTGATAAGATAGGGTTGAGGGACCCAAAATGATGGGTAATGTGGTGACGCATGTGATTGAACATCTGACATGTTCGAAGATAAGGAACGAGTACCAAGAGTCATCCGAGATGTGTGATGAGCGGATAATTTATACGCTTTTTGGCATTATTTTTAGGTAGTTTTTAGTAGCATCTAGCTACTTTTAAGTATATTTTTATTAGTTTTTATTCAAAATCCACATTTCAGGACTTTACTATGAGTTTGTATGTTTTCTGTGATTTCAGGTATTTTCTGGCTGAAATTGAGGGACCTGAGCAAAAATCTGATTCAGAGGCTGAAAAAGGACTGCAGATGCTGTTGGATTCTGACCTCCCTACACTCGAAATGGATTTTCTGGAGCTACAGAAACCCAATTGGCACGCTCTCAATTGCGTTGGAAAGCAGACATCCAGGGCTTTCCAGCAATATATAATAGTCCATATTTGCCCGAGTTTTGACAACGCAAACTGGCGTTCAAATGCCAACTTCCTGCCCTATTCTGGAGTTAAACGCCAGAAACAGGTTACAAACCAGAGTTAAACGCCACAAACAGGCTGCAACCTGGCGTTTAACTCCAAGAGAAATCTCTACATGTGTAAAGCTCAATGCTCAGGCCAAGCACACACCAAGTGGGCCCCGGAAGTGGATCTCTGCATCATTTACTCATTTCTGTAAACCCTAGTTACTAGTTTAGTATAAAAACTACTTTTAGTGATTTATTTCACATCTTTTGATCATCTTTTGATCAATTTTGAGACTATCTTTGTATCACTTTTGATCTATTGATCACGTTTAGGGGGCTGGCCATTCGGCCATGCCTGGACCTTCATCACTTATGTATTTTCAACGGTGGAGTTTCTACACCCCATAGATTAAGGTGTAGAGCTCTGCTATTCTTCATGAATTAATGCAAAGTACTATTGTTTTCTATTCAATTCAAGCTTATTCTTATTCCAAGATATTCACTCGTACTTCAACCAGATGAATGTGATGATCCATGACACTCATCATCATTCTCACCTATGAACGTGTGCCTGACAACCACTTCCGTTCTATCTGCAATAGCTTGAGTGTGTATCTCTTAGCCTCCTGGTTCACAATCAGAGTCTTCGTGGTATAGGCTAGAATTATTGGCGGCCATTCCTGAGATCCGGAAAGTCTAAACCTTGTCTGTGGTATTCCGAGTAGGATCTGGGAAGGGATGACTATGACGAGCTTCAAACTCGCGAGTGTTGGGCGTAGTGACAGACGCAAAATGATCAATGGATCCTATTTCAACATGATCAAGAACCGACAGATGATTATCCGTGCGGTAATAGCGCACTTGGACCATTTTCACTGAGAGGACAGACGGTAGCCATTGGCAACGGTGATCCCCCAACATACAGCTTGCCATGGAAAGGAGTATGAATGATTGAATGAAGGTAGTAGGAAAGCAGAGATTCAGAAGGAGCAAAGCATCTCCATGCGCTTATCTAAAATTCTCACCAATGAATTACATAAGTATTTCTATCTTATTTTACATTTTAACTATATTTTAATTATCAAAATCCCATAACCATTTGAATCTGCGTGACTGAGATTTACAAGGATGACCATAGCTTGCTTCAAGCCGACAATCTCCGTGGGATCGACCCTTACTCACGTAAGGTTTATTACTTGGACGACCCAGTGCACTTGCTGGTTAGTTGTGCGGAGTTGTGAAAAAGAATTGAGATTATGAATGTGCGTACCAAGTTTTTGGTGCCGTTTTAGAGATCACAATTTCGTGCACCAATTTTTTGGCGCCGTTGCCGAGGATTGTTCGACTTTGGACAACTGACGGTTCATCTTGTTGCTCAGATTAGGTAATTTTATTTTAATTTTAAGCTTTTTGTTTTTATTATTTTTATTTTCGAAAAAATTTTAAAAAAAAAATAAATTATTCTATGTTCTTTAGAACTTTTAAGAATGAATTCTAGAGTTTCATGATGATCTGTTGAAGTCTGGCTGGCTGTGAAGCCATGTCTAATTTCTTTTGGACCGAGGTTTCAACTTATCATCACAAGAGCTTGTTGATTTCTATTAATCTTGCTGTTAAATGTAATGATCTGCTAAAGCTTGGCTG
>NC_029791.2:64052904-64090610 GCF_000816755.2 Arachis ipaensis | reverse complement strand
CTTCGTGGTATAGGCTAGAATTATTGGCGGCCATTCCTGAGATCCGGAAAGTCTAAACCTTGTCTGTGGTATTCCGAGTAGGATCTGGGAAGGGATGACTATGACGAGCTTCAAACTCGCGAGTGTTGGGCGTAGTGACAGACGCAAAATGATCAATGGATCCTATTTCAACATGATCAAGAACCGACAGATGATTATCCGTGCGGTAATAGCGCACTTGGACCATTTTCACTGAGAGGACAGACGGTAGCCATTGGCAACGGTGATCCCCCAACATACAGCTTGCCATGGAAAGGAGTATGAATGATTGAATGAAGGTAGTAGGAAAGCAGAGATTCAGAAGGAGCAAAGCATCTCCATGCGCTTATCTAAAATTCTCACCAATGAATTACATAAGTATTTCTATCTTATTTTACATTTTAACTATATTTTAATTATCAAAATCCCATAACCATTTGAATCTGCGTGACTGAGATTTACAAGGATGACCATAGCTTGCTTCAAGCCGACAATCTCCGTGGGATCGACCCTTACTCACGTAAGGTTTATTACTTGGACGACCCAGTGCACTTGCTGGTTAGTTGTGCGGAGTTGTGAAAAAGAATTGAGATTATGAATGTGCGTACCAAGTTTTTGGTGCCGTTTTAGAGATCACAATTTCGTGCACCAATTTTTTGGCGCCGTTGCCGAGGATTGTTCGACTTTGGACAACTGACGGTTCATCTTGTTGCTCAGATTAGGTAATTTTATTTTAATTTTAAGCTTTTTGTTTTTATTATTTTTATTTTCGAAAAAATTTTAAAAAAAAAATAAATTATTCTATGTTCTTTAGAACTTTTAAGAATGAATTCTAGAGTTTCATGATGATCTGTTGAAGTCTGGCTGGCTGTGAAGCCATGTCTAATTTCTTTTGGACCGAGGTTTCAACTTATCATCACAAGAGCTTGTTGATTTCTATTAATCTTGCTGTTAAATGTAATGATCTGCTAAAGCTTGGCTGGCTATTAAGCCATGTCTAAATTTTTGGAACGAAGCTTTAGACTAACATTGCTTGATTCCTGGAATTCTTATTAAAAATTTTGAAATCCCTATTTTTTTTTCCAAATAATTTTCAAAAAATCCAAAAAAAAATTAATAAAATCATAAAACCAAAAACATTTTGTGTTTCTTGTTTGAGTCTTGTGTCAAATTTTAAGTTTGGTGTTAATTGTATCTTTTTAATTTTCCTTTAATTTTCGAAAATCCATGCATGATGTTCTTCATGATTTTCAAGTTGTTCTTGATGATCTTCTTTGTTTGATCTTTACATTTTCATGTTTTGTGTCTTTTCTTGTTTTTCATATGTATTTTTGAATTATTAGTGTCCAAAGTCTAAAAATTTTTAAGTTTGGTGTCTTGCATGTTTTTCTTTTCTTAAAAATTTTCAAAATTATGTTCTTGATGTTCATCTTGACATTCAAAGTGTTCTTGGTGTTCATCTTGACATTCAAAGTGTTCTTACATGCATCATGTGTTTTGATCTTGAATTTTCATGTTTTGTGTCATTTTTTTTCTCTCTCTTCATTAAAAATTCAAAAATAAAAAAAATTATCTTTCCCTTATTCTTCTCGTAAATTTCGAAAATTTGAGTTGGCTTAGTCAAAAATTTTTAAAAATCTAGTTGTTTCTTATTAGTCAAGTCAAATTTTCAATTTAAAAATTCTATCTTTTCAAAATCTTTTTCAAAAATCAAATATTTTTCACTTTTACTTTATTTTCGAAAACTTTTAAAATTTGATTTTCAAAATCTTTTTCTTATTTTTATTTTATATTTTCGAAATTAATACTAACATTTAATATGATTGATTCAAAAATTTCAAGTTGTTACTTGCCTATTAAGAAATGTTCAATCTTTGAATTTTAAAATCATATCTTTTAGTTTCTTGTTAGTCAAGTAATCAACTTTAATTTCAAAAATCAAATCTTTTTAATTTCCTTTTCAAATCTTTTTCAAAATGATTTTCAATCATATCTTTTTCAAAATCAATTTCAAAATCTTTTCTAACTTCTTATCTTTTCAAAATTGATTTTCAAATCTTTTTCAATTAACTACTTGACTTTATGATACTGAACCTGAAAGGACTCTTAAGAGGAAACTAAGAGAAGCTGAAGCACAACTCTTTGGAGAGGACTGACAGAAATTTTCGAAAAAGAAGGAGACATGGCCGAACCCAATAACAATGCCAACAATGCAAGGAAGATGCTTGGTGACTTTATTGCACCCTCTTCTAACTTCTATGGAAGAAGCATCTTAATTCCTGCAATTGGAGCAAACAACTTTGAGTTTAAGCCTCAATTAGTTTCTCTAATGCAACAGAATTGCAAGTTTCATGGACTTCCATTGGAAGATCCTCATCAGTTCTTAGCTGAATTCTTGCAAATCTGTGACACTGTCAAGACCAATGGAGTTGATCCCGAGGTCTACAGGCTTATGCTTTTCCCTTTTGTTGTAAGAGATAGAGCTAGAACATGGTTGGATTCACAACCTAAGGAAAGCCTGAACTCTTAGGAAAAGCTGGTCAGTGCTTTCCTGGCCAAATTCTTTCCACCTCAAAAGATGAGCAAGCTTAGAGTGGAAATCCAAACCTTCAGACAGAAGGAAGGTGAGTCCCTCTATGAAGCTTGGGAAAGATATAAGCAATTGATCAAAAGGTGTCCTACTGACATGCTTCCAGAATGGAGTATCATATGTATATTCTATGATGGTCTGTCTGAGTTGTCAAAAATGTCATTGGACCATTCTGCAGGAGGATCTCTTCATCTGAAAACCCTTGCAGAAGCTCAGGAACTCATTGAAATGGTTGCAAATAACCAGTTCATGTACACCTCTGAGAGGAATCCTGTGAACAATGGGACGCCTCAAAAGAAGGGAGTTCTTGAAATTGATACTCTAAATGCCATATTGGCTCAGAACAAAATATCGACTCAGCAAGTCAATATGATTTCTCAGAGTCTAAATAGATTACAAGCTGCATCCAATAGTACTAAAGAAGCATCTTCTGAAGAAGAAGCTTATGATCCTGAGAACCCTGCAATAGCAGAGGTGAATTACATGGGAGAATCCTATGGAAACACCTATAATCCTTCATGGAGAAATCATCCAAATTTCTCATAGAAGGACCAACAGAAGCCTCAACAAGGCTTCAACAATAAAGGTGGAAGAAATAGGTTTAGCAATAGCAAGCCTTTTCCATCATCTTCTCAGCAACAGATAGAGAATTCTGAACAGAGCCATTCTGGCCTAGCAACCATAGTCTCTGATCTATCCAAGACCACACTAAGTTTCATGAATGAAACAAGGTCCTCCATTAGAAATTTGGAGGCACAAGTGGGTCAGCTGAGTAAGAAGATTACTGAAACTCCTCCCAGTACTCTCCCAAGCAATACAGAAGAAAATCCCAAGAGAGAGTGCAAGGCCATAACCATGACCAACATGGACGAACCTGGAGAGAGTGAGGAGGACGTGAGTCCCAGTGAGGAAAGCCTCCTGGGACATCCTCTGGACAAAAAGGAGTTTCCCTTTGAGGAACCAAAGGAATCTGAGGCTCATACAGAGACCATAGAGATTTCATTGAACTTCCTTCTGCCATTCATGAGCTCTGATGAATATTCTTCCTCTGAAGAGGATGAAGATATTATTGAAGAGCAAGTTGCTAAATATCTAGGAGCAATCATGAAGCTGAATGCCAAGTTATTTGGTAATGAGACTTGGGAGGATGAACCCCCCCCTTTCTCACCAATGAACTGAGTGTATTAATGAGGCAGACATTACCTCAGAAGAAACCGGATTCCGGAAAATTCTTCATACCTTGTACCATAGGCACTATGACCTTTGAGAAGGCTCTGTGTGACTTGGGGTCAGGGATAAACCTCATGCCACTCTCTGTAATGGAAAAACTGGAAATCTTTGAGGTACAAGCTGCAAGAATCTCACTAGAGATGGCAGACAAATCAATGAAACAGGCTTATGGACTAGTAGAGGACGTGCTAGTGAAGGTTGAAGACCTTTACATCCCTGCTGATTTCATAATCCTAGGCACTGGGAAGGATGAGGATGAATCCATCATCCTTGGCAGATCTTTCCTAGCCACAGCAAAAACTGTGATTGATGTTGACAGAGGAGAGTTGGTCCTTCAGTTGAATGAGGAATACCTTGTATTGAAGACTCAAGGTTCTCCTTCTGTAACAATGGAGATGAAGCATGAAAAGCTTCTCTCAATACATAGTCAAACAAAACCCCCACATTCAAACTCTAAGTTTGGTGTTGGGAGGCCATAACCAAACTCTAAGTTTGGTGTTGAGAGGCCACAACCAAACTCTAAGTTTGGTGTTGAGAGGCCCAAACCCTGCTCTGATTATATGTGAGGCTCCACGAGAGCGCACTGTCAAGCTATTGACATTAAAGAAGCGCTTATTGGGAGGCAACCCAATATTATTTAACTATATCTATTTATTTTCCATTGTTATTTTATATTTTCTTTAGGTTGATGATCATGTGAAGTCACAAAAACAACTGAAAAATTAAAAGCAGAATAAAAAACAGCACTAAAAACAGCTCACCCTGGAGGAAGAGCTTACTGGCGTTTAAACGCCAATAAGAAGCATCAGACTGGCGTTTAACGCCAGAAACAGGCACCAGACTAGCGTTTAACGCCAGAAACAAGCACCAGCTTGGCGTTAAATGCCAAGAAAGGGAGAAAAGCTGGCGTTTAACGCCAGAAACAAGCAGCAGTCTGGCATTAAATGTTAGGATTGCACTCTAAGGGTGTTTACACGCCTAAATAGAGCAGGGATGCTAAGTCCTTGACTCCTCAAAATCTGTGGACCCCACAGGATCCCCACCTACCCCACCTCAACTCACTCTCTCTCTTCCTCACACCTTTTCTTAACACTTTTTCCCAAATACCCTTTACCAATCACCTCCATATCTCTTCCCCAAATACCCTTCACCAATCACATCCATCCACTCTTCCCCTACCCCTATATAAACCCCTCACCAATCCTTCATTTTCACACATTACAACCACTACTTCTATCCATTTGCCGAACCACATATCTCCCTCCATCTCCTCCATTTTCTTCTTCTTCTACTACTTTCTTTCTTCTTTTGCTCGAGGATGAGCAAACCTTTTAAGTTTGGTATGGTAAAAGCATTGCTTTTTGTTTTTCCATAACCATTAATGGCACCTAAGGCCAGAAAAACCTCAAGAAAGAGGAAAGGGAAGCCAATTGCTTCCACCTCTGAGTCATGGGAGATGGAGAGATTCATCTCAAAGGTCCATCAAGACCACTTCTATGAAGTTGTAGCCAAGAAAAAGGTGATCCCTGAGGTCCCTTTTTAGCTCAAAAAGGGCGAATATCTAGAGATCCGACATGAGATTAGAAGAAGAGAATGGGGCAAACTAGAGAGCCCACTCATGGACCTCAACAAGAGCATGAGGAAGCTCTTCATCATGAAATCCCTGAGATGCCTCAAGGGATGTACTTTCCTCCACAAAACTATTGGGAGCAAATTAACATCTCCCTAGGAGAATTAAGCTCCAACATGGGACAACTAAGGGTGGAGCACCAAGAGCATTCTATCCTCCTCTATGAAATTAGAGAAGATCAAAGAGCTATGACAGAGGAGCAACAAAGGCAAGGAAGAGACATTGAGGAGCTAAAGCACTCCATAAGATCTTCAAGAGGAAGAACTAGCCGCCATCACTAAGGTGGACCCGTTCTTTAATTTCCTTGTTCTTTATTTTTCTATTTTTCGTTTACTATGCTTTATGTTTATTTATGTTTGTGTCTTTATTACATGATCACTAGTGTCTGTGTCTTAAAGCTATGAATGTCGTATGAATCCATCACCTTTCTTAAAAGAAAAATATTTTTAATCACAAAAGAGCAAGAAGTACATGATTTCGAATTCATCCTTGAAATTAGTTTGATTATTTTGATGTGGTGATAATACTTTTTATTTTCTGAATGAATGCTTGAACAGTGCATATGTCTTTTGAATTTGATGTTTATGAATGTTAAAATTGTTGGCTCTTGAAAGAATGATGAAAAAGGAGAAATGTTATTTGATAATCTAAAAAATCATAAAATTGATTCTTGAAGCAAGAAAAAGCAGTGAAAAACAAGGCTTGCGAAAAAAAATATGGCGAAAAAAAAAGAAAGAAAGAAAAAGCAAGCAGAAAAAGCCAATAGCTTTTTAAACCAAAAGGCAAGAGCAAAAAGCCAGTAACCCTTTAAACCAAAAGGCAAGGGTAAAATAAAAAAAAGGATCCAAGGCTTTGAGCATTAATGGATAGGAGGGCCCCAAGGAATAAAATCCTGGCCTAAGCGGCTAAACCAAGCTGTCCCTAACCATGTACTTGTGGCGTGAAGGTGTCAAGTGAAAGCTTGAGACTGAGCGGTTAAAGTCGTGATCCAAAGAAAAAAGAGTGTGCTTAAGAGCTCTGGACACCTCTAACTGGGGACTCTAGCAAAGCTGAGTCACAATCTAAAAAGGTTCACCCAGTTATGTGTCTGTGGTATTTATGTATCCGGTGGTAATACTGGAAAACAAAGTGCTTAGGGCCACGACCAAGACTCATAAAGTAGCTGTGTTCAAGAATAAACATACTGAACTAGGAGAATCAATAACACTATCTAAATTTTGAGTTCCTATAGATGCCAATCATTCTGAACTTCAAAGGATAAAGTGAGATGCCAAAACTATTCAGAAGCAAAAAGGCTACTAGCCCTGCTCATCTAATTGGAAATGAGCTTCACGTAAGGTTTATTACTTGGATGACCCAGTGCACTTGCTGGTTAGTTGTGCGGAGTTGTGAAAAAGAATTGAGATTATGAATGTGTGTACCAAGTTTTTGGCGCCATTTTAGAAATCACAATTTCGTGCACCAATGTGGTAACCATGAAAGGGTTCACAATGAAAGTACAAAGGGATTGCTACTAATTATGAAAAGAGTTATCGAGGACTAGTGTTCATACCCTGAGTTGAGCTATCCGACCTTGGGAGATCGAAGACAAGGCAACCGACTTCTTTGGGTCAGGACCCTCGACCTCTTCTTTAAAAGAGTTCGGCCAAATCGACATAAGGGGGCCCAAAAAGGCCCAGATGAAGGGACACAGCCCAATCTAAAGGCAGTTAACACCTAGAAAGATAAGGGCGGTTCCCCAGAAGATAAAGATGACCTCATTTGAAGATAAGTTAAGATAACTAACTTATCTTATCTAGAAAGGTCAGCCCACACTACTATAAATACACTAGAGCACCCAGGTATAACTCATACTCTGATTCTACTAAAAACCTGCTTAAAGCCCATGCTAACTTAAGCATCAGAGCCTCTTGCAGGTACCACCACCCTCCGGTGATGAAAGATCAGCAGCACCACCAAGCTCAACTAGTTGGACACATCAGCTCTGGCTACCATCGAAGATCTCGACCGAGATCGACCTACAGTTTCACGTAACCCTCGGAATATTGGCGCCGTTGCCGTGGACCTGGAAGTCATCCCATCAGCATGGCGGACGACCATGACAACGACCACAACTCTGGTTTGGAAGAGAGAACTCCGCTTAAAAACACGGATGTCACATCAAAAGATGTGCCTCAAAACAAGGGGGATAAACAACCCTCCAACACAAACACAGAAATCTTGGAAGCCATCTGAGAACAACAAGATCGCCTCAAACAGCTCGAACAAGAGGTAGAACATCAGCGAGAAGCTGAAAGAGACCTCTGCAGAGTAACTAGGCGACGATGAGATCTAGAGGATAAGTTGCTAAATCTCGAAGCCAACCTCAAGACCAGGACTACTCATTCTAACCATAAGAATAACTCCCACAAGGACCAAGATCCCTTCAGCAAAGAGATCATGAAAGCTAAAGTTCCAAAAGATTTTAAAGCTCCCGACATGACGTCCTATGACGGTACCTCGGATCCCAGCCATCATCTCAGCAATTTCAGAAGCAGAATGTATCTCACCGATGCTTCGGATGCCGTCCGATGCAAAGCCTTCCTGACAACCCTGACAAAAACAGCAATGACGTGGTTCGACGGCTTGCCTCCAAGGTCCATCACAAGTTTTGACGACATAGCCAAAAAATTCCTTGCCAAACACGCCCCGAGCCTATTAGGGATCAAACAAGGAGAACGGGAAAGTCTCCATAACTACATGGAAAGATTCAACAAAGCATGTCTGGACATACAAAGCCTACCAACAGAAGAAGCCATCATGGGTCTCATCAATGGCCTAAGAGAAGGACCCTTTAGCCACTCCATATCAAAAAAGCATCCGACATCCTTGAACGAGGTACAAGAGCGAGCAGAAAAGTACATTAACATGGAGGAAAACTCATGACTAGGAGAGACCTCAAAAACTGGATTCTCCTACCTATCCAGGGACAAGGACAAAGAGTCCAAGAAGAAAGAAGATCAACCCAGTGGGAAGCCAAGAAAATACCACAACTACACCCCTCTTCAGGTGTCCCTCGTAGATGTTTACCGAGAAATATACAATACTGAGAAGATCCCTCCACCTCGCCCAATCAAAAGCAAAAAAAGGGGAGAGGGGGGAATCGGACAGAGTACTGCGAGTACCACCGAATTTACGGACATCCCACTAATGAATGCTTCGACCTGAAGAATGTCATAGAGAAATTGGCGAGAAAAGGTCGACTAGATCGGTACTTAACTAACAAGACGGAGGAACCTAGAAAAAGAAGAAGGGATGAAGAGGTCGGGTGGACTGAACGACCACCTCACACTCCTGAGAGAGATGTTCACATGATAAATGGAGGATTCGCAGGAGGAGGAATATCTAAATCATCTCGCAAAAGACACCTTAAAGAAGTATATCATGTTGGGGAAGGAGAGAGGACAACCGACCTCCCCACAATTACCTTTACTAAAGAAGATGCAATAGGTGTCGTCCCGGGACATGATGATCCCATGGTCATTACTATCATATTGGCCAACGCTAATCTTCACAGGACACTAGTAGACCAAGGAAGCTCTGCGGACATCTTGTTCAAATCCGCCTTTGACAAACTTGGCCTACAAGAAAAAGAGCTCAGAGCATATCCAAATAGCTTATTCGGGCTGGGAGATACTCCAATCCAAGCACTTGGATATATCTCGATACATACAACCTTTGGAAAGGGAACCCGGTCAAGGACACTCAATATAGATTACATAGTAGTTGACGTGAGCTCAGCCTACAATGCCCTAATAGGTCGGACAACATTGAACCAGCTTGCTGCAGTAGCTTCAACTCCACATCTGTGTATGAAGTTCCCAACTTTAGAACGAATCGCAACGATAAAGGGAGACCAAAAAATTGCGCGACACTGTTACAATGAAAGTCTGAACCTCAAAGGCAACCCCAAAGGAGAGGAAGTCAACACCATTGAACTCGGAGGAGTTCGAGCTCGCGAAGAATCTCGCCCACAACCCGAAGGCGAGGCTGAGGAGGTTCAAATCGGTGATGCTCAGGATAAAATGACAAATATCGGGGGAACCTTAAAAAGAGACCTGAAAGAGTCTCTGATACAATTCCTAAAGGAGAACGCTGATCTCTTTGCATGGAAGGCCGCAGACATGCCAGGCATAGATCCCAAACTAATGTGCCACAAACTGTCGGTATACCCAGGATCTCGGCCAGTGCAGCAGAAGTGTAGGAAGCTCGGACCAGAAAAGTCCCAAGCTGTGGAAGAGCAGGTGCAAGCTTTATGGAGGCAGGATTCATAAGAGAAGTCAAATACCCATTATGACTAGCCAACATTGTCTTGGTAAAAAAGTCAAACAGGAAGTGGCGGATGTGCACCGACTACAACGACCTCAATAAAGCTTGCCCAAAAGATCCCTACCCACTACCAAGTATAGACACTCTAGTGGATGCATCTTTCAGATACAAGTACCTCTCCTTCATGGATGCTTATTCAGATAAAACCAAATCCCGATGTATCCATCCGACTAAGAAAAGACCTCGTTCCTAACTCCCAAAGAAAATTACTGCTACATCGTCATGCCATTCGAACTCAAGAATGCAGAACACATCGGGAAACTGATGGAGGTATACGTCGACGATATGTTGGTAAAAACACAAAAAGAGGAATCCTTGTTAACCGATCTCGCAAAAGTGTTCGACACCATCAGAAAGCATGGTATGCGGCTTAACCCTGCAAAATGCACCTTCGCGGTAGAAGCTGGCAAATTCCTGGGTTTCATGCTCACACAGAGAGGAATTGAGGCGAACCCAGATAAATGCCGGGCTATACTCAACATGAAAAGTCTGACCTGTGTTAAAGAAGTACAACAGCTCAACGGAAGACTAGCAGCTCTATCCAGATTCTTAGCCGGTTCGGTCATAAGATCCCTCCCCTTTTATGCAACATTAAGGAAGAGAAAGAGGTTTGAATGGACTGAAGAGTGTGAAAAAGCCTTCCAAGATTTCAAAAGTTTCTTGGGGCAACCACCCATTCTTACCCGGCCACGGGAGGGAGAAGCACTCGTACTATACCTGGCAGAAGGAAATCAGGCAATAGCTTTGGCACTACTTAGAGAGGACAAAAGCGGGCAACAACTCATCTACTTCATCAGCAAAGCCCTACAAGGGGACGAGTTAAACTATCAAAAGATAGAAAAGTTTGCCTACGCCCTCATACTCACCTCCCAACGACTTCGCCCATACTTTCAAGCACACACTATCAAGGTTTGGACCAGCCAGCCCATAAAAAGTATTCTACAGAAGACAGACTTAGCTGGAAGAATACTACAGTGGGCAGTCGAATTGTCTGAATTTGATTTGCAATATGAAGCTCTGAAGAACGAAACTCTCGCGCGATCTAGAATTTTTGTAAATAAATTCCCGTTGTAAGTATAGCTTCTAGACCGACAAGAATTTCTTTCTTACAAAAGTTTTGTTTTTCACTTAAGCAAACCCAATAAAATTTATAAACTGAAGTATTCAAACCTCAGGTCCTCTTCTCAAGGAATTGCAGAGAGGTATGACTTATTATTAGCTATGGAAAAGGTAGAATTTTGGGTTTTGAAAGGTTTGAACAAGGAAATTAAATTGTAGGAATTAATAAATTAATATCTAAATAAACTCTTGGCAAGGTATGAAAATTTGGAAGTCCTATCCTAGTTATCCTTATCGATGGTGATGAGAATTGAGTTTTAATCCCACTTAGTTAACCTTTTCTAAAGCAAGTGCTCCCATAAAATTTCCCGCACTTAAATTGTACGCAATATCTATCTTAAGCTAACCAAGGATTCAGCTTGGGATTTTTATTTTGTTTTTCTGCTTAAGGCTAGTAATGTGGTTATAGAACAAGAGGGGATTAAAAAGCTCAAGGGGGCTAGCAAGGGTGATGTAAAAAGTAGGCTAATTTGGGATAAGTGAGAAAAAATTCAAATTATGGCCTCAATCATCTCTTGGTATGTATCTATATTCTATACTGGACATATAGATTAAAACAAAGTAAAGAACATCAGAATGAAAAAGAAGGACAAAACACACAGGAATGAAATTTATGGTTTGAATGTAACCATACAATTAAGCTCAAAACTCACAGGCTGTGTGTTCTCCAGCTCAGAAATGATATATCAGTTATATATGTCATGCAAGTAAAAATTAAGAGTTCCCATTATTCTCAATGTAAATATTAGGGTGGCTTTTAAAATCTTTGTGTTCCTCCTTGATGAAATGTTGTTAACTAACTAACATGTAATGCTATATACACAAGGTGTTTGGATTGTTTTAAATTACTAAAGTTTCTAGTTTACTCCTTTTATTTTCAATTAAACCAAACTAATATATGCTAAAGGGGTAAACTATACTAATTAATCCACATATTCTATAACTAATAAGTTTAGAATTGCAAATTAAGCTAAATGTCTAAGATATAAACTAAAGTGAAAAATGCGAAAATAAAGTAAAAATACAGCAAAAGAACAATGTATAAGTACTAAAAAATAAAAATAAAAATAAAGATAAAAATACAAAAAAATAAACAAAATAAGATAAAAAACAGACTGTAGTGGTTCACCAAAAAGATAGGCTAGGGATGGCGACCTCCCCACACTTAAAATATAGCATCGTCCTCGATGCTCACTCAAGCTGGGTGTGAAGAAGTGCCATCACCGGAAGGATGGGCTGCTGGTGTCTCTGTGGAAGCCTGAAGGTCTGCAGACTGGATAAGTGTAGGAGGATCTGTCTGCTGCAGTGGAGGTGCTGACTGTAGAGGAATCTCTGGGTCTGTGGCCTGGATCTGGTGTGGCTCCACATGCTGTGGCGCAGCCTACTCTAGTCCAGCCTGCTCAGCCTCTCTCTGTGCATGTGTCTCTTCCTCATGCTCGTCCGCCTCCTCCTCAGATGGCTCTGATGGTGTGTCAGGCTCGGAGGGGATGTCACCGCCGGATCGGATCATTAACTTGAGGTGCTCATAGTGTCGCTTGTTGCGACACTCAGATATCTCATATCGCCGTCGGTTGCGGTGCTCCATCTGGTCCAGCTGCTGAAATAGGCAGTGCAGAGGTGGTAGCTGGTGCAGCGGCGGATGAAGAAGGGGCAGCTGAAGGTGTGGCTGTCTCATCAGAAGCGGTGAGGAAAGGGGGTCTGTGGCCTAAAGCCTAAAACTTTCTGCTCTGAGGGATAATCTTCTTTCTGTCCGCAGCAGGTGGCTTCTCATCAGCAAGCTCCCAAGGCACGTCAGCTCGACGGCTTAGCTGGGTGACCAGATAAGGGAAAGGGAGAGTGCCTCTAACATGGACCCTGGCCATGTAATACCGGATGAAACGTGGAAGATACAGGTCCTTACCCTCCATTACACACCAGATGAGGGTGATCATAGCAGCGGGCATCTCTGTCTCATGAGTGCTCGGCATCACATAGTTGCTCAAAATCTGGTGCCAGAGCTGAGCCTCATCATTTATATAAATCAGCTTGATTCCCTTGGGCATCACTGTGTTCTTTCCCATGACCCATGGGACAGTAGGATCAAGGGCTATTCTCTGCTTGACAGCATCCCAGTCAAATCGCATAAAGCGCATATCCTCTTCAGCCTTTTGGTAACCGTCAGGCTGATCTGACTTAGGCTGAAGGTGGAGGATGTCCTTAATAGCTTCCTCAGTGACCAAAATCTATTTTCCTCTGAGGTGCACTGCATCCAGGGAAGTCTTGAAATAGTTGCAGTAAAACTCTCTGACCCAGGAAGCAGTGACCTCTGTCAAGTTTCTCTCCAAGAAGAACCAGCCTCTCTGTTTTATCTGTTTGGAGGTGTACTGCTGTAGTTCTTCTGGAATTTTTAGAGTTCTCTCCAGGTACAGGTTCCTGGAAGTGGCAAACACTGGATACTTTAGCTCACAGTATCTGTTTGCAAATTTAACTGGATCATTGGCAGTGAGGAGCTGGTCAGCCTTCTCCTGCGAGGTAAAGTGCTTTTTCCGCCAGGAGTCATCATGCAAAATGTCCAGGATGGACATAGAGGATTCACCTCTTTTCCGTTTGCCAGTGGTTACTTTGCCTTTTCCTTTGCGTTGAGGGTCAGACATCCTAAAAGGTAGTAATTCTAGGATATAATTGAAGAACAAAAGCAGGAAAATAAGTAGGCAAAAAGGATTTATCAATGTAAGCATAAAGGAAAACGAGCAGTAGAGTTATGAAATGAGTAAAATAAATGTACATTTTGTACTGTATTTGAGTGAAAAATATGAGGTGAAAAATCACAATCCAAAATATATTATAAGTAGAATTCATGTTAATTAGGAAAAACAATAATCATGCCTTGAGTTAGAAGGTTAATGTAGGTAGTTAAAAAGCAAAAAGAGAAGTTAGAGAGTTAAAAGTGGGTAATAGGTGAAAAGGAAGTTAGAAAGTGAAAGCAGTGAGTTAGTAAAAAGGAAGTTAAAGTAAGTGGCATGATAAATGTTTCCTAGGTAACAATAAATTCACAAATTTAAAGAATAATCAACTCATATTCGAGCAAAAAGTTCAGTGTATTGATGATAATTCAGAAGGATAGAAAAGTTGCAAAACTAACATGAAATCATCAATAGTGCAAGTTATTAACAAAGGGATCCAAAAAGGGGTAAGAATGCTGACCCGTGCAGTCATGAATCGGTTGGTTGTAGCCAAGTAAGGCAAAATATGAAGTTTCAAAACTCAATACATGAAAAAAATTTGCAGAAAATTGGGCAGCATTCCGGCTGAAATTGGATGTTCCCGAGTAATAAAAAGCAAGAAAAACAGTTCATATGAAAAGAAATTACTGCAAAGAATCACAAACAGTAGGAACAATAAAGAATAGTCTTAACAGCAGCATGAAACGTGAAAGAGCAGCATATGAACAGTATGAACATCACAGCAAAATCAAAATTGCGAAATAGATAAAACAAGTAGCAAGAACAGCGCAAGTATCAGGCCTAAATCCACTAACCACATCCTAGCTACCTAACCACCTAGAATCCACTACAAACATGCATCTCTAACTAGCCTAATTCGAACATAATCTGAAAAATAAGCAAATAACTACAAGTGATAGAGAGGTGAAATGAGTTTGACGCGGTCACGTGATTGATGCGATCGCGTGGGTTGGGTAAAAGATGGATGACGCGGATGCGTGAGGCACGCGACCGCGTCGCTGAAAATTGTGCTAGACGCACACTTCCAGCGTCATTTCAGTGCAACTCTCTGTCTCTATTTGGGGGGCCATAATATCAACACGACGCGGATACGTCGCTCACGCTTTTGCGTGGGATGAGTGTTTTGCAAGTGACGTGTTTGCGTCAGGGACGCGAAAGCGTGGGCCGTTTTGTGCTAAACGCACACCAGCCGCACGATTCCAGCCCAGATTTCTGGGCATTGGATCTTTACGCCGATTTCCAGGTCACGCGTTCGCGTGAGTGACGCGGACGCGTGGGAGGTATTTTTTCGCAACTGACGCGAACGCGTTAGCGTTGCGGTCACGTGGAAAAATTTGTGCCAAAGGCACGCCTCCAGCCACGCTTTCACATGACTTTCTGTTCACTTTCCTTTTCTTCCTAATGCACTTGTGACGCGGACGCGTCAACGATGCTTACGCGTCGCGTGCAAAAAAAATTTTTTTTTTCATGCAATTATGCAGTATGCAATATGCAGTGCTAATGTAGATGCTATGAATAATTCCAGGTTCAATGAAAAATAAAATAACATAAAAACAAACATAACAAAATAAAATTGAAACAGGAACGATCATACCATGGTGGGTTGTCTCCCACCTAGCACTTTTAGTTAAAGTCCTTAAGTTGGACATTTGATGAGCTTCCTGTTATGGTGGCTTGTGCTTAAATTCATCCAGAAATCTCCACCAATGTTTGGAATGCCAACAGCCTCCGGGGTCCCAAACTAGGCATGTAAAGCTTCTGAGCAGCTTCAAACAGATTCTCAGGCTCCCGGGGTGACGAATGTCAGAATAGATTCCAGGATCCCAAACCTTGCTTTTAAATCCACCTTTGTCTTGATCTATATTCTTCCATCCGGGCGGTTTAGAAATTGTATTCTCACCAAGATGACCAAACGCCTTCCGAGACCCATTCAATTTAACTTGATACCAATCCGTGCACTTCGAATTGAAGCGTGGAACCTTATTAAATCTTGCACATCAGCTCTAGGTACGAGCCATTTCCTTCTTACTCTTAAAGCCACAGAGAGCTCTAAGCTGGCCATCTGTTTCAAGAAAACTATATTCAAGTGGAAAAGTAAAGATAAAGGTCAAGGATTGTACCCACTTGAAGCTTGTATTAGGTGGTAATAGCCTTGGGATAGGTATTTCCAGTGGTTCTGTAAGCTCTACTCCCTTGTATTCTTCTGTGAATTCCTCCACTTCCTTGCAAAATTCTTCAACTGCAACTGCGTCCTGATCAAAGTCTTCTATGTTTTCCTCGTCACTCAAGTCATACGTTGGAGGTTGAGAGAAATCTACCTCGACGTTATCTTCGTATCCACTTGGATAAGGTTCTTTAGGCTCAAGGAATTCAGTTGTAGATGTAAGTTCGTGACTAGGAGAGCTTGATTCATGATCATCACTACCCATGGAATCAACTTCTTGGTCTGTTCCGTCCAATTTTTCACAAGGTGTATGCTTTGGAGGTTGTGCACTATCCTCCTTGGCATCAATTTTGAACTTCTCAGCGAAATCCTTTACAGTTCTCGATTCCCATGGAGGTTCAGTATCTCCTAAATCTTCAACCACTTCTTCCTCTACATCTATTATGGCTTCCTTCACTTGTTCCAATACAAAGCCATGCTCCTCATTGTCCACCGAAGTTTCTAGCGTCTCCTTCATGCTACGCTCTTCTTTTGATTCTCCACATGCAGCCATGGGAGTACTTTGAGTGCTCAGATGTCAGAAAGCTATTATATTTACTACCTCGGTTAAGGCAGTAGTGAGTTCCAGTATGTCCCTTTGCATCTTCGCTTGCCCTTGAAGAAGAACACGAAGTTTGTCATTCATTAGAGGTTGGGGTGGATATGAGGGTTCATTGGTTGGGAGAGAGGGTTCATAATAAGAATGTGGTGGTTCTTGGGAGTAATTGGATTGGGATTGTGGTGGATAAGGGTCATACGGTGGTGAATGGTGAAAAGAAACTTGTGAGTGTGGTGGTTCAAAGCTGCGTTGAGAGGATGGTCTATAAGCACAGGGTGGGGCTTGTTGGTAATTACAAGGGGATCACTATATCTATCAGCTTGGTATGCATTGTAGAGTGGTCCTTGCCCATGATATCTTGGAGGGTGTTGTTGCCTAAAGGGTTGATCAGATCCTCTTGGCTCTATCCATCTTTGATTGCTTAGACCTTGATGCATATTCCTGTTATAGCTTCCACTCCTTTCAACAATTTTAGAACCAAACTCAAAGCGAGAGGGGTGAGAATTCATAATAGCTAATAGAAATAAAAGGGAAAAACAAAAACAAATAAACAAGTAAAAGAAAAATATTTAAAATAACCAATAATAAGGCACACGTTTGCAATTCCCCGGCAACGGCGCCATTTTGAAGAACGAAACTCTCGCGCGATCTAGAATTTTTGTAAATAAATTCCCGTTGTAAGTATAACTTCTAGACCGACAAGAATTCCTTTCTTACAAAAGTTTTGTTTGTCACTTAAGCAAACCCAATAAAATTTATAAACTGAAGTATTCAAACCTCGGGTCCTCTACTCAAGGAATTGCAGAGAGGTATGACTTACTATTAGCTATGGAAAAGGTAGAATTTTGGGTTTTGAAAGGTTTAAACAAGGAAATTAAATTGTAGGAATTAATAAATTAATATCTAAATAAACTCTTGGCAAGGTATGAAAATTTGGAAGTCCTATCCTAGTTATCCTTATCGATGGTGATGAGAATTGAGTTTTAATCCCACTTAGTTAACCTTTTCTAAAGCAAAGGAAAGTCAAGTGGACTAATTAGTTAGATCCCCAAGCCCTAGCCAACTCCTAAGGAAAGACTAGAGTTAGTGGAATTCAATTTAATTAGCAAAAATAACAATTAACAACCACGATAAGTTTGATAACTCAAGAATCTTCAGTTAATCAATTAAAGCCAAGAATATAAAAAGCTAAATAAAAATCATAAATCTGAAATACCTCAATTTATATTAAATAAAGAAAATCCTAACATGAATGGTTCATAAGCCAATTTGGCAGCATAAGTAATTAAATAAAAGCATTAAAGTATCTGAAAGTAAAAGAGAAATATAAAGTAAAAGGAATATTGAACCTGAGAGGAAGTTGTAATCCTAAATCCTTTAAGAGGAATCCTAATCCTAAAACCGAAGAGAGAGGAGACAACCTCTCCCTCTAAAAACTACATCTAAATTATCAAAAGTGAATGTATGATCTCCTCGAATGGATGCATTTCCCCACTTTATAACCTCTAATCTGTGCTTTCTGGACTTGGATCTGGGCCAAAAAGGGTTTCAGAAATCACTGGGAGCGTTTTCTGTAATTGCTGCACGTGGCGTCTTTCCCACGCGGTCGCGTCATCTGGGAGTTTTCCTTGTCACGCGTTCACTTCGGTCACGCGTACGCGTCAATTTCGTTATGCTCAAGGCACGTGTCCGCATCAGTCACGCATTCGCGTCGATGCCTTTTCGCGCTTGGCACGCGGCCGCGTCGTCCATGCGTTCGTGTCTCTGCCCTTTTCTTCAAAACTCCATTTTTGTGCTTTCCTTCCATTTTTGTATGTTTCCTTTCTGTTCTCTAAGCCATTCCTGCCCTATAAAGCCTGAAAACACTCAACACACAAATCACGGCATCGAATGGTAATAAAGGATGATTAATTTTAATATTTCTAAAGCATAGGAAACATGTTTTTCACATATATAACATAATAAGGAAGGGAAAGTAAGACCATGCAATTTACATGAATAAGTGGGTGAAGGATTGAATAAATCACTTAAATTGAGCACAAAATATATCATAAAATATGGATTTATCAAGCTTAGATAGCAATCAAATCACAGTATCTGGCCGACTTCATTGCTGGGTACACCGATACCCCGAGAACTCCCATAAAATGGAATCTTTATGTGGATGGATCCTCAAACAAAACCGGGAGTGGGGCGGGAGTAATAATAGAAAGTGATCAGGGAACCCAAATGGAACTCTCACTAAAATTCGAATTCCCTGCTTCAAATAATCAAGCCGAATACGAAGCATTTCTGGCTGGTTTGAGGCTGGCTAAGGAGGTAGGAGTTCAAAAGCTCACCGTCTTTAGTGATTCTCAAATAGTTACCTCACGAATAGAAGGGAAGTACCAAGCTAAAGATCGCACCATGAAGAAATATTTGGACAAGACCAGAGAACAGCTCGGACAACTCGGGGAATATGAGATCCAACATATACCCCAGGAACAGAATGCTCGAGCTGATGCACTCTCAAAACTAGCCAGCACCAAACCAGGGGGCAATAATAGAAGTCTCATCTAGGAAACATTGTAAATCTCATCAATCTTAGAGGAAGAAAAGGTCATAACCATATCAGGTCAGGAACAGGGGTGGATGACTCCCATAATCAAATACCTCAAAACGGAAACACTCCCAATAGACAAGAAAGAGGCAAAACGTCTAATACGAGAAGCACAGTACTACACCATGGCGGGTGACATCTTATACAGGAGAGGGTTCTCAACACCCCTCCTAAAATGTGTACCGACATCCAATACAAAATAGGTCCTGGAAGAAGTATACAGTGACATGTTCACCATGTCAAAAGCATGCTAACTTCCACATCGCCCTGCCAGAGGAGCTCATCAGTGTAACATCACCCTGGCCATTCACAAAATGGGGATTAGACCTCCTCGGACCCTTTCCCCAAGGATTGGGACAAGTAAAATTCCTCATTGTAGGGGTGAACTATTTCACAAAATGGATTGAGGCAGAGCCCCTAGCCAATGCCACTGCTCAAAGAAGTCAGAAATTTCTATATAGGAATATTATTACAAGGTTTGGAGTCCCTTACTCCATCACCACAGACAATGGCACTCAATTTACTGATACAGGTTTCAGAAACTTAGTAGCCGACTTAAAAATAAAGCACCAATTCACATCCGTAGAACACCCACAAGCTAATGGATAGGCAGAAGCTGCCAACAAAGTCATACTAGCAGGGTTAAAATGAAGACTACAAAGTGCAAAGGGAGCTTGGGCCGAAGAGCTTCCACAAGTCCTATGGGCATATCGAACAACTCCACACTCCACCACAGGAGAATCACCTTTCCGACTTGCTTACGGAATGGGGGCAATGATCCCAGTAGAGATAGAGGAAGAATCCCCTAGAAGAATCCTCTACAATGAAAATACCAATTCCCAAACTCAAAGGGAAGAGCTTGACCTACTTCCAGAAGTCCGAGAAAGAGTTCGGATTAAAGAGGAAGCGCTAAAGCATCGAATGGCCTCAAGGTATAATCATAGAGTAGTCCAGTGAAGCTTCGCCAACAATGATCTCATCTTAATCCGAAATGACATTGGAGCAGGTCGATCAGGAGAAGGGAAGCTAGCAGCTAACTGGAAAGGACCTTACCGAGTTATAGAGGTACTAGGAAAAGGTTACTACAAGGTGTCCGACCTGGAAGGGCGAGAACTACCAAGGTCATGGCATGCATGTAACCTGAGAAGGTACTATAGTTAGAAAGTTATAAAATCTTAGGTCTAGGTGCACTCTTTTTCCTGAAAAGGTTTTTTAATGAGGCACCAAGCCAAGATCTACAAAATTACCCGATTTAGAAGGGTAAGCACTTATATGTATATACTCTTGTGTATTTTATATTTTCTACTTAAATAAAGCTTTACAGATTCCATAAAAAGTTTATCTATCAAGACACATTAATCTGAGTGCAAGAATTCACCGTCTGAATACGACAAAGTCGGCAAGATGAGAACCAAACTCGTCACCCGATTACAAAGAAGTCGGCAAGGTGAAAGCAACAAAAATAGATTATTGCAAGAAGTTATAAAAAGTAATCCATAAAAAGTGGCCTGACGAGGTCTTACTAAAAATGGATTACTAAAAATAACTTAAGAGGATTCAACAAAGAAGAAGTCGGATCAATCCAATCAACAAAAGTTATAAAAACCAATCCATAAAAAATGGCCTGACGAGGTCTTACTAAAAATAGATTACTAAAAATAACTTAAGATGATTCGACAAAGAAGAAGTCGGACCAAGCAAAGAGACAAAGGTTATAAAAAGCAATCCATAAAAAGTGGCCTGACGAGGTCTTATTAAAAATGGATTACTAAAAATAACTTAAGAAGGACTGACAAAGGAGAAGTCGGACCAAGCAAAGTGACAAAAGTTATAAAAAAGTAATCCATAGAAAGAGACCTAAATGGATTACCAAAAAATAACTTAAGAAGATTCGACAAGAAGAAGTCGAACCAAACCCACCAAACGCGAAAAGTTATAAAAAGTAAATCCATAGAATGAGGCCTGGCGAGGTCTGAGTAAAAATGAATTACTGAAAATGACTTAAGAGGGTTCAACAAGGGAAGTCGACCAAGGAAAGAAGTATCTCAAACCAACAAAGTCGACCATCCAAGGCATGTGCTAAAAGAAACGCAGCCCTATCCAAAAAAGCCACAACACAACAACAAGGCTATTAAAATTGTTCAAAGACTAACTAAAAAGGTTCTGCCAAGAACACTAAAAAGTTGTCAAGCAAGTTAGCCCCAAGGGTCATCTCGCCTAACCAGAAGACAGATAAAAAGATCAAATCAAAAAGAGGTCAGACAAGCAGAGTACCAACACTCTATAAAGATCTACAAAATTTGTAAAGGTTTCAAAAGAACAATCAGGATGTCAAAAGAAACACAGCAATCATTAAAAAGACTCAAGAGGCAACCTAGAAGAGGACCTCACGAGTTTAAAGAAACCAAGTTATAAACAAAGTTACAAAAACTAGAGTTCAAAATCCCACAAGTCGGGCAGTGAAACACATAAATCACATGGGGTGCAAAGTTTCCCCAGTAGCAGCATTAGTGGCAGTAGAAGGAGGAATGATATTCACAGGGACGGCATCCACGGTCCCATCCTCACGGTTAAGAATTTCACAATCCGGATCAGGCTGGGAAGGGTCCACCTCAGCTGAAGGATTTGAAGAAGTCATGGCAGTAGGAGCTTTTGTTGATGGGGCAGGAAGAGGCTCATCATCTTCATCATCAGGAGCTGGCACTATCTTTCCATGTTGTCCAGGCTGAAGAGAGTTAAGTCGAGTTCAGGAGCAAGAACTCGGACCTGTGCCTTTAAATTCTCATACGCACCCGTCACGTTATCTACCAGATGGCTCTGGAGATCGGCGTAATCCACAAGAGCATTTTCAAGCCTCCCCCTCAGCTCCAACACCTCAGCATAAGTGCGGGTGTAACTCTCCTTATGCTTTTTTGCCATCTCCTCTGCCAAATTTGAAGCTGCCTCAGCCCTGACGGCCCTCGACTTCTCCTTCTCCAAATCCAACTCCAGCTTAATAATCCTGGCGTCAAGCTCATCCTTCAGACCTTTGATTCTATCAAATTCTGACTTTGCGTCCTCCAAAAACTCCTTAGTTGCATGAACTGGGGAACCCTATATAGTTTGAGACAAAGCTGCGCCTATATGGGCCATCCGAATGCTACTATTAGTAATAAAATTTAAATGACAAAGAATGGATACATCATCCATGAGAAGTCAACCAAAGAGGGCAATCTGATTATCAACAAATCCCACCGTATCAAAATCTGGGGCATCCAAGTCAAAAGGCTCAACAGTTTTTTGTTTTTTAGGAGGAGGGCCAGCAGTAGGAGAAGAGGCAGCACCAGTAGATGGTTGAGCTGGGTCAGAAGGAATAATTCGGACCTGAGGGGTTGGAATAACCTTCCTCGTCCTAGAAGCACCAACACCGGTTTCTTGGGAAGAACCTGAGAAGACTCTCCCTCCTCAGTTTTGGCTGAGATGTTGGAAGCAGCTGTCACCTTCTTAGCTCGATGATAGGCCTTCATGAAATCTACGAACTTCACCATCTCTGAAATAGGAAAACAAAATCATAATTGAGAAGGGGACATATTGGCAAACAAACAAACAAACAAGGAAAAGCTACAAATAAAGTCAACAACTACCCAATTCAGTCCGAAGAAGAGATGGGTCTCCTAAAAAATTCTTTGTGTCAAGATGGGGAGGCTCTCCCCAAATTTCCTCCAACACATTCACAAAGGCCTGATCGACCTCATCAAGACTCTCCCAAGAATACCTAGCTATTATTACATTCTTCTGCCAGCACAAGGGAAAGGTAGGCTCATCATTTTCATCAAAAAGAAGGGCCGAGCTCCCTCAACAGGTCGGACCTTGAAATAATAGTTTTTAAAGTCCTTAAAGGACTCGTCATACATAGAAAAAACCTTTTTTCCTTGAGCGGATCGGAAAGAAACCCAGGAGACTTTCTTCTTAGTGGCCCCAGGCTTCGCAACACAAAAAGATAAAGAAAAAGAGTTTGGGTAGGTTGGATATCCAATTCCTGACACAACAATTGAAAGATTTTTATAAAACCCCAAGAGTTCTGGTGGAGTTGAGAAGGAGCCACATTACAAGACCACAACAACTCGATCTCAAAAGGAATAAAGGGAATGGTAATGTTCAATTGACTAAAGAAATAGTCGTAAGCATAGAAGAAGGGATGTTCCCCTTGGATCAAAGAGGGAAAGCTGACTCTTTCCTTAGGATCAGGCGACACTAGCTCGTAATTCTTCTCCTGATCCCTATCACTACAAATCCTATGATGCCTCCTAAGTCGCACATAATACTCGGAATCAGCAACTGTGACACACATCGATACAACAGAATCCAGCCAGTTAGACATGCCTTCCGGGACCTTGGTAGACATTTCAACAATGTTCTTGCGAAGAGACATGGGTCAACTATTCCTACAGAAAGAAAAAAGAAAAATGGGGTTACTACCAAACATCCTGGACAGATAAGGAAACAACTCGGATGATAATATATGATCACCAAGAATCAGAAGCAGCAGTAAAAGGGAAACCCCAGGATTCACACTAGAGTCCAGGGGCACCCTTTAGAGGCAATAACAAGGCAAGAACCAGGAAAAAGGAAATTGGCAACCTACGCCCTAAACAGCTCACAAACAAGAATTGACACTCCACGAAGCAAAAAATCATCATCACCAACAAAAAGCATCAAAAGTCACAACTTCTCCTACTGACAGTTCATCATCAAAAGATTGTTAAGCTAGAAACAAAAGCTAGACAATGATACAAGAACATCAATGAAAACCCTAAAAGATCAATGGAAGGCACACATTCTTCGCAAAAAAGCGAGCAACAAGGAAAAATCTCAAGCCGTGGATCAAGAAACAAAAAGAGACAATCTTTTCACAAAAGAATCAAAATTTTTCAAAAAGCAAAGGCGAGATACAAAGTCAAAGCCTTACATTAAAAACATGCACAGTTGTCAAAAGCGAAAAGAGAAAAGATAGAAAACACTAACCTGCAGGGGAGAAAGTAGCAACGAAGAATGGGGCAAAGTCCACACCAAACAGTCGCTTCAAGGCAGGGAAGGATAGAAGACTTGAAAACGTGAAAATACAAAACAATAAAGCAAAGAGTTAGGGGAAAGTCAAGGAAAGCACAACAACAATTAAAAATGCAACCTTTAGCAAAAAGGATCCAGCCTTTCAAAACGGATTCTTCGCAGACATAAAGTACTAGAGACAAGTCATCAAAATAAAAAAAAGGGGGAGATACCAACCTGAGGAAGAAGAAGAAAGCAATAACTATTTCAAAGATTGTCGAGAAATAGACGACAACAGACCCATGTCAAACAAACTTCTTCAAAGGGAGATGTGAAAACAGAGGGGTGCAAAAGGAGTGAAACGTCGCGAGTAAGAGAAGAGCGAAAAGAAAGGGGAAGAGAAACTGAAAAAGGCTTAAGAATTCAAAATGAAATGAAAAGAGGAAAACGGAAAAAGGAGTTAATAAGCATTTAATCCTAACACATTTCCAAGAAAAGTGCAAACGCGCGCTACGATTAAAAGGGAGGAAAAACGCTTCGCATTCAAAGAAGCCCAGCAGGAGCTGTATAAAAAACAAAATGCTCGAGCTCGACTTCTCCAAAATAGTTGAAATATGAAGATACAACCCTAGAAAAAGTAAAAGATCGAGCTCAAGCAGGGGCACTGTTCATACCCTGAGTCGAGCTACCCGACCTTGGGAGATCAAAGACAAGGCAACCGACTTCTTTGGGTCAGGAACCCCGACCTCTTCTTTAAAAGAGTTTGGCCAAATCGACATGAGGGGGCCCGAAAAGGCCCAGATGAAGGGACACAGCCCAATCTAAAGGCAGTTAAAGCCTAGAAAGATAAGGGCGGTTCCCCAGAAGATAAAGATAACCTCACTTGAAGATAAGATAAGATAACTAACTTATCTCATCTAGAAAAGTTAGCCCATACTACTATAAATACACTGGAGCACCCAGGTATAACTCATACTCTGATTCTACTAAAATCCTGCTTAAAGCCCATGCTAACTTAAGCATCGAAGTCTCTTACAGGTACCACCACCCTCCGGTGACAAAGGATCAGCAGCACCACCAAGCTCAACTAGTTGGACACATCAACTCCGGCTACCATCGAAGATCTCGACTGAGATCAACCTACAGTTTCAGGTAACCCTCGGAACAACTAGGATAGGAAGTAATACAGTTAGGTGATTGTGGGTTAGTTAACCCAAATCCATTCTGCCCATCAGAGCAAACTATTTATCAGAAACATTAAACGAGACTATACATCAGAAACTAGGTAATGCTTCGCGGTGCGCTAAAAGCCTCTGCACTGATTTGAAACTGGAGCATCAAACATTTTTAGTTCCTGAATCTGATAGCCAAGACGACGTAGAAATGGTTATGCAAAATTGAGTTAAGATCCTCATTATAAAAGCCGATAAAAGGGTTATGTGGATCTAAGAAGAAGACTTCTCAAGTTTGAAGGAAGAAGGTACGTATTTCTGAAGACTACTTCAACGAACTCGAATCGGACGAGAAATCAAAAACTAAGAAGTTAAACCCCGCTAAGTTGGTCCTTTTCAATTTTGGGGGAGGGGGGGATTGATTGTCAATGACATACCGAACCATTTTTCTGCCGTACCTTTCGAATCTATTCGACGTACTCCACATTTCGTAACTTCTGAAACACGCTTCTAAAATAAATTCATGTCTTACAACCTAAGTTAGTTTAAATGAAAGGAGATGGATGTTTCAAGTGTTGAGGTCAGCTTCAAGAAAATCTGAGTATGCGGAAGGACTACCCACGCCTCTTTTTAGATAAGTGAATCTGAATTTTGAGGGCAAAATTCTTAATTAGGTGGGTAGGATGTAAATCCCACAAAATTAGCGAATAATTAATCAATAAATTAAATTTTAATAAAATTATTGGAAATGTTAATTTTATATTAAAATAAGATAGAACTAATTATAAAATTAACGAATAATTAATCAATAAATTAAATTTTAATAAAATTATTGGAAATGTTAATTTTATATTAAAATAAGATAGAACTAATTAAATCGAGAATTTTGACGCTAATTTCAAAGAATTTGGCCCACAATTGGATCGAACGGGCCGAATCGGTCGAACCGGACCTGTGGGCCTAACCAGCTCATTAAATAAAATGAGCTGAAGCTCCTCTTCCCATTTTTGCATGCAAAACACGCTGGAAGCAAGCCAAACAAGGGGAAGAACATCTTGAGTTCCAAAACCCTTGATTTCATTCAAATCCATGTAACTTTTGATTCGGAGCTCCGATCGCTGTACCGTTTGCAGCCACGCGACCGTGGCATCGAGCTCTACAAAGTTCGGTACATTGTAAGGTAAGAAAGTCATGTTTTCTTCCCCAATTCCCCAGTTTCAATTTCGAAAATTCATGAGCAAAAATGTTGAAATTGTTAAATTTCAGTGTTTAAGATCAAAATAACTTGGTGGACTTGCCGAGTCTTGTCCCAATTTTTTCGTTGGTAAGGTGAGAATCCTAGAACTCTAGTTAATTCTTTAATTTGTATTTTGGGTATTGAATTTTGGGAATATGTTGTGATAATTATGTTAGGTGCATGTAAATATGTGATATGAGGCAATTGGATATGTTGGAAGCTTAATTGGAAGCTTGGTGAGAGTTCAAGTTGCTGGATTTTTGGTGGTTGAGGCTTACAACTTTGCCTTGTGGGTTACCTTGGATAAATACGTGGAAATCGGCCAATGTATGGTTTAGGTTTCGCGTACTTAATATATAATGCTCTGTGAAAACTTAGGCTAGACAACCCTAGGATAAGTTGGAATGTAAAAGAACGTTTAATGTTTAGTGTCCTTGTTGTTGAATTGTACTATGAGTTGTGTATTAGGTTATTGTTGTGGATGAGGATAATAGGATGTGAATTGATGAATTTATGACTATGAACTTGTTGAAAGAATATATGAAGGTCTTGGATTGGTGGATAACAAATTTGTTGATATATTTGCAAGGTTGATATATGATATTGTGGAATTGGGTTATAGTAGTTATGGAAGGATTATTGTGGTAATGGAAAAGTGATGTTCTGTTGATTTTGGTGCTTGTTGGCTAGTTGGGGATTTGATGCATTTGGGAAGTGTATGTATGTTATTATTGATTTGAGGTATGGTTTATCATGGTGACTATTGTGGTAATGTTATTGATAGGTTGTGTTGATAGATATAAAGACGGTAAGTTGAATTTTTTAAAGAAAATAGAGGTTTGAGGCTTTGAACGAAAACTTGATTTTTACGAACTTTGGCAATCCATAACTTGAAACTCAAATTTTGGATGAAGATGAGATTTATTTCAAATCAAAGAGGGTTTTATAAGATTTAGAACAATATAAATTTTGTGGAAAACCGAATTCTGTAGAGGAAGTTATGGACGCCGAAAATCTTGTGCAAAAAACTGAAATTTCTTAAGTACAGCAAAATCAAGATTTCTGGTGTGTGCATACGCACACTGATGTGCGCACGCACCCAGCAGTAGCAAAAATTTCATTTGTGCGTATGCACGCCATGATGCGCACGCACACTAAGTAGTTCTTGGCTGGTGTGCGCACGCACACGCTCTGCTTTTCACATATTGTGCGCACGCACACGTGTGTACGTCCGCACACACTCTGTGTTTCTGCACCTGTATTTTTGTGATTCAAGCATGGTTTTGAACCCTTAAACCTCTATTTTTACCCTTTCAACCCTAGATCTTATTAGAAAGTTTAGTAATTAGTTGAAGCTAGAAAATTGAGGTAACTTGAGAATGAAGAAAAGGGATAAACATGATGAATTATAAGAGAATGATGTGAAGGTTAAATGAAATCATGATGCCATGGCTATGATGAATGATTATATAATGAATATGAATGGTTATGAATATTATACGGCTTATGAATTTAATGATATCTGAGATACAAGTTTTCCTGGGTGACAGAACTGTGGCTTGCCACCATGTGTTCCAGGTTGAAACTCGATACTCTGTAGATCCTATGTCGTAAGGGTGACTGGGCACGTATAAATTTTCGGGAATGGATATCTCCCATTGAGTAAGTTATATGTAAATGAATGAATGTATGAATTATGAATAAAATGTGAAAAGCTATGCATAGACTCATGGGGATGCGCGACGAGGGATAGTCTAAGGGTTTCAGACTTGTCGGGTTGGCTGGATAACCGACAGATGAACCTCATTAGCTATAGGATAGGCATACATCATGTGCATTCTGTTTGTTTTGTCTGTTATGCATTACATGGAATTGCTTAACTGAATATATAATATGCTAATTGTTATAATTTCTACCTGCACTATTTGTTTTCTACTTGTGCTTGAAATTGTTTGGTTGTTTGTCTCTACTAAATCATTGGTGATGGAGGAGTGGAGGAAAGGTGGATCGGTTTAGTGATAAAGTTAAGTTTAAGTAGATAAGTTTAGAATTCCGTAGAACACCTACCCTTTTTATGGCTTCTGTATAGAATCTAAGTTTTATAACTGAGTATCGGCGTTCTAGGATTGCTTCTAGCATTCCCAGGACCTTATATATTATATGCGTGGCACCTTTACCAAGCGAGAACCTCCAGTTCTCATCCCATACTGTGTTGTTGTTTTCAGATGCAGGTCGAGAGGCATCTGGATCCACAACTAGAAAATGGATTAATACAGACAGATTTACAGACGAATTTAGTCTTTATTACAGACGAATTTTTGGTTACCGATGAAATTACCGAAGGATTTTGTCCCTTTGTAAAAGCCCCGTCGAAAATTATTTACCGACGGATTTTTTTCCGTCAGAAAATTACAGATGGATTTTTACCAGTTACCGACGGATTTTCCCTCTGTAAATTTTCTATCCATTTCCCAAAGGCAACGCACTTTCAGACGGATTTTCCGTCTGTAATTATAGACGGATTTTCCAACGGATTTTCCGTCTGTAATTTGAACTTTGGAAAATCATCTTACACTCTGATTACAGACAGAAAATCCGTCTGTAAATCCGTCAGTAAGGTAAAATATAATTTTTTTATTTTTCTAATTACAAAATAAACTTATTTTCATATAAAATAAATATAAATTTAATACAAATTTTTATCTAATTTGTATTCGAATATTTATAACATTTCAAAAAATAAACAAATTCACCGTATTATAAAACTAAGAAAATTATTATAAGCAAGCAAGTCAATATAATTCAAAACATAAACAAAGTGTATTATCAACTATAATCCTCAGTATATTGTTCAACCATACTAAATTTTACACAATTTTATCTAATTTTAAACAAAGTGATCGACTTTACTGTTGCCCATGTCATTCTCTGTAGGAAGTCCCACAGCAGTACCAAGAGCCCTCACCAATCTCCACCTTTCAGGTGCACCCTACAACAACAAAAACCAACCAACCCCACCATTCATTTCTATTTCTATCTCATCAATAATCATACAAATCCAACAAATTCGATAACACTGGAATTTCCAACTAAATAAACTTCAAATCAAGAGAAGGCCTCTCACCTACCAATGACAAGGTAACAAAAACCTAGGAATCATAACAATACATGAGCAGCAAGTGAATCAAGCAAACATATACACCCTGAAAAGGGGGATCAATCTTAGATCTTATCATTATATGAATGAATATATCATAATATATGCAAAAAGAAAAAGATTTCAGATTCCACAAAAGCTAAGATAATACATAATAATCTTGTGAAATGCATATAGCTATCCAGTTCAAACACTTTATTAATTAGTAATATGGAAGTAGCAGTGTTAGTGGTTCTATATATATAAAACCTTTCAGTTTAAGATGATACCTCCTTGTTGCTAAAAGCCTGTTTGATAGAGTTGAATTCAACGATATTTGAATCCATGGAGATTATTAGTACATGAATGAAGCAAAGAAATAGGCTTGTAGTGTTTCTATTTGTGGTATGAGTTACACTTTTATAATTATGGTGGAAGACACATCATCAGCTGTGGCAATAAGCAAGAGCAGCAAGCAAAGACAAGTTAGAGTAATATAATATTAAGCAGCAGCCAAGAAAAGAAGCACATGTTCCTAACTTGATCCACTCATCTTCAGATCCAATCACTTCAAACCTTCTCCAAAATTCTCTCTCTCTCTTCTCTCCTTAATTCAGCACCTTCTAGCACCACAGAGAGAGATAATAAATTAACAACAACAACAACAATAATAATATAATATAGTACTGTAACCGTGTAAGCTTATAACCATAGAGTATGCTATATAGAAGAAGAAGAAGAAGAAGAATGGCTTTAATTAAGTAAGTGATTGTACTTGTACTTGTTCCTAACTTGGAGAAGAGCAAAGAAATAGTCGT
The DNA here is from genome assembly GCF_000816755.2 of Arachis ipaensis. Lineage (NCBI taxonomy): Eukaryota > Viridiplantae > Streptophyta > Magnoliopsida > Fabales > Fabaceae > Arachis > Arachis ipaensis. Next base: position 64,060,180 of record NC_029791.2, on the reverse strand, counting down.
TGAATTTGCCAAATCTGCTGCAAATGTTGCCAAAATAAAAGTGTAAGAAAATATCTCTATTCTTAATTTTTGGAATATATATGGTCAAAACTCGAAGGAGAATTTTTGGAATCCCTATTTACACTAAAAATAGTAGCATATGAATCTTCTCTTGTAAGCAATGCAGCCAATCAGAGATTTTCTCATACTTTCTCTTGGACCTTCAAATTGTATTACCTCACCACCTTCCCCTGAATTTGATTTTCCACCTAATCTGTTCATTGCAATTGCAATTGCTTCATGAGTTTCTCTTGAAATAGCTCCAAGAGACATCCCACCAGTGCAGAACCGATGCACAATAGCTGAAGTAGGTTCAACCTTCCCTACAGGTATTGGAGCACGATCACTTTTGAACTCAAGAAGTTCACGAAGAACCTGCAATAAAAAACAGAGATCTCAAATAACATTTTGGGTAACAAAATGCAAGATAAAGGCAGAAACTAGGATCTTTAAGACTCACATTCACAGGTCGGTTAGCCAAATGCTACTGATAAACTGAAAAGGCACTTTGACCAATAATCAAGCTGTAAAACATCACATGCAACTACTATCATCATCAACATAAACCAGATAATCCAAAAAAAGTAAATCAATAATCAAGCTATAAAACATCACATGTAAAGACATATAATCACCAATAATTATCCTAGACCAATATGCATTCAACTAAAACAAGAATCAATGATCTTCCTACCCAGCCAAAACCAAGGCTACTTGCTAATTAGCTTACAGTCACATGCATTCAACTAAATCAATTAAATAAGAATATCCTACCAGAATGTTAACATGGTTCCAGAGAAAATCAACATGAATCAGAAGCAAAATGAAAAAATGGAAGAGAAACTCACCTTTTCTTCTCCTTTGGAGGCAGAGATCAAAATCCAGAAACAAGGGAAAGATTGAAGCTTCTTGCTGTTGTTCAAAAGCTGCTGCTGCTGCATCATCTTTTAGATTCTGACAAAGAAAAGAAGATAGCTATAACTTCACATCAAATATTAGAGTACACCATATATATATATATATATATAGTAATCTAACTATGGAAAGAAATGCATGCTTTCTTCAAAAATTACCTGAATTTCCACACGAAGGGCTGTGATTTCCTCATCTCTCCCATCCTATGTTTGTTTTCCAGCCTTGAGAGCACCCTATGACAATAAATAAATAAAAAAATTGAGTATTCCATAAAATTCTGTCTCTCAATATAATTGAGTATTTTAATCAAAATATAATAACATAACTTACTAATATATTATTTCTCCTCCTATTAATATTGCTTAAGTTTTATCAAACAAACAATAATTCATTATAATGTAAACCTATAACTTAAACAACTATTTTCAATTAGAGGTAGTAGTTATATAAGACTAAGACTTTTAAGATATCCAAACACTTCTATTATATATACATTTTACATTTAGATTTTATTCCATTTCTACTTCACCTTGTTGTCCTTTCTCTAATTTTAAATCTTTATTTTATTGAGGAAACCAATGGTTGCAATAATACATTAGCCAAACAAGAGAGAAAACAAAGTCAGAGATTCATATAACTCATCTAAAAGAAAACAACGTGGCAATAAGCAAGAGCAGTAAACAAAGACAAGTTAGAGTAATATAATATTAAGCAGCAGCCAAGAAAAGAAGCATATGTTCCTAACTTGATCCACTCATCTTCAGATCCAATCACTTCAAACCTTCTCCAAAATTCTCTCTCTCTTCTCTCCTTAATTCAGCACCTTCTAGCACCACAGAGAGATAATAAATTAACAACAACAACAATAATAATATAATATAGTACTGTAACCATGTAAGCTTATAACCATAGAGTATGCTATATAGAAGAAGAAGAAGAAGAAGGGCTTTAATTAAGTAAGTAATTGTACTTGTACTTGTTCCTAACTTGGAGAAGAGCAAAGAGACAGTCGTTGAATCTGCCAAATTTGCTGCAAATGTTGCCAAAATAAAAGTGTAAGAAAATATCTCTATTCTTAATTTTTGGAATATATATGGTCAAAACTCGAAGGAGAATTTTTGGAATCCTATTTACACTAAAAATAATAGCGTATGAATCTTCTCTTGTAAGCAATGCAGCCAACCAGAGATTTTCTCATACTTTCTCTTGGACCTTCAAATTGTATTACCTCACCACCTTCCCCTGAATTTGATTTTTCACCTAATCTGTTCATTGCAATTGCAATTGCTTCATGAGTTTCTCTTGAAATAGCTCCAAGAGACATCCCACCAGTGCAAAACCGATGCACAATAGCTGAAGCAGGTTCAACCTTCCCTACAGGTATTGGAGCACGATCACTTTTGAACTCAAGAAGTTCATGAAGAACTTGCAATAAAAAACAGAGATCTTAAATAACATTTTGGGTAACAAAATGCAAGATAAAGACAGAAACTAGGATCTTTAAGACTCAAATTCACAGGTTGGTTAGCCAAATGCTGCTGATAAACTGAAAATGCACTTTGACCAATAATCAAGCTGTAAAACATCACATGCAAAGACATATAATCACCAATAATTATCCTAGACCAATATGCATTCAACTAAAACAAGAATCAATGATCTTCCTACCCAGCCAAAACCAAGCTTACTTGCTAATTAGCTTACAGTCACATGCATTCAACTAAATCAATTAAATAAGAATATCCTACCAGAATGTCAACATGGTTCCAGAGAAAATCAACATGAATCAGAAGCAAAATAAAAAAATGGAAGAGAAACTCACATTTTCTTCTCCTTTGGAGGCAGAGATCAAAATCCAGAAACAGGGGAAAGATTGAAGCTTCTTGCTGTTGTTCAAAAGCTGTTGCTGCTGCATCATCTTTTAGATTCTGACAAAGAAAAGAAGATAGCTATAACTTCACATCAAATATCAGGGTACACCATATATATATATATATATATAGTAATCTAACTATGGAAAGAAATGCATGCTTTCTTCAAAAATTACCTGAATTTCCACACGAAGGGCTGTGATTTCCTCATCTCTCCCATCCTATGTTTGTTTTCCAGCCTTGAGAGCACCCTATGACAATAAATAAATAAAAAAATTGAGTATTCCACAAAATTCTGTCTCTCAATATAATTGAGTATTCCATGAAGGGGGCTGTGATTTCCACAGTTCATATTTCTGCCACATATGATATGATTAATATCCATTCTTCTGGCATACCTCTCTTTGTCGCAAAGCAGCTTCCTTCCAACATAAATAGCAAACAAGCTAGCTTACCTGCTCAGAAGTTTGGTTTCTAGGGATACACCTTCTCTAAGAGAAGCAACCTGCCAAAATTAAAATGAACAATGACACAAAAAATCAGCAAAGGCAGCACAAGGTGTAAAGTAGTTTCTATTGGTAAGTATTAAGAAAATGAAAAATCAAACTCTTTCACGAACGAAAATAGCAAAGTACCTTTGAAAACAAATCTTCTACTTCTCTTTCACGAATATCACCAAGGAGGTTCCCAACGTACACTATTCTGCTCCCATGCCTACTCATTTTCAATCTACAGCAATAAAATAATCGAAAAATAAGGAACAACAATAAAACTGAAAGGTGATTAGAAGACCTAAAATTAAGCTAATTCAGCCAGCAATTTCAATTCTCAGCAGAATAAAAATAGAACATCGAAAGGGAGAGAATAAAGAGGAAAATAAAATTGTACAGTTGAATTAGAGAGAGGATATAGAGACTGTTGGGGGCGGAGAAGGGTTGAAATGGGCGAAAGGGATTTTATTTTACCTCTGATGATAAGACGAAATTAGGGATCGGTAAGTTTGCAGTGGAAGGCCTCCAGGTTAGGGTTTTTCAATTTTGTTTGGAGGAAGGTGAAGCCACGGCGGCCATTGTTGAATTGATTCGAATTGGATGTGACTGAAACTTGTGCGATGAGGAGACAATGAATTCAAAGGGGGCACAACAAAGAAGCTTGAATGTACCAAACACAATGTGCTTTAGAATCAATATAAACCTGACCCACTCTTAATATAATTAATCTGCATTCATTGCATCACCACTTACTACTAATCTAATCTATTCTAAGCTGCTCATTACTCATAACTAATATACTAACCTTGTTCATGTTGAGAACACTAATATTCTTATTTATATCCTATTATTGTAACTGAAAAGACATGATCCTAGGCAGCAGGATTTGCTTGGTTGCAGTCTTGTTGCAACTGTTTCCACTGCTCTGGGGTGACAGCTTTCTTGACAGAGAGAGTGTGAATCTCTTTCATTTCCTCCTCCAACGCAGCATTCACCATTCGATGCCTCTCCAGTATCCTCTTGCCTTCAAATTCTTCTGATACAATATCAACTACGAAACTTGCACCGCATCTGATACCGACATGAATTTTATTAGCTTTTCATCAACAAAACGGTTTAATAGCAAAAAATTCAAAGTAAGGTAAGTTTTTTTTACCCTCCAGATGTATCAACTACTTCCTGAAATAGAAATACAAAAAGTGTAAGAAAATAAAAGAATGCCAAAATTAATAGTTTTCCAGGAAACATATCCAGTATAGATAAACAGAATCAAAGGAGTGGCTGTTAGTGGTTGAAAAAAAGCAAATGAAAGAACCAGAGTTCTACTTAGAAAAAAAATGCAGCGTGGAACGAATGATGCAAGAAAGAAACCCTTGGGAGAAGAAATTGAATGAAAACAAGTAGTGACATACCAGGTGAGTAGGGTTGAGTTTGGATTTCAAACAAGATTCAACTTGTAGTTTTTTGCACTTCAAGTTCAAAGAAACTCTAGCATTGACTCTGCAAGGACATCAAGGACAGAGGCAGTAAGAATTGACTCTGCAAGGCAAATCAAGGAAATGCCAAATACTAAATGAAATAACAGTATGTTACATTTAAAGAAAAGCTACAGCCATCACAACAATTTGAGGGTTATATATAAAGAAGCATATACTATGGAGAAAGGAAAGGAAAGAATTGTAAAACTCAAAAAAAGGGTTAGTGTTCTTGTTCTTCCCATAAAAGCTACTCATGTTGGATTCAATAGGTGCTGGCTCCTGAACCCAAACAACAAAAGTGAGTCAGTGAAGAAAAATAAAACACATTCTTGTAATGTAATGCATCGTAGAACAAAGGGATAAAAATGAAGGTAAAAGACATCACAGTCATTGTATCAAACATGTGGTGATCATTACCCCAAGTGGTGCCAATACAGAAGGCCTTCTCCTTCTGCACTTCCAAACACTCCTGCCAAATAAATAAATAAACAGGGAGTTTAGAAACGAATTAGAATTAGTATTCATAATTTCATCTGAATCAGAAGTGAAAGCGTGAAGCAGCTGAGGGGTTCACCTTGTCGAGATCCTCACGAGAACGAGAGGTTCTTGTAGTTCTTGTACTGCTTCAATCGAGTCTCGTGGTACTTCTGTAGCTGTGGTTAAGCTTCACCCATGGAATCCGTTGTATATCTTTCCCATGGAGCTTCAGCACAGGCACACGCAGGAGGAGACAGAGACCGGCGACGCAGGAAGAAAAACAAAGCGTTACGAGTTTCAGCCATGGATGAAGGAGCGACGTTTGAAGGCTTACGACAGAGTGAGCACGACGGAGGCTTTAAGACGGAGGGAGCGACGAAGCAGGGGTTGGAAGCGCGACGAAGTTCTGGGATTAGGGTTGGAGGCGCGACGAAGCTCTGGGGTTAGGGTTGGATGCGGCGGTGGAGGGAGCCCGTACGACGCAAGGGACGACAGAGAGAGATCTGTGACGCCAGCGGCGGCGACAGCGGCGGAAGAAACTGGTGCGACGGAGAGAAGAAGCAACTCGGTGACGGAGAGAGGAACAAGCTCACTTGATATGGGTGGAGTGTAAATGGATCGAGTGGATAGAGATAAGATTAGTGTTATCTCAATATTTACCGATGGAAAATTTAAATTACAGACGGGTTTTTTATCTGCAATAATTTAATAAAATGCAGTGTTTTGTCTATTTAATTACAGACGGATTTTTCGTCTGTAACCATTTCTCACAGAAAAAAAATTAATTTTTCCAACGGAATTATTGACGGATTCTATTTTCCGTCTGTAATTTATGCTAATTCATTTTTTTTGTTTTCCGACAAAAAATCCCTCTGAAATTCCCTCTGTATTTCAGTGGGATAAAATCCGTCGAAAATATCCGTCTGTAATAACTAGTTTTCTAGTAGTGATCCCTGAAGCAGAGTGGTCCCTGGATTCTTTTGATTATCAGTTTATGTATATATGTACTTAGCTTTCTCTCCAAGAAACTTGTTTATTTTTGTCCCTCTTAGAGGTTTAAGGAGAGTGAAGGTTTTATTTCTGTATTTTGGATATTTTGGGATACTTATATACGTATGTAAATATTCTCCGGCCAGCTTTGGCTTCGCGGGCTGAGTCAGGAGCTAGTTATTCTGTTTTCTAGGCTATCTATCCACTCTTTTGCTTTACCATATCTATGATCATTAGGTTTCTTAGCACACAAGATATTTCGTTTCTTGAGCGTTGCGCTTTTTATTTTTCCGATTTTGTTTTACCCGTTTTTCAAGGCTCCTAGTGTATTATATTTTTCCGCAATTATACGTATGTATTTTATTTTAGAGATCCGTAACACCACACTACCTCTATTCTACGACTTAAGCGTAAAGCTCTGAGTAGTAAAGTGTTACAACAATCAACATTAATACCAACACCATTATCATCATCATTTTTTCTCATTTTTTATTTGATATTATTTTTTTTAAAAAATTTTCATACTCTAATTTTTTTTTGTGACATCACTTCTAATAATAGTCATTCTCCATTTAACTATTATTAATAAAAAAATTAAAAAATAAATTTTTTAATAGTGTATGAAAATTTAAAATTTCAAAAATTACAAATAAAATTTCACAAAATCAATTTTTTTTATTATTTGATAATTTTTTAACAAAAAATTCTTATTTCTTTCGTAAAAAACAGTAGAGATCAAAGTATCCCTTACTTTTAGTGAGGATCATATTTCTTTCGTAAAAATAGTTAGAATAGAAAATTAGGCCTGAGCTTTATTAAAAGTCAGAAATGTCTTTACGCCTAACTTAATTAAATAAAGTTAAATAAAATTATAACGGAATGAAGATGAAGGATAATATAACTAGAAAATAGATTTAATTAATGTGTTGTTAGGTTTTAAAAAATGTTATAAAAAATATAAAATTTAAAATTTTAATATATTTATTGAATATTTATTAAAATAAAATATTTAAAT
>NC_029791.2:64052120-64052896 GCF_000816755.2 Arachis ipaensis | reverse complement strand
ATTTGTACACAAATTACGTTTTTTTATCCTATTACTTATTTCATTTAAAGTGTAAACGAATTAATTATGAGTGTATTTTGTTTATGGTGCAAACAAGATAGACACAAATTTTACAAACAAGATATAACCAAATATCGTTTTTTGTGTATTTTTTCAAACTCCATATATCTCATTAGCGAAATAAAATTGTGATGACTTATTTCGTTTACAATGTAAACAAAATACGTATATAATTATTTTGTTTATACTAAAAACAAAATATGTAACAATACCTAAAAACAAATAATGTCCAAAATACCTATTTTAGTAAATAAAATAATTAAAATATTTAATTAATTTTTTTTAAATGATCATTTATGTGATCAATATAAAAATAAGTATTTTTACTAATATAACATTATACAATTGAATGCACATATAAATTTATTTCACAATAAAGGTTCATCAAAATTAAATTCTATTACCTAAACCCTTAGTAAAGAACAAAAAGATGGAGTGGCAGTGACTAGTAAGCATGACTGGGTAGTGTTGTGATGGAGCTGAGAAGCATGTCTGACGTGCTCCAATTCCACACGCAACACCTGAAAGGGAGTACCCAAAACGATGACGCATTGCGCAACATCTCCAAGCTCTTCACTTTCGCTGCCTTCTTTCCCACCGGCGATCTCTCCTACGCTGGCCTCCTCCTCTGCTCCATCCCCCGCCCCAACTCCTATTATTACAACACTATCATCCCACCTATTTTTGCAACCCCGACCCCACCCACCCCACCCACC
>NC_029791.2:64051004-64052060 GCF_000816755.2 Arachis ipaensis | reverse complement strand
TCTCTCTCTCTCTCTCTCTCTCTCTCCATGCTCCACCACCAACCACCTCAACCCGATAACTTCACTTACCCATTCCTCCTTAAGTGTCTCGCCCGATTGAAACTCACCTCACAAGGCAAACAGATCCACACTCTCTTCACTAAAACGGGTTTCGAGTTAGATCTGTTTATCCAGAATGCCTTGATCCATATGTATTCCTAATTTGGCGAATTGGGAGGTGTTTGATAGAATGCCTTTTAGGGATGTAATTTCTTGGACTTCAATGATTGGGGGCCTTGTCAACGCTGACCACCACATCAACGCCTTGGCCTTATTTGATAGCATGTTGAAGGCTGGGATAGAGGTCAAGAATGCTACCGTGATGTCTGTTTTGAGGGCCTGTGCTGAAACTGAAGCTTTAAGTGTGGAAAAGAAGGTGCACATGATTGTGAAGGAGAAGAGAATTGATTCTAAGGCTAATGTTTGCACTACCCTTGTTGATATGTATGCTAAAAGTGGGTGCTTGAAGAGTGCAAGGAACGTGTTTGACAATGTTATGGACAAGGATGTTTTTGTTTGGACTGCAATGATCTCTGCCCTTGCTAGCCATGGAATGTTTTAGGCATTAATAAAATGCCTATTAAGCTTGATGTAGTTCTTTGGGAGACCCTGAGGGAGGTTAGTTCGTTTTGTTATTCAGGCTAAGAATAGAATGTTAGCATTTTGTTTGAGCATCATGAGGTTATCTTCCTCATTACCAAGTCCCTAGTGATCATTATTGAGGGTAAGTATGGCTTAATTGGAATCAATCACTATATAATCATGACCAAGAGTTTTGGAAAATATAAGAATAACAGATTTGTATTAACACAAAAGCGTTATTTTTTTTTTCAGATAGATTGGACAACTGTCAATTCTAAACACCACAAATGCACACACATAATGTACATATTTAAGGGTTTTATATACTACTTGGTCATTGTCAAAGTTCGTATCTGAGTGCAATAAATTAAGAGACCATGTATTGTTACTCAACTAAAATCTTAGCTGCACACAAAATTTTTCAAAATGTCTTCT
>NC_029791.2:64025993-64050389 GCF_000816755.2 Arachis ipaensis | reverse complement strand
TAATGGAATATTTTATTATTGCAATTGAGAACTCCCAAAAAAAAATATAATGACCTAATTTTTAGCACGTCATGATCATGCTAATAGTAAGATGTCACTAATCTATTTTCTTACAAAAACTAACTCTTTATTAATATAGTATGAGTTTAATTCGCCATCAGAAACGTGAACGTGTCTTTATGGGATAATTTTTTTTATTCAACGTAGCACAAAAATCGATGGTCAATTACAGATAAAATATGAGATGGAATAGAATAGAAGCAAACATTATTCACATACTACCGCATGGGATTCTTATTCACAACTAGTTCACATCCATCAGTCGCGTCATTACTTTGACCCATATAAAGTTATTCATAGTAATGACTACATATAGCTATGTACATATATATATATATATATACAAGACATCCCACGTCTTAGCTCATTCAGTAAGCCCCTAACTTAGTACCCAAGCTAGCTTAACCCCATATATATCTGCCCCTCAGAGCTACAAAAGAAAGGAAAAGACACTCTAGCTATGGCCGATTAGCTACCATAAAAAAATCGTAAAATCATTGTTAATCTGACGCAAAATATAATTTGTGACGAATTAGTTACCGTCTAGCAACTAATGCTTTTCTCGCTAATTACAAGTTGCAGATCAGTGAGGCAAACACAACAGTCGCTAATTCATCAGAAAATTTTTTAGCAACCGAATAGATAGTCGCAAATCCATCACTAAAATAAAAGCTAATTTCATAGAAGAAATAGACTAAACTGTAGTCGCTAATTAGCGACAAATTCTACTACAGCAGACTCATCGTTAAATGCAAGCTAACTTCGTAGATGAAATAGAATGCTTAGTTGACGCTAGTTAGCGAGGAATTTTTCTGAACCTAACTCATCGCAAGTTGTCCGCAAATATGATCGCAAATCTGTCACATTTTGTAGCAGATCTATAGCTAATCTTTGAAAATCCTTAATTAAATTTGTAGAAATGTTGTCGCTAAACCAAAGCTACTCAAAATGAAAAAGTAAAGTTATGAAATAGTCGCTAATTTGCTAGGAAATAATATGTAGTCAATTAGTTGCAATACTATTGCAAAATATCATCGCAAGTTCCTTTTAAACTAGTAACAAATCTTTAGGTATCTGACAAATATTTCAGTCGCAATAGAGTATTTAATTTGTCACCATCATCAACAGTGAGTATGTCTCTAATTTTTCTAGAATATCGGTTAGGATTCTAATTTTCTCGCTATATTAAAATAAACATCATATTAATTTTTTAGTTTAGTGATTGAACTAAAAGATTATAATGCATACAAATAAAATTAGTTCATCAAAATCATACATGTTTAAAAAAAATTCAAACCCAACATATTGATTAAAATAAAAGTCTAATGTAACATCTCCAACATAGACTCTTCACAAATAAAATACCAAAACAAGCTAAATCTAACAATATTAGTAACTATAAAAATCAATCTATATAATTTTTTATCAACTAAGTAAACGACCAATAAAGTAAGCTAACTTCTATAAAACCTGAAAATGAAACAAAATGCCCAATCAATTATCTATCAAACAAATTAACTACCTAAATAAGCTAAGCCTAACAAAATGCATTAACATAAGCCACCTAATCAATATTATTGCCAGCAAAGTCACTCTAATGATCCTTTTCTTGGGAGAATCCTAGAATCTTAGAAATGAGAGACAGTAGATTACTCGGTATAGCTTCATTTACAACACTAGGCAACACTTCATTTATAGCACTAGGCAATGCTTCTTTAATAGCTTGAGTGATGTTTGCTTGTGAAACTGGTTTGACTGTAGAAACACCTGTATCTTTTGGTAATGACACATTTCTATGATCACGAATACCAATATCTAGACTGCAGCCTAACCCATGAACTCGTCCTTTCTTGTTGGTTCCTGCAACTTTTGTCCACACATCAGGATCAACTTCAGGTTGATCTAATAAATCTTCTCTATATTTTTGTGATATTGCCTCTCCATATAAATCCTACATCAGAAAAATAAGGACATATTATTAAGAAAACCGAAAGTAAATTAGACTACAAAATTAAAGGCACTTACAATAATTTCCTTGGATACTTCAGAAACATATTCTCCACTTTTTTTCTTGTGAACATCATCATATACTTCAAGGAAAGATACACGGCGCTTCAACTTAGCTTCTTGTAACAATATTTATTAGAATATACTATCATAAATCATTTGAGATAGGTAATATCTTTCTTTATACCTTTCTTCTCTTGTGTTCACCAAAACTAATAGACCCTACAGTGTGTAGTTTATGAGTATTGAGATATGCAATATTTTTCTTTATACCTTTCTTCTCTTGTGTTTGCCGAAACTGATAGACCCTGCAGTGTGTAGTTTATGAGCAGGCATAGCAGCCCTATTTTTTTGACGAGCCACAGACCTATTTTTCCACTTTGAATCTAACCAGTGATCAACTAAGCCATTCTAAACATCAACTTTCATTGCTTTAGGTCCATGACCCTTAATGTCAGCAATACTAGTTGAGTTTGCCTCCTTAAAAGCTCTTTCCTTTGCTTTTTTCAAAATATCAGGATAGCGATCAAGCATTGTCCTATTCCAAACAGTTCTTGCCATAGCCTTATCATAATTTGATGCAAATTCATGTTTTTCCTAAATTTAAAGATTGAAAGACTTAGTAACTACTCAATTCAATTATCTGTTAAAATTGCATTGAGGCAACATTATAATCACTTACCAAAAAATCGTTAAACAACTCCTCCTTCATATTTGGACAATAATCGTGCCATCTTGGCGCTGGAGAAAGCATTCTACTTAACAAATCTTTCGTAATGTCACGAGTTACCATATGATTTGTAAATCTCTTCCTACATTAAAAAATACACGATTATCAAAAATAGTTTAACACACAACAACATAGATCATCAAAGCAACAACAAATTCTAGATTTAGCTATACTACTCACAACTTTAAAATAATTTATGAAAATAACATAGATCATAAGAATATAAAGCTCCCAAGAGTGCATCAACTAAATTAAGAAAAAATAACCGTATCAACTAAATTAAGATTAGATAAAAAAAAAAAGTAATAACCAGAGCAAATATTTAGTTTACTCATGAGGCATGTATTAACTGCTAGTTATCCGTATTTATGGAGCTGCTGTTATCCGTATTTATGTTTGCTGTTTTGAAAAAAAATAAGATGATAGGAATACAAGAAATATGCACATCCATTCATCCAATATAACAGTAAATGTAGGGATTGAGTTACTAATTGAGTAGGAGTTATAATCCTGGATCAGAGGATATAAAAGAAAAGTAATGATTTATTTCTTTGAAACTATTTACTGATAAGTTTCTCCGTAGTAATCTGAAATGGCCATATGTTTTGGTCTTTAGTGAAATACATTCCCTGTGTTGTGAATTTAGGCTTAGATTAATATCAATGTTTTGCAAAGAAGAAGAATATCCACATATGAAAAATTATTTTTCTGTTTATTTTATAAAAATAAATATAATAAATTAATAAACATTATAACATAAATGACACATATATAAGACTCTAACAGCAAACATACCTTTGTGATAATTTGTGATTGCATGAAAGAAAGTAGGTACAGATTGGGTCAATGATAAACTACTATTTTATGGTTTATCTTGTGCTAAATTGAGTGGTTTTTATCAGTTCTTTACACACTTATTCATACAAATTGCATGGTTTTACAAATACTTCCCAATTTTGTTCTATGATTGAAAACTTGCTTCCTAAGCCTATAAATTGTATATTTTTCATTTCCTTTTATACCATTCGATGCCGTGATCTATGTGTTAAGTGTTTTCAGGCTATATAGGGCAAGAATGGCTTAAAGGATGGAGAGGAAGCTTGCAAAGATGGAAGGAACACAAGAAATTAAGGAGCTGACTTGCGAGGATTGACGCGCACGCACGGCTCATGCGTGCGTGTGACTTGGAGCTTTTCACAGTGACGCGTACACGTGACTGACGCGTACGCGTGAATAGCGAAGTCGCATATCGACGCGCACGCGTGACTGACGTGCAGGCGTGAAACGCGCAGAAGACCATCAATGCGTACGCGTGACTTAAGCGTACGCATGACATGCGCCACGTGCAAAAATTGCAGAAGACGCTGGGGGCGATTTTGGGCTGGTTTTGGACCCAGTTTTTGGCCCAGAAACATAGACTAGAGCCAGGGGACAAGCAGAGACTCAACAGACATTCACATTTACACAATTTTTAGTTTTAGTTTTGAATCTTAGAGAGAAAACACTACTTCCTCTAGGGTTCTTCACATTCATAGATTTCTAGTTTTATGCTTTCGGATTGGATATTGAGAAGAGTTATTACCTTCGTTTGAAGTCTTTATCTTTATAGTTTGCTTTCTTATTTCCTTACTCTTTTACTTTCCATTCAGTTTGTTCAGTGTTACATATGGATATCTCCGATTTTAGAATTTATTAATGCAAAAAGTTATTTTTACCTTTAATTAATTTTCTTTTATTACTTTATTTGAATTGCCATGTTTTTCATCTACCCCCTTTACATGTTTACGAAAATGGCATTCATGTCAATGGAGTAGACTCCCAACCTGACTTTGGAATTGATTAATAGGAGACTCTTGAGTTGGAATACTCAAGTTTAATTTGTAATTGGAAGTTATTGGCTGACTCTCTAGTCTCTAACTCTAATCTTTTCCTAGGAAGGGATTAGGACTTGGGAATCAGAGTTGGTTGGTTACTTGACTTTCCTTTATTAGGTAAGGGATAACTAAGTAGAACAACAACCTCTTACTATTATACTTGGGAAAATTCAACAAGGATAGGAATTCTGATTAATCTTCTCCTAGTCAAGGCTTTCATTTTAATTATATAAAATCTCTCGTTAATTTTTATTGCTTTAATTAATAGTCATTTATTTCTTTATTTGCCAACTCTAAAAACTTCTCAGAAAATTCCCGATCAATAAACTGCACTCTTTTGTCAACTCGTTGGGAGACGACCTGGGAATTCTACTCCCAGTATTTTATTCTTAAAGTGTGACAACTCTTTTTAAATTGATAAGTGGAATTTTCGTCGGTTAAGAACTGTACTTGCAATACTGTTTTCATTATAAATTCTTAATCGGCAATTTTTCGCTCGTCAATTTTTTGCGCCGTTGCCGGAGAGTTGCAACAGTGTGCTAAATTATTGGTTAGTGCAAATATTTTTATATTTTTATATTTGCATCTTTGCATTTTTTTATTCAATTTTTAGTTTAATTTTTCTTAATATATTTTATTTTATTACCATAAGCTGTATGTTTCTTTCATTGAATGACGCGTTTACTACCTGATCCGAGGGTGGTGAAGTGGTTTCTACGAATTCACCAGTCTTATCTGAGGACGAATCTAAAGCGTTATTTGAGGAAGAAACAAGCTCCTCTTCTACTGATTCTATTGATTTATGCACAGGTAATATGGTAGAGGCCAGAAGGATTACTCTCCAGGAAGCAGGAGCTCTAGACTTTACACTGCAACCGTATCAAGCGCGTCACCCAAATCTGGCTGCAGATTTTGAACTAAAGACTGCGCTAATCAATCTACTGCCTATGTTTCATGGCTTACCTGCTCAAGAGCCTATCAAGCACCATAGAGATTTCTAGACAGCCTGCTCAACTACTAGGCATCATGGTGCAGATGAGACTACTATTTGGTTATATGCCTTCCCGTTTTCTCTTGAGGGAAAGGCAATGGAGTGGTTATACACTCAACCTGAAGAAGTTGTTACTAATTGAGTTCTACTCAGAAGGAAATTCCTGGACAAGTACTTTCTGGCTAAAGTTACAGATAGATTGAGGAAAGAAGTTTTCTGCATTATCCAAGGTGAATCAGAGACTCTTTACGAGTATTGGAAACGCTTCAGGAATCTCCTAGACTCATGTCCCCACCACAAGATTGACCAGTTGGTGTTGATTAGCTACTTCACACAAGGCATGAAGCCTCAAGACAAGACTATATTAGATGCTGCAAGTAATAGTTCTCTGACTAAGTACAAGACGGCGACAGAAGCGTGGCAACTGATTGCCGATATAGCGAGTCTACTCGGAATGCCAGGCACAGGAACAACTATCCCAAGGCCATTGAGGAGGTTTCCTCTAGTAGTGAGACTGCTTCTCTCACAAAGACTTTGGGAGAGATGACCAATATACTGAAGTAGCTCCAGCTGAATCAAGAACAATCTCAGCCTCCTCCACAATAATAGTGTCAACAGTTGGTTCCTCAGAGAGTGTGTGGAATATGTGCCTGCTATTCCCATTACACTGATGAGTGTCCACAACTCCAACAACAAGGAGACAACACCTTGGCAGCTACCAATAACTATTATAACCGTCCGAATCAAGGATATTATCAACAAGGCGGTAATTACAAGCAAGGTGGGAACTATAATCAGGGTTGGCAAGACAACTACAACTAAGGAGGCAGAGACAACGGTGGAAATTAGAGATGGAACAACAACAACAACTATCATCAGAACTGGTATCAACAGAACCCCCATACCAACAGCAGAAACAAGGCCCGACTTACCGAGCTCCTCACCAAAGGCTAGCCCAAGCGTCTCAGAACAACCAACCACAAGCCCCTCAGATTACTTACCCACCTCCCTCTTCCAATGATGAGATGCTTCGCTCTATTGTACAAGGACAGAAAGACCTTCAGAATACACTTACCTCTAGCATCACTGGTCTTACCTCTACTTTACAAGCTCTCATCTCCCGGATGGAACCACCTTCTATCCCCAAAAATCAACCTTCAAGCTCCAATGCACTTCCCTCTCAACCTTTGCCCAATTCCAAAGGTGGAATTAATGCCATCACTTTGAGGTCCGGAACCACACTGCAAAAGAGGAGTCCTGAGGAGCCAAGCTCACATGAAGACAACCAAGTTGAAGACATTGTTGAGGTAGAAGATGTTAAAGAAGAGGAAGAAGCAAAAGATGTGGATGAAGAGGAAGTAGCTCAACCAAGAAATGAAGCACTTAAGGAAGATGATGCTGCGAGAGATGCCATTTCCTTTTCACACCTTGCTAGGAAACCCAGAAAGCAAATGGAGCTAGATCCCAAGATGGTGGAGATCTAAAAGGTTGAGGTAACTATTCCCCTTTTTGATGCTATTCGCCAGGTACCTAAGTATGCTAAGTTTCTAAAAGATTTATGCATGAATAAAGATAAAATACATGATTTAGAAACTATTCCACTAGGTAGCTATATTTCTGCTTTAATGGGTGCTATACTGGAGAAATGTGGTGATCTCGGTCCATGCATGGTTACTATTACCATAGAGTGTGTACAATTTTTTGACTGCATGTGTGACTTAGGAGCATGTGTTAGTATTATGCCATTATCTGTATATGATGCCTTGAGGCTCCCTCCCTTAAAAAGGTCGGCATCACGTTTTGTTTTAGCAGATAAAAGCATAATCTCAATGGTTAGAATTGCTGAAGATGTGCTGGTGAGCATTAAGGGGCTGACATTCCCTATTGACTTCTATATTTGGGAGATGCCCCCTAATGACTCAGGAAGACCATCATCCATCCTGCTTGGAAGGCCATTCCTGAAGACTTCGAGGTTCAAATGGGATGCCTTCTCAGGAACTTACTCTTTTGAGATAGATGGCAGAGTAGTGAACTTCAACCTGGATGAAGCTATGAAGTACCCTCCGGAAGATCACTCCATCTTCCAATACAACATCATTGATGAGATAGTGGCTGCAGTTCACCAAGAAGAAGTAGAAGAGATGTACATGGAGCAAGGTGCAAGTGTGGGGAAGCCCTCTGAGCTTACTGAAGATACTTTACCACCACCATTAGCTCCAAATGATCAAGTGCCCAGCGATGAGCTAAAAATGGAGTTGAAGCCCCTTCCACCCCACCTCAAGTATGCTTACCTTGAGGATAATCAGAAGCTCCCAGTTATTATTGCAAGGGAACTCACTTCCCAGCAAGAGGAGCAGTTGCTTAGTGTGCTGAGAAGACACAAGAGAGCTATTGGGTGGAGCTTGGCAGATATAGTAGGTATCAACCCTCAAATCTGTGAGCACCAAATATTTTTAGAAGAGGGAGCAAGGCCTGTCCGTCAACCTCAAAGGCGGCTGAACCCCATCATTTTAGAAGTGGTCAAGAAAGAAGTGACCAGACTGCTTGAAGCTGACATCATCTATCCAATCTCGAATAGTGAATGGGTTAGCCCGGTACAGGTGGTACCGAAGAAGTCTAGAGTCACAACAGTGAAGAATGAGCATGGGGAACTCATGGCAACTAGAGTGCAGAATTCCTAGAGAGTATGCATTGACTATAGGTGTCTCAACCAGGCTACCCGCAAGGATCACTACCCACTGCCCTTCATCGATCAAATGCTTGATCGCCTGTCAGGTAAATCACACTACTATTTTTTAGATGGTTACACTGGCTATTTTCAAATTCATATAGCTCCTGAAGATCAGGAGAAAATTACTTTTACATGTCCCTTTGGAATGTTTGCATATAAGAGGATCCCCTTTGGCTTATGTAATGCACCGGCTACGTTTCAAAGATGCATGATGAGTATTTTCTCAGATCTTCTTGAGATCTGTATGGAAGTTTTTATGGATGACTTTAGTGTATATGGTGATTCATTTGATCTCTGCTTGGATAGTTTAGCTAGAGTATTACAAAGGTGTGTTAGTTCAAACCTTGTATTAAATTTTGAAAAAATGTCATTTTATGGTAAAACATGGTATTGTTCTAGGACATGCTATTTCTAATACTGGTATTTCAGTTGATCCAGCAAAGGTAAATGTTATTTCTGGTTTACCTTACCCCTACTCTGTGAGGGAAGTCCGTTCGTTTCTTGGTCATGCAGGTTTCTACCGGCGATTTATCAAGGACTTCAGTAAGGTAGCATTGCCTTTATCCCGACTGCTGCAGAAGGATGTTGAGTTCGAGTTGAGTGAGGACTGCATGGAAGCGTTTGATAAGCTGAAGATTGCCTTGACTCAAGCTCCGATTGTGAGAGGACCCGACTGGAGTCAACCATTTGAGATAATGTGTGATGCCTCCAACTATGCAGTAGGAGCGACGTTGGCTCAGCGCGAAGGTAAGGACCCTTATATAATTGCTTATGCTTCTAAGACCTTAGACGCTGCTTAGTCTAATTATACTACCACTGAAAAAGAGCTTCTGACTATTGTTTTTGCTATGGAAAATTTCTGATCCTACTTACTTGGTACTAAGGTGGTAGTATACTCAGACCATGCAGCTCTAAAATATCTATTAGCTAAAAAAGAGTCCAAACCAAGGTTAATCCATTGGATATTGTTGCTGCAAGAATTTGATTTAGAAATCAAAGATAGGAGTGGTTCCCAAAATTTAGTGGCAGACCACTTGAGTCGCCTAGAGCACATTAAGAGTGACTCCACTCCAATCAATGATGCTTTTCTATTTGATAGCTTGCACGCAATATCTGAGGTGGTTCCTTGGTACGCACCTATAGCTAATTATTTAGTTAGTCGTACCTTCCCTCCTAATTTTACTAAGCATCAAAGGGACAAGCTTAAAAGCGAGTCCAAATATTATATATGGGATGACCCATATTTATGGAGGTGTGGTGTTGCCCAGATAATTAGAAGGTGTGTGCCACAATCAGAATTCCAGTCAATTTTAGAGGTCTGCCACTCTTCTGAGAGTGGTAGACACTTTGGTCCTCAAAGAACAGCTAGAAAAATTTTAGACTGTGGATTCTGGTGGCCCACTCTTTTTAAGGATGCTACTGCCTTCTGTAAATCTTGCTTCCCATGCCAAAAGTTTGGGAATATATCCAAGAGGGATGAGATGCCCCAACAACTTATGTTATTCTGTGAAATTTTTTATGTTTGGGGTATTGACTTCATGGGTCCATTTCCAAACTCTAGTGGTTTCTTATACATATTGTTAGCTGTTGATTATGTCTCTAAATGGGTGGAAGAAATTTCTACCCATACTGATGATGCTAACGTTGTTGTCTCTTTTGTTCGAAATAATATTATCTATCGCTTTGGATCACCACGAGCAATCGTGAGTGATCAAGGCACTCAATTTTGTAACAGGAGATTGACAGGTCTATTGAAGAAACATGGCATTGTTCACAAGGTGGCGACGGCTTACCATCCCTAGATCAATGGGCAAGTCAAGGTGTCTAACAGAGAGATAAAGCGCATATTGGAGAAGATTGTCAAGCCTCACAGAAGAGACTGGAGTACTAGACTGGCAGATGCGCTTTGGGCTTATCGAACAGCATACAGGACACCCATCAAAATGAGTCCATTCTGCCTAGTTTATGGCAAGGCTTGTCACCTCCCAATGGAGGTGGAGCACAAAGCTTTCTAGGCGGTAAGGGAATGCAACATGGGATTTGAGAAAGCCGGTGCTGAAAGGAAGCTGTAACTAGCGGAATTGGAGTGCCTCCGGCTAGAAGCATATGAGAACTCACGGCTTTACAAAAAGAGGGTGAAGGCTGTGCATGAAAAGAATATCAAGAGAAGAGAGTTCAGACCTGGGGAGTTGGTTCTCCTCTATAACTCAAGGCTGAGACTCATGCCAGGCAAGCTGGGATCAAGATGGGAAGGCCCCTACCGGGTGGAAAAGGCTGAGCCATATGGCGTCTTCCACCTGAGTCATCCTTCAAGCCCCAAATTCATCAAAGTCAATGTCCACCGCTTGAAACTGTATCATGGTGAGAAGATGAAGAACAACAAGGAGCTGGAGATCTTCTTCTTGGAGGATCCACCAACAGAAGAAGACTGAGCGTGTGGACCGTCCAAGTTAAGGACGTAAAGCAAAAGTGCTAGGTGGGAGGCAACCTACCATGGTATGATCGTCCCTTTTATTCTTAGTTTTATTTTATTTTTATCAGTGTCAATTTATAAATTCTGCATAATCACCTGCATTCTGCATAAAAAAAATAAAAAACGAGCATTCGACGCGCAAGCGTCTATGACGCGTACGCGTTATGCGTGAATGTGAAAATTATTGGGTTTGAACAGAGAGTTACACGGGATTGGAGCAGAAGGCGTGCTTTGCGCACAAGCAAGTCCCCGCGTACGCGTACATCACGCGTGCGCGTCACTTGCAGCTTTGGCAATATGTGCACGTGTGGATATGGAAATCGGCGTAAATATGTTTTTGAATAGAGGGTTGTGATGGTCTGGTGCTGGCACCGTGCGAGAGGCACCAATTCACCCACGTGTACGCGCCCTTGATGCATACGAATCCTTTTCACTTTAAGACCACCCACGTGTGTGCGTGCCTAACGGGCACGCGTCATATGCAAATATTGGTTTCTATGCAATGCGAACAGAGAGCTGTGCGTGCGCGCGGCTGGTTTCGCGCGACTGGCACATCCAAGGGCACGGTACGCGTGCCAGACGCTTACGCGTCGCCTTCACGTTTGCGCCACCTATGCGTACGCATGCGCGTCGCATGCGCCGCAACACTAAAACAGCGCGCCGCCAAGTTTCAATTATTCCCCCCTCCCAAATCCTAATTCTCTTTCAATCCTAATTCTTCCTTCTTTCTTCTTCCTTCTTTCCCTCTTCTTACTTCTTACTTCCTACTTCTTTCTTCTTCCTATTTTCATCTTCTTCCTAAGGTTTCTTTTCTTCCTCTCCTCTACTCTTTCATTCTTCTTTCTTTTATTGTATTTAATTATTTTTCTTTCTTCTCAATTTTATATTAGCTTAGTTATTTATGGTTTCTTTTTTTTTTCATTCTTTTATCATGCATTTTTATGTTGGTGTTGGAGCTCTATTTGGGTATTATTTTATTATACTTGAGCTTGTGGATATTATGAGGAGTGATTTGACAATTGACATTTTATTATGGGTCTCATATACACTTGAATTAACTATTTTAATTCCTATTTCAACTTGCATACCAAGTGTTTGTGAAAAAGGCTCTCATGGCATTTTGAATTCTATTCTATTTTACTCTCACACTCTAATGCCTCTTTTTCACATCACTTGCAATCCACATGCGTTGAGATTATCATTCACAATTATCATCATACAAGTGCTCTTTAATTTGGTACATTTAATAATAGATGCTTGAGTTATGCTTCTTATGCCTATTACTTGCATGTTTTTAACCCTCTTGCATCCCATTGTTATGAATTGCCTTCATTATTTTACTTAATGTCTTCCATGCATGTTGTAGCTACCATGTATAGGACATCCCTTTTCCTTTGGCATTCATTATTACTTGGACTTTTCTCCTTCCAATTGTTAGTTATCTATACTTGCAATTAATTCTCTTTCTTAAGGAGGCAGCCACGGGAGGCCAACCTATCATGGGTAGTTGAATTCTACTCCAACTTCTACTCGCCTACCCTGTAGACTGTCTATGTTCGTCAGCAGCAAGACCCTGTCTCCGAGGGTGCCATACAGAGAGCACTGAAGCTTCCACCTAGCCTAGAGGGATTGGATGCATATCAAGAGGCCCAGCTTCAGCACCAGATGTATCAATTCGACTGGGACAACGTTCTTGGAGTTATAGCCCCACCTGGCAGCACATGGATCTATGGGCAGCACAGGTCAAAACCCAAGAGCATTTCGGCCCAATCACTTACCTTGGAGGCTTGCGTGTGGGCACATATTATGTCCCACTATATCTTTCCGAGCACTCACGAGTCCACCTTCATAGTAGATATGGCTGTTCTCATCTGGTGCATCCTGACAAAGCAACCTCTCAACCTGCCCTGACTCATCCAGCAGGCAATAGGACACGTGCAGATCACGGGTATCCTACCTTTCCCTGCATTGGTTTCAGATTTAGTCTCTGCAGTAGGTGTTTCCTATCGGGCTAGGGACACGAAGGTCATGATCCCTAGGGCCGATCAGTATATCCCGAATGGGAAGTACATCAGACCCCCAGTCCCTTCTGCGAGCAGACCTCCAGGCCCATCTTTGGACACTCCTCTTTCTTCTACTCCACCATCATCCACACCATAAGCACCATCCACCCATCAGATGTTCCTTGAGATCCTTCAGAGGTTTGACCGACAAGACCGGCGGATGGAGCAATTGGAGCGCCGCAACAAGTGCCGATACAACTATCTGAAGGAGCTCATTGTTAGTAATTACCCACCTTCAGAACAGAAGGACACCCCGTACTCCCCTTCACGTAGTAGCACAGGGAGCCATGACGAGCCAGACAGTGGAGGCGATGCTTCCAGCCCTACCTTGCTCCTTATTGATGGCACGGAGGACCGTGCCAAGCCTTAAGTGTGGGGAGGTCAGTCCTTGACTTCCGGAGGTAATCTCTCTCTTTTAACACCAACATTTGATTTTTTTTCTTTTGTTAGATATGATAGATTACATGATAATAATTGTTTGTATGTATATTTTGCTTGGTTGAAGTAATGAGTTTCTTTTCAAGACCCTATTTTATAGTATTTCACTAATTCAAATTAAAATTTGTGTTAAACTTGTTTGAAGATTATAATTTGGAACATGTTTTATACCTAAGAACATACAACCTGTGAGATTTTGAGCTTAATTATATGGTTACATTATTTAACCATAATTTTTATTCTTGTGTGTTCTCTTCTCTGTGATTGTAATCTATAGTTTGTTCCATTCTATATGTCCATTGTCTAGTGTATATTCATGCATACATATGATTGAGGCCATCAATTATTATTAGCTCACTTATCCCAAATAGCCTACCATTCCATTTATCTTTGTTTGCCACTTTGAGCCTTTTTAACCCCTATTTGTTCTTTATTTTACCACATTCCTAGCCTTAAGCAGAAAAATAATTAATTACCCCATTTGAATCTTTGGTTAGCTTAAGATAGAGAGTGTGTGTTAACTAAGTATGGGGAATTGTGGGAACTTGGGTTAATGAGAATGTGTTTTGTTTTTATTGACAATTATTGGGAATTTGGGTGCTTACTCATGTGAAATCAGAAAAACCATATGCATTGATATATTATGTCTTCGTTCATGTTTATATTTAAAAAAAAAGAGAGAAAAGAGAAAATAAAAGAAAAGAAATAAATGAATAGGGGACAAAATTACCCCAATGTTAAGTCCAATAAAAAGATCAATGCTTATGTGGTGAAATTAAAAATTGATACATGAGTATGTGATGCAAAAAGTGAGATTTTGGGTAGCTAGGCATGATTTTAGAATTGTTTAGAGAGAGTGTGTGTTAGGTAAAAACTTAGGTTAGTCAAAGATTCATATTATAGCTCACTTGGCCATACATATATCCTCACCCTTACCTTAGCCCCATTGCAACCTTGAAAAGATCTCATGATGTTTGAATTTATACATTAGATATTTGTTGATTGGTTAGATGAAGAACAAAGTTTTAGAAAGCATGACTAGAGGAGATTAGAGTGGATTAACCCTAGACACCTGAGAGATTAGAGTGCATATACACTTCCAGTGAGGGTTCAATGCTTGATTCTATGTTCCCGGCTTTCATGATCTATCTTCTTACAAGTTTACTTTTCTTTTATTGTGTGATTTGAATTAGTGGAATCTGATTTATGTTTGTCTTGGAGAACTTGTTTACTTTTAACCAAGTAGATAGAAACATCTTAGCATGTAGTTGCATTCATATACATATGTTGCATTGCATTGCATGAGTCTTACCTTCCCCCATTCATTCTTTTGGTCTCCTTGAGCTTAGCATGAGGACATGCTAATGTTTAAGTGTGGGGAGTTTGATAAACCACTATTTTATGGTTTATCTTGTGCTAAATTGAGTGGTTTTTATCAGTTCTTTACACACTTATTCATACAAATTGCATGGTTTTACAAATCTTTCCCAATTTTGTTCTGTGATTGGAAACTTGCTTCCTAAGCCTTTAAATTGTATATTTTCCATTTCCTTTTACATCATTTGATGCCGTAATCTGTGTGTTAAGTGTTTTCAGGCTATATAGGACAAGAATGGCTTAGAGGATGGAGAGGAAGCTTGCAAAAGTGGAAGGAACACAAGAAACTAAGGAGCTGACCAGCGAGGATTGACGCGCAAGCACGGCTCACGCGTGCAAGTGACTTGGAGCTTTTCACAGCGATGCGTACGCGTGACTGATGCGTACGCGTGACCAGCGAAGTCGCATATCGATGCGCACGCGTGAAACGTGCAGAAGACCATCGATGCGTACGCGTGACTTACGCGTACGCGTGATGTGCGCCATGTGCAGAAATTGCAGAAGACGCTGGGGCGATTTTGGGCTAGTTTTGAACCCAGTTTTCGGCCCAAAAACACATACTAGAGCCATGGGACAAGCAGAGACTCAACACACATTCACATTTACATAATTTTTAGTTTTAGTTTTGAATCTTAGAGGGAAAACACTACTTCCTCTAGGGTTCTTCACATTCGTAGATTTCTAGTTTTATGCTTTTGGATTGGATATTGAGAAGAGTTACTACCTCTATTTGAAGTCTTTATCTTTACAGTTTGCTTTCTTATTTCCTTACTCTTTTACTTTCCATTCAGTTTGTTCAGAGTTACATATGAATATCTCCGATTTTGGAATTTATTAATGCAAAGAGTTATTTTTACCTTTAATTAATTTTCTTTTATTACTTTACTTGAATTGCCATATTTTCCATCTATCCCCTTTACATGTTTATGAAAATGGCATTCATGTCAATGGAGTAGACTCCCAACTTGACTTTGGAGTTGATTAATAGGAGACTCTTGAGTTGGAATACTCAAGTTTAATTTGTAATTGGAAGTTGTTGGCTGACTCTCTAGTCTCTAACTCTAATCTTTTCCTAGGAAGGGATTAGAACTTGGGAATCAGAGTTGGTTAGTTACTTGACTTTCCTTTAATAGGTAAGGGATAACTAAGTATAACAACAACCTCTTACTATTATACTTGGAAAAATTCAACAAGGATAAGAATTCCGATTAATCTTCTCCTAGTCAAGGATTTTATTTTAATTATATGAAATCTCTCATTAATTTTTATTGCTTTAATTAATAGTCATTTATTTCTTTATTCGCCAACTCTGAAAATTTCTCAAAAAAATTCTGACCAATAAACTGAACTCTTTTGTCAACTCGTTGGGAGACGACCTGGGAATTCTACTCCCAGTATTTTATTCTTAAAGTGTGACAACTCTTTTTAAATTGATAAGTGGAATTTTCGTCGGTTAAGAACTGTACTTGCAATGCTGTTTTCATTATAAATTCTTAATCGGTAATTTTCTGCCCGTCAGTCAACTTTAATAATTTTAACATTTAGATAAGCTGAGCATTTAAGCTTGCATTAAGACTTGTTGGATCAAATTTTCTATTCTATAATTCAGATTGGTTGCAGTAGTGAAACATATACTTTTTTAGTCATTGTTGTTTATGGTATATATTGTACAACATTAGCAACCACAAATAGCAAGTGCATAAAGGGAAAAAAGTTTGTTCACATTAGGTAGGTTCAACTAATGGCAGTTTTTCAAATAAAAAATCAAGTTTATCAAATGCACTACAAAAGTATCATCATAAAACCAAAGACAAATTACAAACATGGCTCATTGACAAATTAGATACATGACTCACCCCTTTTGAGGTTTGACGAAATAAAAACCTGACCCCCTATTTCTGAAATCATGCATTGACCTCCTTTAATTCTCATATGTTATTATACTTCTTTTAAAAAATACAGCACATGCATTACTAACAAGATTAATGGATGAACAATAAAATTAGAGCCATTTATTCTACCTTTGAGATAATTTCAACATGATAAAGTGTGAAATAAATATACATAAAAGTCACAATATAATAAGGGGTAAAATCTAGTAATAAACTAGTAAATTAAAGGTACTGCACTAAGTGATACCCTTCTTTTTTATTTTAGGTAGAAAGTATGTAGATATAGCAAGGTCAAAATAACATTATAACTACTTACGGGTTATCGCCTTTCTCTACAACTATTACCAACTTCCTGTTACTCCTAGTTTCAGTATGTGCACTTGATTGTCCAACATTAGGTAACTCATTATTTTCTGCATCTAGAGCAGATCCGTCAGACGAATTCATACCTACAATGAATAAGAGACAATTTTCAATTAGATATGTACTCATTTGTGAATATGTAAAAATTTAGCCGCTGAAGTAAATCATACCATCTAATTGTGGTGACGGTTGTGATAAAGCTTGTGGGAATGGTTGTGATGCTGATCCCTCATTTAATTGTGTAAGATGAGGTTCATTATTATTATCACTTTGTTGACCTACAGTAAAAAAGAGAAAAAAATAGATAGGATAAAACCACTTTCTAGCCTATGATTAATTAAATGACAATGAAGACATATAACTCAAATGTATAGTACAACTAGATACTTAATACATGTATCGATGGTTGAGAAGAATCAATGTCAACAGTTTGCACACCTAAACTCAATAAAATAAGCATACATCAAATTTTCTAAATCAAGAGTTGTTAATGGTAAAATAAATTCAATGCCAAATGTATACCTGGCCAAAGCGAGGAAAGTTGAGATTGATCGATACGAGTGTTTTGTACCATTCATCTACCTCTACCTTTTGGTGTCATGATTATCTGTCAAATAAAAAATAAATTAAAAAAAGTAATTTTAAAATATTTTCAATACAACCTGTTAAAATAATAAATTGGAAAATAAATTACAACAACATACATTACTAATTTATTTGTGATATGCAGATTTTTTTATAATTAATACCTGATTCTAGCATAATTAACAAGAAAACAAAATTTCTAGCAACAATAATACACATTACTGATTTTTTGAGGGAGATTTCATAGATAATTGTAATATCAATGCAAATACACGTTTATAATCTTCTAATTTAAAGAGTGGAAGAATTCATAGAGAATTGTATATTTTCTTGAAAAAGGGACAACATTAATACACCAAACTTGCAAGGATTTGAACCAATGACTTGATTAAAAAGTAGCATGTTTAATATGGGAAAAAATCTTGAGTTTAGAAACTACAATGACAATTTTGATGTGAAAGAGTATTCTTGAGTTTAGAAACTGTGTTTATTTTTTTAGTTAAATTATACAGTTAGTCCCTACACTTTTAGTGAAATTGCAAATTAGTCCCCAGACTTTAAAAAATTAAAATTTGTAATTAAGTCCTCAATAACGTTTACTGTAAAAAAATACACATTTACCATAATGTCCTCTTCTTCTTTTTTCTTTTCTTCCATTATCCTTTCTCTTCCTCTCTTCCCCTTCCTTCTTTACTGGCAGCCATGGCCATGTCATCAACCACCATAGTAGCTGCCACCATGTTACTATCAGGTTCTATGTCAAGTGCAGATGGAATCATGAACCCAAACCTCCAAGTAAGAGCTATCTTTCCATCGGGCTCTACTTCTTCTACTTCTTGAAGCATGGCAACACTCTCAGCTTGGGCACCATTCCTAACTGTCACATTGGACGTCACACAAAACTCATCATCCTCAAATAATACTAATAATACTTCCACTCTTCCAATCAGGCATTATCATCCTCTTAATGTTGTCCCTTTATTTCAGTCACCCAATTTTCAAGGTCACCCGCAGAACTTTGAGACTCAAGCCCTACATAATCAATCAAAATTTTTTGGTCTTCAATTGTCTCAACAAGTTCCTTCTTGATAAACCACTATTTTATGGTTTATCTTGTGCTCAATTGAGTGGATTTTATCAATTTTTCATACACTTGTTCATAGAAATCGCATGTTTTACGTTTTCCTTCCTGATTTTGTGCTATGATTGAAAACATGCTTCTTTGGCCTTATATTTGCTAATATTAATCCTCTCTTATTACCATTAGATGTCTTGATATGTGTGTTAAGTGATTTCAGGGATTGCAGGGCAGGAATGGCTCGGAGGATAGAGAGGAAGCATGCAAAGTGGAAGGAATACAAGAAGTTGAAGAAATTGCTAAGCTGTCCAACCTGACCTCTTCGCACTCAAATGGTCATAACTTAAGCTACAGAGGTCCAAATGAGATGGTTCCAGTTGCGTTGGAAAGCTCACTTCTNCTCCAGCAATTTCTGGGCTGTTTTCGACCCAGTTTGCGGCCCAGAAAACACAGATTAGAGGCTATAAAGTGGGAGAATCCATTCATTCATGATCACGCTTTCATAATTCATAATTTTAGGATTAGATGTAGTTTTTAGAGAGAGAGGTTCTCTCCTCTCTCTTAGGTTTTAGGATTAGGATTCCTCTTAAAGGAATTAGGATTTCAACTTTATTATTTCAACTTACAATTTCTTCTGAATTCCAGGTTCAATGTCCTTTTTATTTATTTTATCAATTTAGCTTATGAACTCTTTATATTTGGATTAATTTCCTTTTATTAAATGCAATTGAGGTATTTCAGATTTATGATTCTCATTTAGCTTTTTATATTCTTGGCTTTAATTGATTAACTGGAGGCTCTTGAGTTATCAAACTTATCGTGATTGTTAATTGTTATTTTTTTCTAATTGAATTGAATTCCACTAACTCTAGTCTTTCCTTAGGAGTTGGCTAGGACTTGGGGATCTAACTAATTAGTCCACTTGACTTTCCCTTGCTTTCGTAAAGGTTAACTAAGTGGGATTAAACTCAATTCTCATAAGGATAACTAAGATAGGACTTCTGAATTTCATACCTTACCAAGAGTTTTATTAGATATTAATTTATTAATTTCTGCAACTTATTTTCTTTGTTCAAACCTTTCAAAACCCAAAAACACTGTTTTCCATAACTAATAATAAGAACACCTCCCTGCAATTCCTTGAGAAGACGATCCGAGGTTTGAATTCATCAGTTTATAAATTTTATTGGGTTTGTTACTTGTGACAACCAAAATGTTTGTAACAAAGGATGATTGCTTGGTTTAGAAACTATACTTGCAACAGAAATTTATTCTGAATTCTAAACTGTCAATCATTCGTTCTTCACTGCCTCTTCCCAATTAGGAATCCAACCAACCACAGCAACAACCGCCATCCCTGGCTGATTCCGTCACTGCAGCCATCACCATCGATCCTAACTTCACTGCCATTATTGCAGCCGCCATCTCCTCCATCATCGGAGGTAACATCATCAACAACAATAACAACAACAACAACAACAACAACAACAACAATAATAATAAACCAAACAGCACTTGAGATGGTAACAACAACAACGGAATCCATCTCCTCCATAATCGGCACGATGATAACGAAGATCCCGTCACTGTTGAAGATGCTGTGAGCAGTCGAAAGTTGTTGCAGTTAGGGTTAGAGGCGGAGGGTCGATGGTTGGGTTTGGTGATAATGTAAAGGCAGAAGAACTAGGCCGGTGGATGGTGAGATGGGGTGAAGGGTGGTATGCTATTTTGGAAATTAGTCATTATACACTTGGTCCCTATATTTCTATTAAAATTGCAAATTAGTCCTTACTGTCAAACACGTGCAACTCACATGTTTAAAATAGCGAATATACTGACGAATATTCTGTTAAATCAAACGTTGTTTGAACGGTGGGAACTAAATTATAAAATTTAATTTTGTTTAGGGACCCAATTACAAACTTTTAAAATGTAAGGACTAATTTACAATTTCAGTAAAAATATAGGGATTAACTGTATAATTTAACCTATTTTTTTTAAATAGTTAGAAAAAACTACATCTTTTATATGGAAATTCTTCTTAGAAAACTTGGGAGTATCATGAGAGTGGCTGTTTTGCAGTTATATGGCATGCATAGAACAAGTTATAGAAATAAAAGAATATTTAAAAAAAAATATCATTAGCAGACATAAGTGTCTCTAAATTATTTGCATAGGTGAACCGTGAACCTACATGATTCTATTATAAGAGGAAGTTCCAAACCCTGACTGGCAATAACATACAGGTTTCTATTGCAGGTTGCAACTCCATTATCGGAGGCAATAAGTATAAGACCGTGACTCATGTAAACACGCACCAAACTTTTTTTACTGACATTATAACGCACCAACTCAGAAAAAGTTACTTATATAAATTTTTATTTTAAAATAAAATATTAATTTAAAATTGAATTTACAAAAAGAAAAAGGAGCATGCACTATGGGATTGAAAACAGAATTTTAAGGTGGTAACCGTATATTTATATTCTTAGTGGAATATAAGTTGTGAAATATTCATGTGTTGTCCTTGAATAAAAAATAACAGTGCAAAAATAAAATAATATCTCTATTTATTTTATTTAATCATATGACTATTTTAGTATGGAATATAATTGTACCTTTTAAGGGTTTGAGAAAAAATGATTTAGGTTTGGGAACAGATGATTTCGAAGGTTTAAAAAAAATTTTCAATCTCAGGCATGCAGGGCCTCCATGAACAATAAAATTCATAGCGGCAAATATCTAATTCTACGAAGAAGAGATAATCTAAGAAAATTTTGAATGCAAGAACCATCACAATCTTATTAAATAATACATTAGAACAAGCATGGGAAGAGATTATCATAACCTGTGATTTGTGAAAAGGAGCAGGGGACCTCCTTCAGCTGTGTCATGGATCGGACCTCCTAGAGCGGTGTCATCAATTGGACCTCCTTCAGCAGACCTCCTTTTTTAAACAAACAGCACCAACAATATGAAAATCCTTCATTTTCCAAGCCAGGAATCCTTGTTTTTCTTTTTGTACGGTAGCTAAATGGCAGAAGGGGAGATAGTGGGGATAGTGAGGATTTTAATTTTTGAGTTAAAGTATTACAAATTACAAAGGGCGTTGTGCGCGTTTTTTGTTTTTTGCTTTTAGTTCTTTTTTTAAAATTAGAAATAGTATAATTGTTTTAAATTTATGTTCCTATTTTTAAATTTGTAATTTATATTTTTTTAAAGAAGAATTTAATTTTTAATAAAATTTAAAACAAAAAACCACAAGAAAAAAAAAGGGCAACTTAAAAACCATCAAGAACAGAAAAGCACATGGGATGAAAGAACTTGAACTGAAACAGCAACTCAATAATTAAAACAAATATCAGCTAAAATACTAACTGAACAATTAATACAATAAAGAACAAAGAAAAGAAATCACCTTAGTTTTCACATGTTATGAAAATCAACAGAGGATGGAGAGGGAGCTGAAGATTTCATACTCAATGGAGATGGTTGAACGGAGGGATGCATGATGGGAGGAAAAATGTCGGTAAAGATTTTCATAAAAATTATCGCATTGCAAGTATAGTTCTAAACCGACAATTAAACCTCAATCAATATTTAGATTGTTTGTCACAAATACAAACCCAATAAAAATAAATCGAAGTATTTAAACCTCGGGTCGTCTCTCAAGGAATTGCAGGGAAGTATGTTTATTATTGGTTATGAGATTGTATCTTTTTGGGTTTTGATTTAATAAGCAAGGAATGTAAATAACAAGTAAATGAACTAACAACTAAGAAAAAGTCCTAACAAGGGTTGAGAGTCGGAATTTCTATCCTCATTATCATTGTCAATTGTGGTGGTAATTTCAAATTACTCTCACTTAGTTAACCTCTAACAATTGAAGGAAAGTCAAGTGAGCAAGTCAACTTGAGTTCACAAATCCTAATCAAAGACTAGAGTTAGTGAAGCTCAAGCCAACTAGCAACTTTCAATTACTAACCAACAAGAGATTTTGACAATTCAAGAGTCTCCAAATTACTCAATCCAAGCTAAGAATATAAAAATCTAATTTAAAATCCAACCAAGCATTTTATCAAACACTTGGTAGGTACAAAATAAAAGCATGATAAAGTTAACAAGGAATATTAAATCTAAACAATCAATTGCAAGCATCAATGACTAACAATTAAAGAGAGTAACAATAAACATGAAAAACATAAATTGTATTAAAAGAAATCAAATGTAACAAGAGCTCATAAATATAAAAATGACGAAAAAGGGAAATTAACAAGAGAAGAAGATGAACTAAAGTGCTTAAACAAATAAAAGTAAGACAAAAACTAAATTAAAGGAAGATTGAACCTGAACCTAAAGAGAAATTGAAAGAAGAAACTCTAAACCTAGAGAGAGGAGAGAGCCTCTCTCTCTCTAGAAACCTACATCTCAACCTAAAGTGTATTGAATGAAAAGTGAATAAATGATTCCCCCCTTCCTGCTCCACTCTGCAGCCTCTAATCTGTATTTTCGGGCCTGAAACTGGGTCTAAAGCAGCCCAGAAATCGCCCCCAGCGTCTTCTGTTTAATGCAGCACGTGGCGCTCTGTCACGCGTATGCGCCAGCCACGCGTACGCGTTGCTGGACATTTCACTGGCCACGCATATGCGTCGCTTTCCTACTGCACTGGTCACGCGTACGCGTCGCTACCAGCTTCTGAAATTCTCAACTTCTTGTGTTACTTCCACTTTTGCATACTTCTTTTCCATCCTTTAAGCCATGCCTGCCCTATAAAACCTGAAAACACTTAACATACATATCATGGCATCGAATGGTAATAAGAGAGGATTAAAATTAGCAAATCTAAGGCCAAAGAAGCATGATTTCAATCATAGCACAAAATTAGGAAGGAAAATGTAAAACATGCGAATTATATGAATAAGTGTGAGAATAGTTGACAAAATCCACTCAATGCAGTACAAAATAAACCATAAAATAGTGGCTCATCAATGCACAGTGCCGGTTGAGAGGCTGAATAGCGGAAAAATGACAGTTGAGTGGAGGCTCAAACATGCGACCGAACAGAGGCGTTTGGATGACGCATAGCAGCGTGTACGGCGGTGGTGGCGGGACAGGTGGAAGAACGGCGACGAGATGGAGGTTGCATGTTCTTCTATGGTGCGTTCGAAAGCAAGTCAAGGAATGTTCTGCTCTTCTAGGTTTTTGGTACTGAGGTCACAAAGGTGAGGGCAAGAGAAGTTAGGTGGCTGATTTGGTTTTCAAGCTTCTTTTTTCAGATTTCTAAATGCCTAAAATGGCACCGTATTAAAGATCGTATATCCTTCATTTCTTTGCTTTTTTCTTTTTTAAAATGTAGATGAATCTAAAATATATTAGGAATTGCTTACGAGAAAGTTAAATTAAGTTAGACAAATATATATTATTTATATTATTATTATTATTATTATTATTGTAATTGAATAAATTAGTATTTATAAAAATTTGACCATTGAAGTTTATAATTTAGTATTTTTACTTGAATGCTTAAGGAATATTTTATCATTTTATAGTAAAATTAAAATTTTAGCCTTTTTAAAACTCAAACTCAAATTATAATGTATAATATAATCAAACATGGTTAAACCTGTAAAAATTTTAAGTAGGGTCTTATAATTATTTAAAATTAAGTAAAATAATATTTTGTAATTTTTAATATAAAAATCTAATTTTTTATGTATAATAGTATTATTTTTTG
>NC_029791.2:63978811-64025886 GCF_000816755.2 Arachis ipaensis | reverse complement strand
TATGTCTAATAGTATCATTTTTTGTGTAACCCAATCTTTTTATATGTAAAAAAACTTGATTTTATTTTATTTTACCTGCAAAATAGTTTAGTAACTTATAACCAAATTTACACTTGCTATAATTCACTGTTTGCGAACCAACTACCTTATTTTTATTTATTTTCTAGTCCTTCAAGGTTCGAATTATACTTTTTTCACCCAAAAAACTTCTTGTTAATTACATTAAATTTAAAATACCAAAATACTCTTTATGTAATAATTTTAAAACTACTATAACATCTTTATATGAATAATTAATATTATTTGATTTAATAGCAATTATAAATTTTAATTCAATATTAAAAAGGTTAAACATTTTATAGTTAATTTTAAATTTAAGATTCGAAACAATTAAAATATTCATATACTTAATTTTTAAAACAATAAAATAACATTTTAATGTTAATCTTAAAAAAAATTAAGTTATCGATTTTCAATTAATAGTATCATTTAGCTTTAACGAAGTTTTGCCGTGAAGTCAATGTTAAAAACATGGACAGAAAGTCGACCGTGAGTACTCCAACCAGACAACATTCCATAAGCTGAAAAATCGCTTATAATCCACAATAATGCTGCCTTCATGTTAAAATTTTTCTTTTCCCATGTATCATAAGTAGTAACACCATTGTCCCACAAAACTTTTAACTCGTCAATCAGTGGTATAAGATAAACAGCTAATCTTTTTCTGGGAGACTTCGGTCCAAGCATCAAAAGACTGAGGAATATGTACTCTCTTCTCATGCACATACTTGAAGGAAGATTGTAAGGTGTGACAAACACAGGCCAACATGAGTATGGAGTCTTCAAGCTAGAAAATGGATTAAAGCCATCAGTGCAAAGTCCAAGCCTTTCTAGATTCTTGGACAAATAGTTCATGGGTGGCATCAAATTGTTTTCACGCATCAGCATCAGCCGGATGTGTGATAACCGATTCATCTTGGCGTACTCCATCCACATGCCACTTCATATATTGCGCAGTACTTTTAGACATAAACAAACTTTGAAGCCTTGGAGTAATAGAAAAATATCTCAATATTGAGTATCGCACATCTCTACTGCTATTAACTGTATCTCCTGCCTTTAGCTTAAATCGTGGGTGTCCACACATTGTGCAGGCTACATAACTAGTCTTGTCACTTGTTTCTTTATAATATAGCATGCAGTGATTAGGACAAGCATCAATTTTCTCATATCCTAATCCCAATTCCTGAATCATTGTCTTTAACCGATAGAAATCTGGCAACTTCTCTGATTCTGGGAGCACGCTCTTGATTATGAAAACCATTCGATTATAACAACTCTCACTCTTGTTGAATTCTGATTTCAGGTTCACTAGCTGGGTTACACCTGACAATGTTGTATGCTTGGTGCAGCCATCCCACAAAGGTTCGTCAGCACTCCTCAGCAACTTATAAAACTTCGACGCTGATGGATTTGGATCCTCTTCTAAACCTTCCATTACGTTTAAGTTATCACTTGTATCATCAATAACCATGTCTACATATGGATTTGTATTCTCTTCTTCATGTTCTTGGGTAACATTTGTTGCCTTCTGTTCAACCCATCTTTCCTCACCATGAGCAGTCTAGCTTATATAACCCTCCATAAACTCACGATCACACAAATGCTTTTTGACCCAAAATATTTCATCCCTAATCCTGTTCTTAGATTTTGTGCATGGACAAAGAATGCGACCTAAACTATCAATGACTGTCGGGTTTCTTTCTACAAAATCTACGAATTTCATAACTCCTTTCTTAAATTCTTCACTTAGATGACAAGTGCAATCTTGCCTTTGTGACATCCAACTCCTATCAGGCGCCATGATTATCTGGACTAAGGTTTCATTTTAGTTGTAATACCAATGTTTAACATGCATATAAATGACATAGTCTCGTATATTTTTTTCTAAATTTTATTAATATATTTTTATTCACAATCACATTAAATAACCCCTTCTAAAAGTTATAAAGTAACAAAATTAATAAATTCAATTTAAAAATAAAGATATAAATCATAAAAAGATAATATACAAAGCTTGAAGGAAATTGTAATAAATAATTTGAAACATTAGAAAGCCCAAAAACAATTGGGTATCATTAATCTCATGCAACCAATTCAAAGTTTCAGTAACAAATTTTAGCAACACATTCGACTTTCAACAACAAAATCAAAGTGCATTCAAGTTCAATCAGTATCAAATTATTTCAACAATGAATAAATTTAAGTGATCATTTCAGAACAACAACAAATTCAAGGTTCCAGAACAAATATCAGCAACCCATTTAACTTTCAACCACAAAATCAAAGTACATTGATGAATTATAGCAACACAACTAAAACAAAAAGAAAGGAGAAATTAATTGGAACTCACCAAATCAGGTTGCGCCGTAGGAAGCTGACCGCGAGGCTCAAAGTAAGACGACGAACGAAGACAGCCCAGTGGGACTTGCTACCTCTACCGCCGGCGACGACTGTAAATCCCGCTAAAATCGGTAAATAATTAGTCAATAAACCAAATTTTAATTAGGAAAATTAAGAATGAAAAACTAATATCAAAATAGGATAGAGCTCTTCAAAACGAGAATTTTGATACCAATTTCAAAATTTTGGCCCGAAATTGGACCGAAAGGGCCGAACCGGCTGAACCGATCCCGTGGGTTCAACCGGACCCATTCTTAAAAAGGGGATAGAAGCATTTTCTTCCCGATTATCATCATAAACATTGAACAGTGTTGGGGAGGAAAAAGAACTTCCCTAACCCTCATCAATTTTCCAATTACCATAACTCCCACGTTTGAGCTCCGATCACCGCACCGTTTGCGGCCACGCATCCAGTGTATTGAGCTCTACATTTCTGTCGGATCAATTTCACTAGTAAGTTCCATTTTCGTTTCAGAATCTCTATCCCTTTTCTCATGGTGAAATTGAACCCTTGTGATGAAATCTTGCCCAATTTGGTGTTTTAGGTTCGATCTAGCTTCCGGAGCTTATTGAGCTTGAGTTATTATGCATATGGATACAGTAAGAACAACCTAAACTCTAGTCAATTTTGATTTTATTATGAAGAAGCTGAATTTGGAATATATATATATATGTGAATTAGGTGTGAATTGAGTTTATATATAAGCATTGGAATTGAAAAGTAAGCATTTGGAAGCTTGGTGGTGACTGAGGTTAAGATTGTAGCTGGTTTCTCTAAGCTTAAGGGGCTATGTTGTGACCTTGGGGTATGCCTTGGACTAAATAAAGTGATCGGCCAAGGTATGGTTTAGGTTTGCGCGTTTAATATATAAGGTTTTGTGAAAACTTAGGCTAGAGAACCATAGGTTAAGTTGAAAAGGTTAGATGCATTAAGTGATTAGTTTTGTGATGATATTGGATAAATTTATGATTGAGTTTGAATTAGAATTTATGGGCATGAGTTGTTGAAGTTATTGAATATGTGTTCTTGGAATTGAGCTTGTGTTGGAATTTTATGAGCATGAGTTGTTGGTGTTGTTGAATATGTGTTCTTGGACTTATTAATGATGGGTTGATGATGATGTTGATATATGTTAATAGAATTTGGTGGTTGTGGCTTGTTTAATTAGTTGAAGTTGATTTATGATTGGTTATGAATGAATGAAGGGAATGGGTTAATGAATTTTTAAAATGGAAGATTATGGTTGAAAGGGGGTGGATTGTTAAATAATATATGAGTTTTATAAATTGATGTGGATACTAAAGTGTTGGAAGATAGTATCAATGAAATGGAGTTTGTTATGTGCTAAATGTGCATATTATATAGGTAAGGAATGTGGTATTGGTAAGAAAATAAATTTTGGCAAAATTTGGTAAAAAGTGGTTTTTAATGAAATTTAGAAGTCCATAACTTGCTCCTTAAATTTTGAATACCAATGATATTTGTTCTAAATTAAAGAGTGTTTAATAAGCTTGAGATTGATATAAAGTTTGAGAAAAACAGAATTTTGTAGAGAAAGTTATGGACGACGGAAGATTGGTATAAAAATTGTGTTATGCAGGTGGAAATTTTCTGGTTTTGCAGCTTCTGGGCAATCTGTTAATATTTGGGTAAACATATATCCACGCGTACGAGTGACCCACGTGTACACGTGGCGTGACATTTCCAACTACGCATGCACGAGTAGCCATGCGTGCGCGTGATGAGCCAACCTGCATGACCATGCGTACGCTTGACCCACACGTATGCGTGACATGCGGTTCTTACCTACGCGTACGCATGGAAGAAGATGCGTGCGCATGCTAATTTTTCACACTTCCACGTGTACGTGTGGTCCACGCGCACGTGTGGCCTCTGTTTGCTGCAAAACTGGATTTTTGGCGTTTTAAACCAGGTTTTCACTTCTAAACCTCCATTTTCTTCCTTTTAGGCTTAAGATGTAGTACTAAGTCTAGTAGCTAGTTGATTCTAGGACAATAAGGTAACTTGAGGATGAAGAAAGAGGTAAATATGATGAGTTATAAAGAAGAGATGTAAATGGGAAATGAAGTTCTGGTGCCATGGTCTTGATAAATGATTACATAATGATTATGAAAATGAAATGGCTTATGAATGATGATTTCTAAGATACGAGTTTTCCTGGGTAAGAACCGTGGCTTGCCACCATGTGTTCCAGGTTGAATCTCCATACTCTGTTGACCCTACGTCGTAAGGGTGACCGGGCACGTATAAATTCCCGGGTATGGATAGCCCCCATTGAGTGATTTGAATGATGATTGAATGTGAAATCTATGCATAGACTCATGTAGATATGTGACGGGGGATAGTCTAAGGTTTTTGGACTTGTCGTGTTGGCTGGATAACCGACAAATGAGCCTCATCAGCTATAGGACAGGCATGCATCATATGCATTTGTTTGTCTTGATTGCTATGCATTACTTGGGATTTCCTAATTGAATATATACATCCTGCTACCTGTTATACTTGCTACTTGCACTATCTGCTTATTTTGTGTGTGTGAACTTGTTTGGTTGCTTGTCTCTGCTGAATTATGGATGACGGAGGAACATAGGAAGGGTGAAATGGGTTGGAGTTATGTTAGGTTTAAAAAGTGAATAAGTTCAGGAATGTTTAGGTTACCTACCCCTATTTATGGCTTCTGTTTAGAAATTAAGTTTGATAACTAAATGACAGAGTTCTAGGATTGCATCTGGCATTCCCAGGACCTTATTTCTTATACGCGTGGCACCTTTACCATGCTGAGAACCTCCGGTTCTCATCCCATACTGTGTTGTTGTTTTCAGATGCATGTGAGAGGCTCCTCGCTAGGCGTCTAGATCTTGAAGTGGAGTAGTCCCCGAGTTGTTTTGGGTTTTATGATTGTATATATATGTACTTATGTATCTAGCTTGCTCGCCAAGAAACTTGCTTATTATACTCCTCATAGAGGTTGATGAAGAGATAGGATCTTATTTTGTATTTTGTGTATTTTGGGATACCTATATATGTATATACATATCCTCCGTCCAGCCTTGGCTTCATAGGCTGAGTCAGGAGCTAGTTATGTTGTATTCTTGGCCTTCTTTTACTCTGTCGCTTATTCTAATCCTTAACTTTTAGGTTTCTTAGCACACAAGTAACTCGATTTTCTTGAGCGTTGCGCTTTTTATTTCGCGATTTTGTTTTACCCGTTTTTCAAAGCTCCTAGTATATTATCTCTATTCACTATTATATGTATGTTTTAACTGATTAGAGGTCCATAACACCACTCTACCCCTGTTCTACGACTTAAGCGTAAAACTCTGTGTAGTAGGGTGTGATGAACGGATTTTTGACGGTTTAGAATTCCTCAATGAATTCTCGTTGCTAGTATAGTTTCTAAACCAACAAAGACTCCTTTCATACAAAAATTTGTTTTTCACTTAAGCAAATCCAATAAAATTAACCGAAGTATTAAACCTCGGGTCGTCTTTCAAGGAATTACAGGGAGGTGTAGTTATTATTGGTTATGAAAAAGTATCTTTTTGGGATTTTGAATAAGGAACAAGGAAAGTAAATTGCAAGAAAGTAAACTAATAGCTAAGAAAGATCTTGGCAAGGTATGAGAATTAGAAGTCTTATCCTAGCTATCCTTATCAATTGTGACATCAATTGTCTGTTGCTCCCACTTAGTTAACCTCTAACTATGAAGTAAAGTCAAGTGGATGAATCAATTTGATTCCTCAAGTCCTAGTCAACTCCTAAGGAAAGACTAGCTTTAGAGGGATCCAAATCAACTAGCAACTTTCAATTATCAATCAATAAAAGAGTTTGATAACTCAAGACTCACCAATTACTCAACGAAAGCCAAAAGGAGAAAAATCTAAATTAAAATCCTACCAAGCATTTTATCAAATACTTCGAAGGCACAACATAAAAGCAGAGAAAAGTAATAAGAGATAAAAAGATCCAAACAACCAATTGAAAGCATCAATAACATAAATTGAAGAAAGCAATCATAAATATGAAATACCTCAAATTGCATTAAATAGAAAATCAAATCTAACATGAGAATTCATAAACTAAAGTAGCAACACAAAGTAATCAATAACGTAAATAAATAAACTAGAATGCTAAGACAAAGAAAAGTAGAAGAGAAGCTAAATTGAAATAAGGTAGAATTCAGAAATTGAAAAGGAATAAAACTAAGAATCCTAAAACTAGAGGCACCTCTCTCTGTAGAAAACTACATCTAAAACCTAAAATTATGTGAATGAAAGTTGTGTCTATGATTCTCCCACTCTGCAGCCTCTATTATGTGTTTTCAGGATTGGAACTAGGCCAAAAGGAGCCCAGAAATCGCCCCCAGTGACTTCTGCAATTTCTGCACGTAGCGCATGTCACGCGTACGCGTCGATGGTCTTCTACGCGTGTCACACGTACGTGTACATCACGCGTGCGCGTTGCCTAACAGCATGGCAACTATGGCAAATTGCATATTATTTTGAAGCCCCGGATGTTAGCTTTTCAACGCAACTGAAACCGCCTCATTCGGACCTCTGTAGCTCAAGTTATGATTGATTTAGTACGAAGAGGTCAGGCTTGACAGCTTAGCAATTCCTTCAATTTCTTGTATTCCTTCCACTTTTGTACGCTTCCTTTCTATCTTCTAAGCCATTCCTGCCCTATAAACCCTGCACGCGTGCGCGTCGCATTTTATTTTTCATTTCTTACTCCTTTCTTCTCTCCTTTCTCCTTCTTTCCTCCTCTTTTCTTACTTTCTTCTTCTTCGTTTCTTTATCTTCTCATCCTTATTCTCTTTCATTCTATTTTTCTTATTGTATTTGCATACTTTCACTCACTGCATTTTAATTTTGTGCATGTTTTCATTTTCTTTTCTAAATTTGATACTTTTTCTTCGGTGTTGAATTTTCTTGCTCAACTGTTGAATATCTCTTGCATTATTCCGGTGATTCATGACTTGTTTTATTCTAATTGGATATTATTATTCATAAGTCAATGCTAATCTTTCATGATACTTGCATTCCATTTGCATTGATATGCACTTATACTATCTTGCATTACCGACACTCTCTCCCCCATTGTTGCAATTTTTGCACTATTGATATGCCATTTACTTCTACTATTTTCTCACTTGCATGTTGTAGCTACCATGTAGCTGAGACCCTCATTATTTGGCATTAACCCACTCATATTTTATTTGCTTTCTTATCTTTATTTATGGGTTACTTTTCTTCCCTTTTCTCTTCTTTCAAGATGAGCATCAAGAAGAAAAAGGAAGAACTTCTATATGGGGTGTCAAACAAGTCCCTGCGCACATTCTTTGGAGAGAAAAGCGTCAGTGTAGCAACCCGTCCACTTGCACATCTCAGCATGCACCGAGGACGGTGTAATCTTTAAGTGTGGGGATGTCGATACCGACTTCTGTGGGTTAGTTATTTCCTATTTCAACACCAATGTCTAATTTTCCTTGTTAAATTAGTTGTTGCATTTGCATGTTTGATTACATGTTTGCTTGATTTTGTGAATGTTCTTCTACCACTACTTGGTTGGAGTGATAAGTTCTTTTTCAGGACCCTATTTTATAATATTTCACTAATTCAAATTAAAATTTGTGTTAAACTTATTTGAAGATTGTAATTTGGAACATGGTTTATAGCTAAGAACACACAACCTGTGAGATTTTGAGCTTAATTATATGGTTACATTATTTAACCATGATTTTTATTCTTGTGTGTTTTCTTCTCTATGATTGCAATCTATGGTTTGTTCCAATCTATATGTCCATTGTTTAGTGTATATTCATGCATACATATGATTGAGGCCATCATTTGTTATTAGCTCACTTATCCCAAATAGCCCACCATTTTATTTACCTTTGTTTGCAACTTTGAGCCTTTTTAATCCCTATTTGTTCTTTATATTACCACATCACTAGCCTTAAGCGGAAAAATAATTAATTACATGATTTAAATCTTTGGTTAGCTTAAGATAGTGTGTGTTAACTAAGTGTGGGAAAATGTAGAAACATGGGTTGATGAGAATGTGTTGTGTTTTTACCGACAAATATTGGAAATTTGGGTGCTTACTGATGTCAGGGCATCTTAGGCTAGTTTCACTATCCCTTTTCCTTGTTTTTAATAGGTTTTATGCACTTTCTTGAGCTATAAGTAAGCAAATTGGGTAGAAATTTATGTATGCCTATATTCATTCAACCATGAGTAATTTGATACAATTTCATGATGATTTATGCTATGATTACTTGTATGCTAAGAATGATTAGAATTCTCATGACTTTAGCAAGACTTTGATGCATTCATTTGTTGATGATAGGTGAAGAAAAGCATGGAGGAAGGTTGAAGAAGGAGCATGGAAAAGACGAAGAGGAAGCAACGTTGGTGGCCAAGTTGGACCACCAACGTTGCCTCAACCGTTGGAAGAGTAACAGAGCACTTTTCTGAAAACACTACTGATGCTCACATTCCCCAACGTGGTGATAAAAACTTCAATTCTGGAGCTAAATGGTTTTTGGGTGACGCATACGCGTCTATGACGCGTATGCGTGAAAAAGCAAATTTTGATATCGTGCGGAAGCGTGCGTCACGCGAACACGTGGAATGGCAAAAATTGACCATCCACGTGTACGCGTGTGTCACGCATATGTGCCAAAATCGAACGTTGGAGGTCCAACATTGCCTCAAATGCTGCCTCCAACGTCCGCGATGCCAAGCCTAGAAATTGGAGTTGAGAATTTTGAATCGACGCGTACGCGTCAGTGACGCGTATGCGTGGATGGAAAAAAAGGCAATGCACGCGTAAGGGTGAAGCACGCGTACGTGAGGATGAAAAAAATACCAATGCACGCGTAAGCGTAGGGTACACGCACGTGTGCAAATGCCAATGTTGGAGGGAACGTTGGGGTCCAACACTGAGGCCAACGTCCCCTTGATTCCTTTTAAAAC
Source organism: Arachis ipaensis (assembly GCF_000816755.2). Taxonomy (NCBI): domain Eukaryota; kingdom Viridiplantae; phylum Streptophyta; class Magnoliopsida; order Fabales; family Fabaceae; genus Arachis; species Arachis ipaensis. The sequence continues at coordinate 64,016,421 of NC_029791.2, read as the reverse complement.
TTCAAAATGAAAATCTTGCATCCACGCGTACGCGTACGCGTGGATGAGAATTTTGACCCTTTTGCACGGAAGCGCAAGGCACGCGTACGCGTGGGTTAGCTGACGTTGGCCCTTTAACGTTGAGTCAAACGCCAATGACAGCAAGCTTTATGGTTTGTCTGGTTTTGTTCTAAATGGTGTTTGAGTCAACGTTGGCCATCAAACGTTGACTCAAACATGAAGCATCAGGATTCAAAATTCACACAGATCTCTTCTCAACACCAAGGAAAACTAATTGGAGCCATTTTTAACCCAACTCCATCAAGGCCAAAAGCCTAATAAAAAGCTTGAAGATCAATGGAAGAAAGTGTATAAATAGCTTAGAATTTAAGTTAGAGGGACTTTTCTTTTTTTTCACTTTACTTTGGGGAGCACTTTTACATTCTATTGTATTTTTCATTCTCTATTTGTTAATTTTCAGAATGTGTCTTTCAATTTTAATTTCCATTTTGAGATCCATGAATAACTAAACCCCTTTCATTGGGTTAGGGAGCTCTATTGTAATTCAATGGATCAATAGTAGTTTACATCTTCTTCTTCTCTCTTTTCTCTTGATTTTGTTAGAAAGCTTTCGGTCTTGATTCAACTGAATAGTTGTCTTGAGAGAGAAGCTATCCAAAATTGGAATTCTTCGGAGCCTCGAGAGAGGAATGAAGAGTTCATGCTAAAATTGCTTCCTCACATTGGATTAGATTGGGGGTTGGATGGATATAGTGACATGTAATCCTACTAATACTTTGATCTATGAATTTGTGTGGTATAGTCAGTGACCGAACTTCAACTCTTCCCATGAGCAATTAAATCAAGACATTAGGCAATTGTTCATGCTTAGAGAGATTGGTGAGCCAAGACATTGGGATCCAATCATCTAAGATTGCCAAGCAATGTCAATGAATGCATTGATTGAGGAAGAGATGAAAATGATTTGATTTAGAGAATTCAGTATCTCCTGAAACCCAATGAATCTCCATCTCTGATCTACCCATTCTATTTACTCTCTGTCTTTAATTTCATGCTAATTCCCCATTCCCATTTAATTTCTTGCAATTTAAGATTCTGTCATTTAATTTCCAGCAATTTAATTTCTGATCATTTACTTTCTTGCAATTTACGTTTTCTGCCAATTTACTTTTTTGCAAATCTCAATTTCAATTCCGATTTAGCTCAACTAGCATAATTCTCCAATTAATATTGCTCAATTTACCAATCCCTGTGGGATTCGACCTCACTCTACAGTGTGTTTTTACTTGACGACAATCCGGTGCACTTGCCGGAAGGAAATTTGTTGAGAGGCAAATTCCCACGCATCAAGTTTATGGCGCCGTTGCCGGGGATTGGTTTTGTATTGACAATTACTAAATTGAAGGATAACTAGATTGAGCGCTTTACTTTTTCTTTTGATTAATTTCAATTTAATTTCACTTGTTCATTTTATTCTCTACAAATTTTCTGTTAGTTATTTCTCTTTAATTTTACCTTACTTTTCTTCTCTCCTGTAAGCTAACCCACTAACTATTTGATAAATTGCTCTAACCAAGCTAACTATACTATGTTTAGTAGACTCTACACTTGCTGTTTCTTGTACTTGTTCATTGTATGACAGGTAGGAGAAAGGAAACTTCAACTTCCTTTGATAGTGAACCGGAAAGAACCTTCCTGAGATTAAGGAGGGAAGCAAAAGGAAAGAGGGTTTTTGGTGCAGAAGAAGAGGAGGAATATTTTGATATAACCATGGAGGATGACATGGAAAACCATGATGAAGAAGAGGTGAAAAATCATGCCAGAAGAGGTGGAGCTAACCTTGCTGGACAAGAGAGGAGAGTCCTGGGATCATACATCAATCCAAATCCAGGAAATTGTGGTAGCAACATTGAGAGTCCAACCATCCATGCTAACAATTTTGAATTAAAGCCTCAGCTCATAACTCTTGTCCAAAACAACTGTTCTTTTGGAGGAAGTGCACAAGAGGATCCTAATGAGCATCTCACTAAATTCCAAAGGATATGTGACACGGTTAAATCTAATGGTGTTCATCCTGACACCTATAGATTGCTACTGTTTCCATCTCTTTGAGGGACAAAGCATTAAAATGGCTAGAATTATTCCCCAAGGAAAGCTTGACCACCTGGAAAGAGGTAATATGCAGATTCTTGACAAGGTTTTACCCTCCACAAAAAGTAAACAGGCTAAGAACTGAAGTGCAAACATTCAGACAACAGGATGGTAAAACTCTTTATGAAGCCTGGGAGAGATTCAAAGACTTGACAAAGAAATGCCCCCTGATATGTTTAATGAGTGGGTGCAAATTCACATCTTCTACGAAGGGCTGAATTGTGAATCCAGGAAAGCTGTAGACCACTCATCTGGAGGTACCCTAAACAAGAAGAAGACCATTGAAGAGGCCATTGATGTTATAGAGATAGTGGCTGACAATGAGTATTTTTATGCCTCAGATAGGAGCAATAATAGGAGAGTCTTCGAACTAAACCATATGGATGCAATCTTGGCCCAGAACAAGATGATTACCAAGCAACTGGCTGAATTGACCAAGCAAATAGAGAAGAATCAGGCTGCAGCTATCATTACTCAACCCTCACCCCAAGAAGAGTTGGAGACAGAAGAAGGAGTTAACTGGGAGGAAGCTAATTACCTTGGAAACTCATCTAGGCCAGCTAATCATCTTTACTCTAAAACCTATAACTCTGGTTGGAGGAACCACCCAAACTTTGGGTGGAAAAACCAACAAAATCTAGGCCAAGATCACAGACCCAATAACCCAAACCAGTACAACAATCCCACTCACCAAAACTTCAACCAAAGACCATACCCAAGCCACAACAACCATTCTCAACACCCAAATTCAAACCAACCACCACCATATGATGATGACAGAATAGCCAGGATAGAAGCTATACTTGCAAACCTTAACAAAGAGTGTGAAGAACTAAAAAAATTCCGGGAAGAAGAGAGAGGTAGTATGAAAAGCCGAGGAAAGGTTCTTAAGAATCTCGAATCTTAAGTAGGACATCTTTCACTACAATTTCCGAAGCCCACTGATTGTTTCCTAAGTGATACAGAGAAAAATCAAGGAGGGGAAATGAAGAAGGTAAGGTGGGAAGAATGCAAGTCAATCAATCTAAGCAGTGAAGAAGATCTGAAGGAAGAATGCTCCATACACTCAGAGCATGATGAGGGAGAACCAAAGACGAATGTAAGGGATATAGAAGAAACGGCTAACCCTGAAAAGAGGAAGGAACAAAAAGAGAAAGAATATCCCAAAGCCTTTGTGCCACAAGCACCATTTCTACAGAGACTCAAGGGAAGTGAGAAAGATAGGTCATATTCAAGATTCTTAGACATGTTTGCATCACTCAGTGTCAACATCCCCTTCATCAAAATTCTACAACAGATGCCAACGTACATCATGTGCATGAAAGAAATGTTGACCAAGAAAGGAACCTTAAAAGGGGGATAAACAGTGACAATGAACAAGGAATGTAGTTCTCTCATCAAGAAAGACATACTCATGAAGAAAAAAGATCCAGGGAGCTTTCATATTTCATGTGCCATAGGAGAGACAAAAATTGATAGAGGATTCTGCGACTTAGGTGCCAACATAAATGTGATGCCTCTATCCCTTATGAAGAAGTTGCAAATCAATGAGCTGAGATCCACGGATGTAATCATACAATTGGCTGATAAAACTCAGAAGTAGGCTGAAGGAATAGTGGAAAATGTGTTGGTGAAAGTGGGAAACTACTTTCTCCCCACAGACTTTGTTGTTCTGGACATGGAGGAAAGTTACACACATCCCATTATTCTGGGGAGACTATTTCTAGCTACTGGTTGAGCTCTCATTGATGTAGAATAAGGAGAGTTGATACTGAGAATACATGATGAGCAGCTGACTTTCCAGGCCTTCAGGCCCGTGTACGAATCTGAGCAAAGGAGCAAGGAATTAAAGGAAGAGCACATTGAGAGTCTCCTGAAGGAGAACAGCAATGAACCACAGGGCCAGCATCTGGATCTTTCCTTGATGGATAAATAAGAAGCTCAAAAGAAGAAGCAACCAATGGAGTCCAAGGAAGAGACAAAGCCACAAGAGTTGAGAGGAGCAGCTAACAAGGAACTTCCTAACACAATAATCACTAGAGCACCACTGAAAGAAGAGGAAGGAGTTGTGAAGAAATTTCCACGAGGATGGAGAAACAAGAAGGTACCTACAGAAGGTTTCTCCTCTGGAGACAAGGTGATATCAATCCACAATCCACCACTCCCACCCCATCTTCCAACCATTCCATCGCAATTACCTCAAATGTTCACCATCAGAAAGGTCCTCTCCCTAGAGCATGTAGAGATCATCAAGGAATCAAGTGGAGACTGCTTCACTGTGAGGGGAGAAGACCCGAGGCACTACAATCCACCATGACAAAGACCAACTGTCAAGCTAGTGACGCTAAAGAAGCGCTCCATGGGAGGCAACCTATTATTTAATTTTCCTTGTTTTTAATACTTCAGTATGAATAACAAGTGTTGCTCTAGCATGAATTCAAGACAATTTTGACAATTTTCCATGACATGGAGAAGCATATGATCCAATTCTAAGTTTGGTGTGCCTATAGGCACACTAGGACACCTTTTAATAATAATGATCGTAGTGCCAGTTTGACATTTATTTCCTGGAATATATAGCCAAACATTAAGTTTGGTGTTCTATATATTGCAAAACAAGTCATGAGAGTCACGTTTTCTTGAGTCTTGAAAGTCATGAAAGTGCAACCATGGTTATATTTTAGTTCATGTTTAGAAATAGCAAAATAAAGTTTTTCTCATGATGGTTTAAGCAAAAAAAGTGATATTTTGAACCATATGACCAAACACTAAGTTTGGTGTCCTCAAAGACTATATAAGGTGGCACCAAAAAGAATCACGGTTGATTAAACTAGCATGAGGAATGATAGTCAAAGTTTTAGTTTTAAATATTAATTGTTCTCTTGCCACCACCTGTTAGTACTCACTCCTTTTGTCTTGTTATGATGGTTAGGTGAGCAGAGAACTATTTAATGAAAAGAGACTCTTGTAACTGCAAGAATTAGAAGAATTCAGATTCCAAGCCTATGAAAATGCCAAAATGTACAAGAAAAAGGCAAAGGAAAGACATGACCTGAAGATGGCACCAAGAAGCTTTGAGGAAGGACAAAGAGTGCTACTTTACAACTCCTGAATGAAACTGTTCCCTGGGAAATTAAGATCAAGGTGGTCAGGCCCTTTTCGTATCACTAAAGTTTCTCCTTATGGACTGATAAACCACTATTTTATGGATTATCTTGTGCTCAATTGAGTGGATTTTTTCAATCTTTCATACACTTATTCATATGATTTGCATGAGTTTACGTTTTCCTTCCTGATTTTGTGCTATGATTGAAAACATGCTTCTTTAGTCTTAATTTTGATATGTTTAATTCTCTCTTATTACCATTCGATGCCTTGATATGTGTGTTAAGTATTTTTAGAGATTACAGGGCAGGAATGGCTTAGAGGATGGAAAGGAAGCATGCAAAAGTGGAAGGAATACAAGAAACTGAAGGAACTGCTAAAGCTGTCCAGCCTGACCTCTTGGTACTAAATCGACCATAACTTTAGCTATGGAGGTTCAAATGACACGGTTCTAGTTGCGTTGGAAAGCTAACATCCGGGGCTTCACAACGATATATAATTTGCAATATTTGCCTCGAAGCCAGGTGACACGAACGCGTGGATCACGCGGACGCGTGGCTTGGCAGAAACGCAATCCACGCAAACGCGTGGACGACGCTTCCGCGTCACTTTCCCGCAACCTGTACGTACCAAAATACGCCGGGGGAGATTTCTGGGCTATTTTTAACCTAGTTTTCGGCCCAGAAAATACAGATTAGAGGCTATAAAGTGGGGAAATGCATCCATTCATTAACATGTCTTCCATTATTCACTTTTCATAATTTAGATGTAGTTTTTAGAGAGAGAGGTTCTCTCCTCTCTCTTAGGATTTAGGATTAGGATTCCTCTTAAAGGATTTAGGATTTCTTATTATTTCAACTTACAATTTCTTTCAAGTTCCAGGTTCAATGTTCCTTTTACTTATTTTCTCAATTTAGTTTATGAACTCTTTATGTTTAGATTGATTTTCTATTTAATATAAACTGAGGTATTTCAGAATTATGATTCTTATTTAGCTTTTTATATTCTTAGATTTAATTGATTAATTGGAGACTCTTGAGTTATCAAACTCATCGTGATTGATAATTATTATTTTTGCTAATTGAATTGAATTCCAATAACTCTAGTCCTTTCTTAGGAATTGACTAGGACTTGAGGATCAAACTAATTAGTCCACTTGACTTTCCTTTGCTTTAATAAAGGTTAACTAAGTGGGATTAAAACTCAATTCTCATCACCATCGATAAGGATAACTAGGATAGGACTTCCAGATTTTCATACCTTGCCTAGAGCTTTATTAGTTATTATTTTAACGACTTGTTATTTTACATTACTTGTTCCTTATTTTAAAAACCCAAAACAAAATTCTACCTTTTCCATAGCTAATAATAAATCATATCTCCCTACAATTCCTTGAGAAGACGACCCGAGGTTTAAATACTCGGTTATCAATTTTATTGGTTTGCTTAAGTGACAAACAAAACTTTTGTAACGAAGGAATTCTTGTCGGTCTAGAAGCTATACTTAGAACGGAAATTTATTTTTAGAAAATTCTAGATCGCGTGAGAGTTTCGTTCTTTCATGGACATATAGAAATTATGGAAGAAAAATCATAGGAGACCTTCACTGTAAACGGACAAAGGCTCAAGCACTATTTGGGTGATATAAAGGAAGGGCCTAAGACAAAATACAGACTCGACTGAGAGAGTTAACCGTCAAGCTAGTGATGTTAAAAGAGCGCTTGTTGGGAGGCAACCCAACCAAAGATAATTCTCTTTTCATAGCGTGTCAATAAGAGTTAAGTAAATTCTCCATTGCAAGGAGCGAAGTTTGGTGTTGCACACCAAAGAAATTACAAGGTGAATGTGTAATCTTAAGTTTGGTGTTCCACCATGGGTTGCATGAAGAACACATTGCACCCTCAGCATAACTAGTTGTCAGCTCCAAACAATCAGAGAAATTACTCAAAAAGTTGTTTGTTTTCTAGTTCTAGTTTGTTACTTAGTTCAATTTTGTTTTCTAGTTCATAGTTTACTTTGTTAATAAAAGTACTTGATGTTTTCTGTATAAGACCCAATTTATTGCATAAGGTAAGAAAATAAGTTTGGTGTTCACACACCAATATAAGCTCAAAAGCCTACAAATATACATGCATGCTAACAATCTCTCAAGTGCTTTGAGGAACAAGCAACTTCCAATAAATTACAGGGATTCAATTAATCTCTTGGGGGAATACACACCATTAGCTGAGAGCAAAAAGAAGGAGCCACCAAGAGGTTGTATTGTTACTTAATTCCATCTGCATTGAAATACTCTAAATTGGAAGTCTGAATGTGCCCATGTTAACAGTTAATTGTAGTTTTAGTTGTTTTGCATTTTGTGTGTTTAATTTTGCAATAAGTATGTGTGCTTTCACTTTTACTTGTTAAACGCTTGTCTTGTTCCCTAAGTCTTTTCAATTAAATAAAAGAAATATTTGAACAAAAAGTGGAAAAGTTCCTTTTTAGCAAGTAGTAAAATAACAGTAAGTGGTGGTATATATGTTTGGTTATATAAGTAGCTCACTTATAATGAATAAAAGGGTAGATTGTTTCCATTTTAGTATAAATTAGCTTACTGTCTATGAATCTTAGTAAATAAAAGTCCTTGGTTGAAAAGGGAAACAAACAAAAAGAAAGAAAAAGAAAAGCCAAAACTGGCGGCAAAAACAAAAGAAAGCAATGAATAAAGCTAGACACCAATAGCTTGGACCTTAGGACATATGCCTGTGGTGTCTGTGTACTAGGATCTGCTTGGATGATTAGGTTCTATGGAGTGCTTTAACACTTGGTAACTTGGGTTAACTAACCTGGGATTATCGACCGAAAGTCCATTATCAAGAGCAACCTAGTTACAAGACATTTAGTAACCCAAAGAGGTGCTGGGCATCAATGTCTTAAGAAGATTTGTGAGCCAAGTGTTTGTAGTGAAAAATGTGTTAAGTACAAATAAGCTAAGAAAATGCTACAACACATGACACTGAGCCAAAGTCTACAGGAAAAGAAAATAAAGAAAAACAACTACCAAGGATGAATGAATAATAAGAGGACATAGCAGTATGATAATTGATGCTTGAAGGGGAACTTTCTATGCCTAAAGATCAATAAGAAGTGAGCTGTCACATTTTTTCTGCATAAAACCCCATTGACTAATAATAATGACTTGATGATATGAACATCTCCTTCTGTTTCATCCTTTCTTTTTAATAAATTCAGTACTTGCATAGGGATAAGCAAGATTTAAGTTTGGTATTGTGATGCCAGGGCATCTTAGGCAAGTTTCACTATCTTTTTTCCTTGTTTTTAATAGGTTTTATGTACTTTCTTGAGCTATAAGTAAGCAAATTGGGTAGAAATTCATGTATGCCTATATTCATTCAACCATGAGTAATTTGATGCAATTTCATGATGATTTATGCTATGATTACTTGTATGCTAAGAATGATTAGAATTCTCATGACTTTAGTAAGGCTTTGATGCATTCATTGGTTGATGATAGGTGAAGAAAAGCATAGAGGAAGGTTGAAGAAGGAGCATGGAAAAGACGAAGAGGAAGCAACGTTGGAAGAGTAACAGAGCACTTCTCTGAAAAGATTGCTGATGCTCACGTTCCACAACGTGGTGATAAAAACTTCAATTTTGGAGCTAAATGGTTTTTGGGTGACGCGTACGCGTCTATGACGCGTACGCGTGAAAAAGCAAATTTTGATATCGTGCGGAAGCGTGCGTCACGCGCACGCGTGGAATGGAAAAAATTGACCATCCACGCGTACGCGTGTGTCACGCGTACGTGCCAAAATCGAACGTTGGAGGTCCAACGTTGCCTCAAACGCTGCCTACAACATCCGGGATGCCAAGCCTAGAAATTGGAGTTGAGAATTTTGAATCGACGCGTACGCGTCAATGACGTGTACGCGTGGATGGAAAAAAAGGCAATGCACGTGTAAGCGTAAAGCACGCGTACGCGAGGATGAAAAAAAATACCAACGCACGCATAAGCGTGGGGTACACGCACGCGTGAAAATTCTAACGTTGGAGGGAGCGTTGGGGGTCCAACGCTGAGGCCAACGTCCCCTTGCTTCCTTTTAAAAATGCAAAATGAAAATCTTGCATCCACGCGCATGCGTGAAGCACGCGTACGCGTGGATGAGCATTTTGACCCTTTTGCGCAGAAGTGCAAGGCACGCGTACGTGTGGGTTAGCTGACGTTGGCCTTCAAACGTTGAGTCAAACGCCAATAACAGCAAGCTTTCTGGTTTGTCTGGTTTTGTTCTAAATGGCGTTTGAGTCAACGTTGGCCATCAAACGTTGACTCAAACGTGAAGCATCAGGATTCAAAATTCACACAGATCTCTTCTCAACACCAAGGATATCCAATTAGAGCCATTTTCAACCCATCTCCATCAAGGCCAAAAGCCCAATTCAAAGCTTGAAGATCAATGGAAGAAAGTGTATAAATAGCTTAGAATTTAAGTTAGAGGGACTTTTCTTTTTTTTCACTTTACTTTGGGGAGCACTTTTACATTCTATTGTATTTTTCATTCTCTATTTGTTAATTTCCAGAATGTGTCTTTCAATTTTAATTTCCATTTTGAGAGCCATGAACAACTAAACCCCTTTCGTTGGGTTAGGGAGCTCTATTGTAATTCAATGGATCAATAGTAGTTTACATCTTCTTCTTCTCTCTTTTCTCTTGATTTTGTTAGAAAGCTTTCAGTCTTAATTCAATTGGATAGTTGTCTTGAGAGAGAAGCTATCCAAAATTGGAACTCTTCGGAGCCTCGAGAGAGGAATGAAGAGTTCATGCTAGAATTGCTTTCTCACATTGGATTAGATTGGGGGTTGGATGGATATAGTGACATGTAATCCTACCAATACTTTGATCTATGAATTTGTGTGGTATAGTCAGTGACCGAACTTCAACTCTTCCCATGAGCAATTAAATTAAGACATTAGGCAATTGTTCATACTTAGAGAGATTGGTGAGCCAAGACATTGGGATCCAATCATCCAAGATTGCCAAGCAATGTCAATGAATGTATTTATTGAGGAAGATATGAAAATGATTTGATCCAGAAAATTCAGTATCTCTTGAAACCCAATGAATTCCCATCTCTGATCTACCCATTCTATTTACTCTCTGTCTTTAATTTCATGCTAATTCCCGATTCCCATTTAATTTCATGCAATTTAAGATTCTGTCATTTAATTTCCAGCAATTTTATTTCTGATCATTTACTTTTTTGCAATTTACGTTTTTTGCCAATTTACTTTTCTGCAAATCTCAATTTCAATTCCGATTTAGCTCAACTAGCATAATTCTCAAATTAACATTGCTCAATCTACCAATCTCTGTGAGATTCGACCTCACTCTACAGTGAGTTTTTACTTGACGACAATCTGGTGTACTTGCCGGAAGGAAATTTGTTGAGAGGCAAATTCCCGCGCATCACTTACTCATGTGAAATTAGAAAAACCATATGCATTGATATATTATGTTTTCGTTTATGATATATAAAAAAAACCAAAAATACTTATGAATAGGGGACAAAATTATCCCAATGTTAAGTCCAATAAAAAGATCAATGCATATGTGGTGGAATTAAAAAAAAATTGATGCATGAGTATGTGAAATATACAAAAGTGTGATTTTGGGTAGCTAGGCACGATTTTAGAATTATATAGAGTATGTGTCTGTGTTAGGTGAGAATTTAGGTTAGTCAAATATTCAAAGTATAACTCACTTGGCCATACATGTATCCTCACCCTTACCTTAGCCTCATTACAACCTTAGAAAGCCCTCATGATGTTTGCATTCGTACACTAAATATTTGTTGATTGGTTAGATGAAGAACAAAGTTTTAGAAAGCATGACTAGAGAAGAGTAGAGTGGATTAACCCTAGACACTTGAGTGATTAGAGTGCATATACACTTCCAGTGAGGGTTCAATGCTTGATTCTATGTTCCCGGCTTTCATGAACTGTCTTCTTACAAGTTTACTTGTCTCTTATTGTGTGATTTGAATTAGTGGAATGTGATTTATGTTTGTCTTGGAGAATTTGTTTACTTTTACCCAAATAGGTAGAAGTATTTTACATTTAGTTGCATTCATATAGATAGGTTGCATTTCATACTTTCTACCATTCCACTTCACTCTTTTGGTTCTCTTGAGCTTAGCATGAGGACATACTAATGTTTATGTGTGGGGAGATTGATAAATCCCATTTCTAGGGTTTATCTTGTGCTTAATTTAGTGGATTTTATCCACTATTCTCACACTTATGCATAGAATTCGCATGTTTTACATTTTCCTTCCTACTTTTATGCTATGATTGAAAAGCATGCTTCTTTGCCTTAAATTTGCTATGTTTAATCCTCTCTTATTACCATTCAATGTTGTGATATGTTTGTTAAGTGTTTTAAGGGTTTATAGGGTAGGAATGACTTAGAAGATGGAAAGGAAGCATGCAAAAGTGGAAGGAATACAAGAAATTGAAGGAATTGCTAAGCTGTCAAGCCTGACCTCTTCGTACAAAATCGATCATAACTTGAGCTACAGAGGTTCGAATGAGGCGGTTCTAGTTGCATTTAAAATCTAACATCCGGGGATTCGAAATGATAATTTTCCATAGTTGCCATGATGTTAGGCAACGCGCACGCGTGATGTACGCGTATGCGTGACATGCGCAGAAGACCATTGACGCCATTTTGATGAACGAATTTTTGATGGTTTAGAATTCCTCAATGAATTCTCGTTGCTAGTATAGTTTCTAAACCAGCAAAGAATTCTTTCATATAAAAATTTGTTTGTCACTTAAGCAAACCCAATAAAATTAACCGAAGTATTAAACCTCGGGTCGTCTCTCAAGGAATTGCAGGGAGGTGTAGTTATTATTGGTTATGAAAAAGTATCTTTTTGGGGTTGTGAATAAGGAACAAGAAAAGTAAATTGCAAGAAAGTAAACTAATAGCTAAGAAAGCTCTTAGCAAGGTATGAGAATTAGAAGTCCTATCCTAGCTATCCTTATCAATTGTGACATCAATTGTCCATTGCTCCCACTTAGTTAACCTCTAACTATGAAGGAAAGTCAAGTGGATGAATCAATTTGATTTCTCAAGTCCTAGTCAACTCCTAAGGAAAGACTAGCTTTAGAGGGATCCAAATCAACTAGCAACTTTCAATTATCAATCAATAACAAAGTTTGATAACTCAAGAGTCACCAATTACTCAACCAAAGCCAAGAGGAGAAAAATCTAAATTAAAATCCTACCAAGCATTATATCAAACACTTGGAAGGCACAACATAAAAGCATAGAAAAGTAATAAGAGATAAAAAGATCCAAACAACCAATTGAAAACATCAATAACATAAATTGAAGAAGGCAATCATAAATATGAAATACCTCAAATTATATTAAATAGAAAATCAAATCTAACATGAGAATTCATAAACTAAAGTAGCAACACAACAAAGTAATCAATAAGGTAAATAAATAAACTAGAATGCTAAGACAAATAAAAGTAGAAGAGAAGCTAAATTGAAATAAGATAGAATTCAGAAATTGAAAAGGAATAAAACTAAGAATCCTAAAACCTAGAGAGAGGAGAGAGCCTCTCTCTCTAAAAAACTACATCTAAAACCTAAAATTATGTGAATGAAAGTTGTGTCTATGATTCCCCCACTCTGCAGCCTCTATTCTGTATTTTCAGGCTTGGAACTAGGCCAAAAAGAGCCCAAAAATCGCTCCTAGTATCTTCTGCAATTTCTGCACGTGGCGCATGTCACGCGTACGCGTCGATGGTCTTCTGCGCGTGTCACACGTACGCGTACATCACGTGTGCGCGTCACCTAACAGCATGGCAACTATGGCAAATTGCATATCATTTTGAAGTCCCAGATGTTAGCTTTTCAACGCAACTGGAACCGCCTCATTCAGACCTCTATAGCTCAAGTTATGATCGATTTAGTATGAAGAGGTCAGGCTTGACAGCTTAGCAATTCCTTTAATTTCTTATATTCCTTCCACTTTTGCATGCTTCCTTTCCATCTTCTAAGCCATTCATGTCCTATAAACCCTAAAAACACTTAACAAATATATCACGGCATCGAATGATAATAAGAGAGGATTAAACATAGCAAATTTAAGGCCAAAAAAGTATGTTTTTCAATCATAGCACAAAAGTAGGAAGGAAAATGTAAAACATGCAAATTCTATGAATAAGTGTGAGAATAGTGGATAAAATCCACTAAATTAAGCACATGATAAACCTTAAAAATGGGGTTTATCAGGGTGTTACAACGACTTGCACAGAAAAGACGCACTTCTGAGTACGAGAGGATGACAAGACAGAGAGCGACCTCGGGACCTGCTGCTTCTTCCGCGGTGACGACGATGGGAAAGAAGGTGTGCGACTGGGTGTAAGACGGTGACAGTGAAGAAAGCTGGCGAACTGGCGGCGGTGACTGAGCTTGAGGGAGAGAGTGGCGTGAGCAAGGTGAGAGAGCTTGAGGGTGAGAATGGCGAGAGCAAAGACCCAAGCAAGAGAGACGTTGAGGTTCGTTCAGATTAGGATGGGGGTAGGAACGATTAAAAATTAATTTTTATGTCTTTTGGGTAATCTTCATTTTAAATTTTTATTTTCATTATTTTTTTCTTACCATTCTCCATACACATATCTATCGTTATTTTTTTCTTCATTAAGTATATGAAAGATAGAAAAGAGTACTATATGTACTCAGTAGGATAAGGAAAAAGACAACAAGAAAGAAAAATTAACTGATAATTATATTTTTGACCAATTTTTAAGATGCTAATTATATTAATGAGAGACAATAATAGTTATACATGTATAAAGAATGATAAGAGAAAATGATAGTGTATAATATGATGAGAGGATATAATAAAAATAAAAATTAATAATTTTAAAAAATAATAAAATTAAAGAAAATTAAATATGTTCAAGAACTAAATTTATAATTTTAAAAATAAAAATATAAAATTAATTTCTTAAACTCAATAGAAAAATGGCTGAACAAGCACGTCACCTGCTAGTTAAAGTTGTGAGGGAATAAGGACTAACGTGTTTTCTCATAAATTAGTAGCAACATAAAATAAAGAAAGAAAGTCTAGGTGGTTAAGAGGTCGCTAATTCCTCACTAAATAAGCTTTTGATTAGTGACTCAATTGCGACCAGTTACTTCTAACATTTTCTCGGTTAGTTTTGGATTTGTTATAACTCTGCGACGGATTTCCAACCATATTAGGGAGTAATTTGCTACAAAATAGGTAGGATATAGATTTTATTTTGCGACAAGATTGCAGTTGCCAAGTCACTCGCTAAATTAAACTTGCAACAACTTAGCGACAAATGTATTTCGCCCGCTAATCAGCGACTTGAAATTAGCGAACGAAGTGTGTCAGTTGTTAAACGGTTGCAAATTTCTCACTACTTAGGTCCTAGGTGCTGAATATCCGTTTTTCCACTTTAGCGACTAATTAGCAAGGAACACTTCCCTAGCTGAATGATTTATCTGTTGCGACAAGTTAGCGATGACTATTTCCAAGTCACTATGACGGATTAGCTAGGAACATTATTCCTCGCCAATTAGCCTTTTCGCACAAAGTTTATTTAGCGACGAATTAGTGTGTGAATTGTTTCTCACTAATTGTATATCAAACACTTGCGACGGAATAGTGACAATAATTTTCCTCACTATTTTGCTTTTATTCGATTGAACCCCTAAGTGACTGATTTGCTAGAACATTATCACTCGCTAATTAATTTGTGACAAATTAGCGAGAAAAATTTCTCCGCTCTTTTTTTAGATACAAAAGTATTTCTGCGAGAAACAAACTTACTCGTGAATCTCTCACTAATTAGTCACTTTTCTCAAGTTCAGATATTTTGTGACCGCTCATTAATTTTTTCGTTAATGCGTCACTAATTCCTCGCAAGTTAGTGACGGATTAGTGACAAAAAATATTTCTCACAAAAATTTGTCGCTAATTTGTCAAATTCTTGTAGTGTAGGTCTTCAAGAATCTTAATCGAACTTGATGTCATCAAAATGCAAAATGCTATCTTCGCCCGTGAAGCATGGTCACATATCAATGTTGGCTAGGTTCCTCGATGCTTCACCATGTATAGTAGTGTGAGATCCTTCCATTGTCGCTTGTTGTGCCTCCTAATTAGGATCTTTCTCAGGATCTTCCTCCTCTGATAAGCTAGTGAGGTTGCCATTCTCATATACTGAACCATTCGTGTAAATAGGTACCAATACTTCTCCTAATGGTCCAAACTGGCAATCAGCTAATCAAAGGGCTATAAAGGGGGTTTAGGAACAGGTGGAACATTTGTGACAGGTGGTGGCTCAGGGTGATATTTCCCTAGCTCAAGTTGGTAATCATCATCAAAGTTAGGCTCAAGTGCTACCTATTTAAGCAGTTTAGGAGGAAAAAGGTGATGCACACCTCAAGGACACATTGTTGACAAAAGGAGTTTGTACGACATATCTCGGTCAAAGTCGGGACTAAGCAGAGGGTGCGAGAAAAGTTAATAATGTAACATATACATACGCATGTGAGGCTCTCCCTAGATTATAGTACTCCCCCACTTTGGGTTCTCGTACATAAATAACTATGGCACTTCATAGAAAATGACTCTCGTCTCAATCTGCGAGAAAGAGAAAAAAGAGAGGGTGAGAACATAAGGTTCCAGCAGAGTATCACAAAAAGGATATGTGTGTCAATAATTAGTTTAAGGGTTGCATTGTTAGTATACGGTCAATCATTTTTCAGTTACAATCTTTAATAATTCATTTCTCAGTTACTTCATTGAAGTACCAAATACAACAATCACATTCAAGCACACACAACACACAAAAGCAAGAAAATTATACTACAAACAAGTATGATGTATGTTTATTCCTATGCAGGCCATGAGCTCATGTGTCAGTTGCCTACCCGCTCCCAATATTACTTGAGAACAAGTTCCATATATGACTTCCAAAATGCATCAGTCTGCATATGTCGTATGGCCTAACCCACATCAGTCTGACATTCAGTCTGTGTCGCAAACCTTGAAGCTATAATTATGTGTATATCTTGAAAATAGTGTATATCAGTCTGTGGGCGTTCCCACATAGAGTTAGCACTGGACAAGCAGAAAGGAAAGATTCCAATCTTGCTAGGCACACAGTCTTTCATTTTTTATTTAGTGTCTTTTATTCTTTTCTCAGTTCTCAATCTATCTTTTCTTTGTCACTTTCTCCTTTTCAAATTTCTGTTTATTCATCTCTCAGTCTTTTATCTCTATCTTAAATTATCATTATGCCTTTCTTTACTCACTTTACCATTTCATCCCGGTCTTTTCTCAAAATTACCATTATGCATGTAGCCTTTTCATAAAATTATCTTTATGTCCTCAGACTTTTAAATAATTACCTTCTTGTCCCTAAACTTTTACAAAATTCTAATTTTGTCCTTAAAGTTTTACAAAATTATCATTTTGTCTTTGAACTTTTGCAAAATTATCTTTTAACCCTTAAACTTTTACAAAATTACTTTTTCACTCTTGAACTTTTACAAAATCATTTTTTTATCCCTAATGATCCGAAATACCATTTTACTCCAATATTTTGTTAAAACACCATTTTACTTTTTATTTTTCCTATTACCCCTCCTATTTTTATCAAATAGCTACCCATAAACCTCATTTTAATTATATTTTTGTCCCAAATTTTTTACAAAAATAAACTTTTTTCCCCTAAAACTTTCTTTATTCATATTTTTCGTCTCTTTTTATCCTTTTGGCCAATTTTACCTTTCAGTTCTTTTCACTTGTTCATTTTTAACATTTTCTTCCTAAAGTACTATTTTCTAAACCCTTTTAATTCTTTTTTTTAAATTCTTTTCTATTCTTTTTCACTTTAAATCATTTAGTACTTTTCTTAAAAATCTCTTTATGTATCATTTCAAAAAAAAATTTTATACTTCAATATTTTCTTTTTATCTTTAGAAAGGCTTTCAAACAAGTTTAAATATGAGGCTTTTTCTTAGTATGTTGTTTCGGCCATGGTACTTTCATTCACATATCCATATACAAGCATTTCAATGACATTTAAACATTATCAAATATTTATTCAAGTACTCAATTTCATTAGTCATCAACCAAGATCATCCATTAATCAGTAAAGCACATATAACATCTTTTAGTTTAACCTAACCCTTACCTTAACTCCAAATTTATGAGTCACTCTCATTAGGAGGTTTTAGAACCCACTACAACAAATTCAGGCTGAGACAACCTTTTAAAAACGTTGCCTATAATAAGAAAAAGTGTTGCCTTTGATCAAAGGCAACACTTTCTGACAAAACACAACGCTTTTTGAGGGGTTGGCTATACGGCCGTTACCTTTGGTCTAAGGCAACGCTTTTGTGTATCAAAGAGAACCCTTTTTATAGCAACCTTTAGGAAACGTTGCCTTTTCTACAAAAAAAAAAACAACTGCACATAAGGGTTGCCTTAAAGGATCCAAAGACAACACTTTAAACAAAGACTTTATGGCAACCCTTTTTATGAGTTGTATTTTCTAATACATAAAGCAACACTTGTCCATATTTTTTTAAGTTGCCTTTTTATCGACCTAAAGTAACACTTATTTAAATTTATTTGCAGTTATCCCTTTTTAATACCTAAAGCAACACCTTATTGAATTTTTCTTAAGTTCTATTTTTTTATATCTAAAACAATATATTTTTTTACCTTTGTTATATTTATAGGATATATAACACACACTAACAATGTTTAAATTCAATTTAATCAATGTAGGGAGAATAAGCTAATAATATATATTGCATGTATGTAGAAAGGTATTCCAAGTGTCAATTAACATACTTGTTAACAAGTCAAATAAATAATAAACTTAAGTAAATGAAATACATGTTTTTCTCAATATGAAACAAAATTTCTTTAACATTTATCATGAGGCAGCAACTTGCTCTCCTTCCTTGTGTGTTCAACAACTCCTTCGGAGATCTCTCCTCGATTACGATTTCTTCTCTGGAAAAAAGTGACAGATATCATGAGGCAACAACTTGCTCTCCAAGCACGTTCAACAACTCCTTCGGAGATCTCTCCTCGATTACGATTTCTTCTCCGGAAGAAAGTGACAAATTAATTGAAGTCAGCGGTTCAGCCACATAAAAAGGTATGTTGTGAAATTTGGCACACAAGGCAACGTTATAGGTCCCAATTTTGTTGGTTGTGTCACCTGCAATGACAATTGAAAGAAGATAACGATAAACCTAATCATGAATTTCTTACTTTAGAAAACAACCAAACAAATGATAGGGTATTTCCGATTTAATTCAATGTACCATTTGATGCAACATTGATTCTGATGATAAAAATTTGAGGAGTTCTACTTCTAGGAATTTTTCCTGTCCTTTTTCAAAAGTTATACATCTAAATTCTAATGCCTTTTTCAATTTTTGAGAACAAATTGATGAATTCTAAGAACCCCACTAACCTAAGTTTTTTTAAAAATCCTGTAAACTAGAAGTCATGGCCGGGGAACCTATTACAAAAAAATGAAACTCCTGTCAAGTACTCATGCAAAATGCAGAACCAAGATAGAAAAAATCAGCAACAATATCAGACACAAATAAAGTTAAAACAACATCAATTTAGCACCTTACTCCTTCCAAACAACTTTCTAAAAATGCCTCTAAAAATAATACATTATAAAAGTTAAAGTTGTTTTCAGTCAATAGATGAAGAAGTGGATATCACTATTACTTGTTATCATTAAATTAAATTATTATTATTAACTTTTAGTTAAAATTTTGATTATATATGTTTTTGATTATGTAATACTTTTACAAATAAGCTTAAACTTAAATTAAAGTCGGACAAGACACATAGTTTCATGTCTGGAAAGTTTAACATAGTTTCCTAAGCACTTGAAAACAGTCGCTACTAAAATATAACTTAGCATAGCACAAAAAGCTCTTATTATGGATTCAAGAAAAATGGAACTGCATTTAAGAGATTTAGAAGCATACAAAAAGGTAAAGGACGCCATAAACCGAAGGATCACACTTGTTGTTCTGTGGAATCCTTGGGGAAATTAGCTTCAAAAGAAATGATTCCCACAGATTCACAAGCCTCCTTCTTGCGCACATAAGTTGGAGAGTCTTTCCTATCTCCAACCCAGGAGTCACTTCGATAGCATCTTCATCCTACAGACTTCTGCTGTTATCTCAGTTCTGATTTGCTTTGCCACTGACTTCCCATCAATCACCTTAGCAGAAGCCTCTGTAGTGAATAACCAAATCTGAAATAACAGGCTATAGAATCATACCTCGATCAAACAATTGGAGTGTAGTCTTTGAGACTGACCAGTCTGCACTTCTTTGTTATTCACCAATATTGAAGTCTTGCCAAAGTTTTTAATGTAGAAAGATCCATCATTGTCCAGCTTTATAATTGCCTGAAAGTTAGCAAGGGAAGAAACATCATTTATATCTCGACAGGTCAACTTTTGTATGGCAGAGACTTTACATTGAAGCCAAAACTTTGGTTTTTTTTGGGGGGGTGGGGGAAGCTATAATAGTGATTAATTGTTCTATGTATTTCATAAAGCATATTGACTTGATTAGTATTTCATAAAGCATATGTTACTTTGGTTTTTTTTTGGGGAGGGGGGGAGAGAGGAAACTAGCCTACCTTAGAAATTGCAACAATTTCATCTGTTCCAGGTGGAGGAGTGCTCAGGAGCTCTTCCAGCTTCAAATCCCCTAACTTTGGCAATTCCATTAAAGAAGACAAAGGAATGTTATGCCAACATTCGACATTGAGTCACTGTATCCTAATGCAGACAAGAAAGAAACATGGACTAAAATGGATATAAAAGTATTATGGTTTGCTAACTTGCATGACGAGACAAACAATGCGATTCATATTACCAAACTCTAAGAGAATTTCTCAATTTTAAGAATCTTCAAAGATGTTTTAGCAATTCCTGATTTGCTCCTTTAGCAACCGTCAATAGTAGCAAAATATGAGTTTTACTTTGATAGTAACGAAGAATATTCTAAGCTAAGTATGTAGACATTTATTCATGTGATTATCATAGGGGGTGTAATATATACAGCAAACTATTAGCCTCTAAAAATGCTTAGAACTTAACACTAGATTAAGAAACACTCATAATTAAAAGCAGAAACTACCTGGTCAGCCATCATTCCAAGTCCCATGCTTTGTATTAAAGACTTTACACCCACGCCATCACCAAGTTTTTTACTAGCTGCTCGGAACTCTTCCATAGATTTCTCCGGGTTTATCATAACTAATTTGCTAATGCAAACACACATAGTACGAACCTAAAATGAGGAGTAGACTATCTATGTCCTTAAAAAAATATATGAATGCACCAAAATCATTTTTGTATCATGAACCAAGTCAAATGTTGCCCTATACAGCAAGATTGTTTTACAATATTTGCGCAGCCTTTTAGCTTCTCAGCTCAACAATCTCTATATCACTCTATAAACTTATTTTTATTTGCTCTTATATATATATATATAACAAACTTTTAGAAATAGTAATAATAATCTGTACAACAACAAATCACAGAACAGCAAATCAGACAACAACAAAGTAATTTACTAACTAAATATTAAATTCTAACTAAACTGTAATGAATTAATTCAAAGAACATCAAAATTAGTTTTCTCAAATACCTGGAAACGAAGGAACAGAGGAAGAACGAGAAGGAGATGAGAAGGGAGTGGGGTTTCTTGCGATTGAGCACCGCACCTGTCAAGGAGAGCCCCACGCCCGTCAAGGAGAGCACCGCGATTGAGCGCTGTTGTCGCCGTTAGGAAGGGGAGAAAGGGTCTGTGCATTGTTGCAATGGCTATGTTAGGGCATGTGGAGAGCCAACCGCCGTCGCCCGTCGAGGATAGCACCGCGCCGTCGCCATACGTGGAGGAGTGCACCGCGATTGAACACTGCTGTCGCCGTTAGCAAGGGGAGAAAGGGTGCGTTGTTGCAGTGGCTATGTTAGGGATTGCGGAGAGCACCGCGCCGATGCCCGTCGAGGAGAGCGCCGATGCCCGTCGAGGAGAGCACCGCGCCGTCGCCGTGCATGGAGGAGTGCGTGCGATTGAATGCTGCTGACTTCTATCGCCGTTAGGAAGGGGAAAAAGGGTATGCTGTGTACGTTGTTGCAGGGGAGCAAGGTTAGGGCTTTTGATTGTGTATGTGCGTGAAGTGGAACTACTGAAGCTCTTTTTTCCTTTTTGTGTTTTAAGTTATTTTTTTTATTGAAAAAATAATTGATGGGAATATGATTAAAAGTTTTTTTTTTAGTTTTTAACTTTTTATTTAAAAATGTTGTCTTAAAGTTTTTATTTTGTAATATTTTATAAATGTTGCTTTAGATATTAAAGACAACTCTTTTTATGGGTGGCAAAAAATTTTGTTATCTTTGCCTTACTCAAAGGTAACTTATCAAAAATGTTGTCTTTGCCTATCTAAGGCAACTTTTGTTAAATGTTGCTTCGAATAAGGGTTACCTTAGGCCAAAAATGTTGTAGTGACTACTTCCTTTCCTAAATTTCAATTAAATAATTTTTAAACACATAAAGGCCATCAAAGCCAAATTGCACCATAAGGAAAAAAAAAGTTTTATTCACTCTTTGAGCTTGAGGCTTGTGGTTTTGCGCTTTTTAGGATATCTAAAACATGATTATACAAGGAATAGAACAAAACATGGTTATTTTCTTTGATGCACCTTGGCCGAACCTATGTTAAGGAAAAAAAAAAGGAAATATGTTTCACCTTTGAAACTTGAGAATGATGGTTCCTTGCCCCTTGAGATCTTTAGATAGGATTTCCTAAACAAGAATATCAAGAACATGAAGTTTTCTCCATGAATATAAAGGAGCCAAAACTTTAAAGATCAAGAAGGAAGGTTATACTTCAATTTACTTCAAAAAAAATTTATATGAGGATGAAGAGAAAGACAAGAGGAAGATTTTAATCGGTTTAGAATTTTGATAAGAGTTTTCCTTTCTCCCTTGGCCTAGCATGAAATTTTTCTTTGATGGAGGTTTGTGCTTGCATTTCTCAATTGATTTCAATGTGGGTGAGGGAAAAAAAAGTGAAGTAGGAGGTGTAAAAGGGAGAGGAGCTGTGGCATTAAAAAGGAGGAGAGAAAAAGAAAGTGCTTGGATTAAAATAAGATTTGGAGATAATTACTAAAAATATTTTTTTATTACATATTTTTATTTTATTGGAACAGATATCTAAATTACCATTAAATATAGCATGGTATTATGATTATCTTTACCTTAGAGTATCCTCTAAAGTATGCTAATATAATGAAATTAATTAGAGAGTATTGGTTGAATTTAAATCTGGTTATTATATTATTAAATTTATCCTAAATTTAACTATTTAAGGTGCTTTGTTGATTGAATAATAAAAAATATTATTATTATATTATTATTTTTTCTGTATATTTGAATTTATCTCGTCAAACGGAATCTAACCGTATCGCTCGGATTTCACGAATTTTTGACGTATAAAGCTTGAAAAGTCAATTTATTGTGACGTTAAGTGTTTGTTTGTGCACTATTAAGTTGATAAAAAAAGAATTTTTTTAATGAATTTTTTTTATTTTTTAGCATGTTTGGTAAATTTCTAATAGTAAAAATAAAAGTACTAGAAAAATAAAAAAATCTTTTTTGAGAAGCTACACTTTACGATAAATAAAAAAATCTTTTTGTATGTGTTATCTAAACATAAAATTACTTTTACTTTTTTATAAGATCTTTTGAAAAAAAACGATAATTTAAAAAAATCTTTTCTTAAAAACCCACTCAAACAAGTCCTAAATAAAAAATTAATTCATTGTAAAACTAAGTTGTTACAGGCTAGAAGAAAAAAGGCCTGTTGGCACACTTTTTCTTGCCACGCTTTAAAAGCGTGGTCAAAAGTGGTAAATAGCCACTCTTTTATGAGGGTGACGACCGTTTAGTAATTTGGCCACTTTTTTTGTCACGCTTCAAAAGCGTGGCTATAGAGACAAACAGACACGTTTTTATGAAGGTGGCAACTAATTAGTGATTTGGCTACGCTTTTTTTGCCATGCTTCAAAAGCGTAGCCATAGAAGAAAACAAGCATACTTTTGAAGCATGAAAAAATATTTTTGTTATCGTTACATTTTTAAAGCGTGCCGGTTTTCTCTAACTCTTTCAACACCCCTAAAAAACATGGCCACAAAGTTTTCACTAAAAAAATTAAATTTTCTACCACTTTTAACAAAACCCTTTTCATCCTACAATGCCACACTCAGAGAGAAACCCTAAACCTAAAATCACCCTCTCCCCTCAGTGGAACCCTAACTCCCTAAGTCTCTTCTCTCACTCTCTTATCTCCCTTTTAGTTTTCTCCTCCGTCACTCCCTTCTCTCCCTCGCACATGCTAGAACCGCCGTCGCTCCCGGCCTCACGCCGTCAAACAGAATCCCCTTTGCACACGCCATCGCAAACTCGCACGTCTCGCGGTCTCGGTCCAAGGTGCGTTCTCCTTGTTGTATCATCTTCGTCCTGTGAACGCTTGCATCTTACTCTCTCGTCCTGTGAACGTTGCTGGTGCACGAAATTGTGATGTCCAGGCTCAAACTATTCCTGGCACGTGAGCAACTAGGTACGCGTAATCGTGATTACACATTCATAATTTGTCACAACTTCAATACAACTGACCAGCAAGTGCACTGGGTCGTCCAAGTAATACCTTACGTGAGTAAGGGTCGAATCCCACGGAGATTGTTGGTATGAAGCAAGCTATGGTCACCTTGCAAATCTCAGTCAGGCGGATATAAAATAATCATGGAGTTTTCGAATAATAAATAAAGCACGCGTTCATAAGGGAGAAGGATGATGAGCGTCACACATAATCATCACCTTCATCACGTTCTTGGGTGCGAATAGATATCTTAGAAGCGAAATAAGAAGAATTGAATAGAAAATAGTAGTACTTTGCATTAATCTTTGAGGAAAAGCAGAGCTCCACACCTTAATCTATGGAGTGTAGAAACTCTACCGTTGAAAATACATAAGTGAAAGGTCCAGGCATGGCCGAGATGGCCAGCCCCTAAAATGTGATCAATAGTCTCCTAAGATGAACAATGGATTAAAACTGAGACCAAAGATACCTAATACAATAGTAAGAGGTCCTATTTATAATAAACTAGCTACTAGGGTTTACATGAGTAAGTAATTGATGCATAAATCCACTTCCTGGGCCCACTTGGTGTGTGTTTGGGCTGAGCCTGAGTGTTGCACGTGCAGAGGCCATTTGTGGAGTTGAACGCCAGTTTCTGTGCCAGTTTGGGCGTTCAACTCTGGTTTTGGATCCTTTTCTGGCGCTGGACGCCAGATTTGGGCATAAGACTGGCGTTGAACGCCAGTTTACGTCGTCTATTCTTGGCCACAGTATGAAATATTATATATTGCTGGAAAGCCCTAGATGTCTACTTTCCAACGCAATTGGAAGCGCGCCATTTCGAGTTCTGTAGCTCCAGAAAATCCACTTTGAGTGCAGGGAGGTCAGAATCCAACAGCATCAGCAGTCCTTCTTCAACCTCTGAATCTGATTTCTGCTCAAGTCCCTCAATTTCAGCCAGAAAATACCTGAAATCACAGAAAAACACACAAACTCATAGTAAAGTCCAGAAATGTGAATTTAACATAAAAACTAATGAAAACATCCCTAAAAGTAACTAGATCCTACTAAAAACATACTAAAAACAACGTCAAAAAGCGTATAAATTATTCGCTCATCACAACACCAAACTTAAATTGTTGCTTGTCCCCAAGCAACTGAAAATCAAATAGGATAAAAAGAAGAGAATGTACTATAAATTCCAAACTATCAATGAAACATAGCTCCAATCAAATGTGCGGGACTTATAGCTTTTTGCCTCTTGAATAGTTTTGGCATCTCACTCTATCCATTGAAGTTTAGAATGATTGGCATCTATAGGAACTTCAGATTTCGAATAGTGTTATTGACTCTCCTAGTTCAGTATGATGATTCTTGAACACAGCTTCTTTATGAGTCTTGGCCGTGGCCCTAAGCACTTTGTTTTCCAGTATTACCACCGGATACATAAATGCCACAGACACATAATTGGGTGAACCTTTTCAGATTGTGACTCAGCTTTGCTAAAGTCCCCAATTAGAGGTGTCCAGGGTTCTTAAGCACACTCTTTTTTTTTTTTTTACTTTGGACCTTGACTTTAACCGCTCAGTCTCAAGTTTTCACTTGACACCTTCACGCCACAAGCACATGGTTAGGGAAAACTTGGTTTAGCCGCTTAGACCAGGATTTTATTCCTTTAGGCCCTCCTATCCACTGATGCTCAAAGCCTTGGGATCCTTTTTATTTCCCTTGCCTTTTGGTTTTAAGGGTTATTGGCTTTTTCTGCTTGCTTTTTCTTTTTCTTTCTATATATTTCTTTTTTTTTGTCGCCTATTTTTTTTTTCTGCAAGCTTTGTTCTTTGCTGCTTTTTCTTGCTTCAAGAATCATTTTTATGATTTTTCAGATTATCAAATAACATGTCTCCTAGTCATCATTCTTTCAAGAGCCAACATATTTAACATTCTTAAACAACAACTTCAAAAGACATATGCACTGTTCAAGCATTCTTTCCATTGAGCTCCTTCTACACATATGTCCATAAGGACTTGGTCCAACCTTTGATCAAAGTTGACTCTCCTTGTGTAGGGTCGTGCGTTCTCTTCCATGTATGGCAAGTTGAACGCCAACCTCACATTCTCCGGACTAAAATCTAAGTATTTCCCTCGAACCATTGTAACATAGTTCTTTGGATCCGGGTTCTTACTTTGATCATGGTTCTTGGTGATCCATGCATTAGCATAGAACTCTTGAACCATTAGGATGCCGACTTGTTGGATTTCAACAAGAATGCCTTTTTCTCTGTCCCTGCTCATAAGAAAGAGGAGAGAAAAAGAAAAGAAGAGGAATCCTCTATGTCACAGTAAAGAGGATCCTTATTGTTAGTAGAAGAAAAGAAAAAAAAATTCGAACACAGATAGAGGAGGGGGTTCGAATTTGGTGATGATGTGAGGAAGAGATGTTAGTAGATGAATAAATAAATAGAATAAGATGAGAGAGAAGGAGGGAATTTTCGAAAATTATTTTTGAAAAGGAGTTAGTGATTTTTGAAAATGGTTTTTGAAAAATGTTTAGTATTTTTTTTTCGAAAATTTTTTGAAATTAAAAATTAAAATAAGAATAATTAGTTAATAAAAAAAGAAATTTTTGAGAAAGAGAGAAGATATTTTCGAAAATTGAGAGAGAGAGTTAGTTAGGTGGTTTTGAAAAAGTTAAGAAACAAACAAAAAGTTAGTTAGTTAGTTGAAACAAATTTTGAAAAGATAAGAAGTTAGGAAGTTAGAAAAGATATTTTGAAAAGATTTTTTTGAAAAAGATAAGATAAGAAGATATTTTTGAAAAGATATGATAGAAATTAGTTTTGAAAAAGATTTGATTTTTAAAATCTCAATTAATGACTTGATTCATAAGAAATCACAAGATATGATTCTAGAACTTAAAGTTTGAATCTTTGTTAACAAGCAAGTAACAAACTTCCAATTTTTGAATCAAAACATTAATTGATTATGTTATTTTCGAAAATTTGTGATAAAAATAAGAAAAAGATTTTTGAAAAATATTTTTGGAATTTTCGAAAATAACCAAAAATTTTGAAAAAGATTTGATTTTTGAAAAAGATTTTGAAAAAGATAAGATTTTCAAATTGAAAAATTTGATTTGACTCATAAGAAACAACTTGATTTTAAAAATTTTTGAAAAAGTCAATCCAAATTTTCGAATTTGATGAGAGAAAAAGGGAAAGATATTTTTTTGATTTTTGAAATTTTTATGAAAAACATGAAATTTATGCAATGCATGAAATTTTTAGATCAAAACAATGAATGCATGCAAGAATGCTATGAATGTCAAGATGAACATCAAGAACACTATGAATGTCAAGATGAACATCATAGACACAATTTTGAAAAATTTTTAATGCAAAGAAAACATGGAAGACACCAAACTTAGAATTCTTTAATGCTTAGACACTAAGAATTCAAGAATGCATATGAAAAATATGAAAAGACACAAAACAAAAAATCATCAAGATCAAACAAGAAGACTTACCAAGAACAACTTGAAGATCATGAAGAACACTATGAATGCATGAAATTTTTGAAAAATGCAAGATGCACATGCAATTGACACCAAACTTATAACATGACACATGACTCAAACAAGAAACACAAAAATATTTTTTATTTTTATGATTTTCTAATTTTTTTGGATTTTTATTTTATATTTTTCGAAAATTATATGGAAAAATAAGGATTCCAAAAATTTTTAATATGAATTGAGAGATTTTTGAAAATATTTTTGAAAAATTTTTGAAAAGAAAATAAAAAGAAAATTACCTAATCTGAGCAACAAGATGAACCGCCAGTTGTCCAAACTCGAACAGTCCCCGGCAACGGCGCCAAGAACTTGGTGTTGTTGCCGGATCCAAACTTGGCACTGATGTTACCGGACCAAAAGCTTGCCGAAAACTCAAACAATCCCCGGCAACGGCGCCAAAAACTTGGTGCACGAAATTGTGTTGTCCAGGCTCAAACTATTCCTGGCACGTGAGCAACTTGGTACGCGTAATCGTGACTACACATTCATAATTTGTCACAACTTCGATACAACTGACCAGCAAGTGCACTGGGTCGTCCAAGTAATACCTTACGTGAGTAAGGGTCGAATCCCACGGAGATTGTTGGTATGAAGCAAGCTATGGTCACCTTGCAAATCTCAGTCAGGCGGATATAAAATAATCATGGAGTTTTCGAATAATAAATAATAGAATAGGGATAGAGATACTTATGTACTTGAACGCCAGTTTACATCATCTATTCTTGGCCAAAGTATGGACTATTATATATTGCTGGAAAGCCCTGGATGTCTAATTTCCAACGCAATTGGAAGCGCGCCATTTCGAGTTCTGTAGCTCCAGAAAATCCACTTTGAGTGCAGGGAGGTCAGAATCCAACAGCATCAGCAGTCCTTCTTCAACCTCTGAATCTGATTTCTGCTCAAGTCCCTCAATTTCAGCCAGAAAATACCTGAAATCACAGAAAAACACACAAACTCATAGTAAAGTCCAGAAATGTGAATTTAACATAAAAAATAATGAAAACATCCCTAAAAGTAACTAGATCCTACTAAAAACATACTAAAAACAATGTCAAAAAGCGTATAAATTATTCGCTCATCAGTTGCTATCCTCCCTGTCCCATGAACGCCACTGTCGTTCTTCCTAATTCCCGAGTTTGTGCTATTCTCCTTTTAACTACTCTATTTTTTAAATCTTCTAGACCTCTCTTCTCTCTGTTAATCTTCTATTTGTTCTGGTTCTGTTATTAAATTAGTTTTGCTGTGTTTAATTTGTTATTAATCTTTTATTTGTTTTGTTTTTTGCAGTATTTTTTGTTGTTAAAGAACTTGAAATAACTCCCCAACTAATGGATGAGGAAGATTATGAATCTGATTAGTGCAGCAAAAATTTTATTGATTGCTGAATTTGTGCTGCAACAATATTTTAATGAATTTGTTTAGATTTATGTCTGTTCTATTCTGCTAGTTTTTCTACATCAACTATCAGCGGGTTAATTTTTTCATACTTTAAGCATATTCACGATTTTTTCACGTGGATGGGTAGGTGTTTCGTCCTCATCAGGGAGGATGGATCTGTGGAAGATTTTTGCTTCTTTAAATGTGTGAATTGTATTCTTCCTTTACTGGACGGGATGCTTCCACAACCTGGAGTGGACAGCCACTTACGTAGCAGAAGCAAGTACTCCAAATAGGGAGGGCCTGGAGGTGGCGGGTCTAGAATCTGACTTCTCAGAGATCTTTAGTGTGTTGTGCATACTTCACTAGCTTCTTCCATGCTTCCTCTAAGTGTAAAACTGCCCTACCCAGATTTTTTACTCTCTATTACATTTGATACTCATATTCCTTTGTAAAGTGATGCCTTACTTCACCCAAGTTCAACCAAATTTTGGTTTTTGTTACTGTCAACTTTTATTTGTATCATATTCCAAATGATAGAGCTTTTGAATGGATGGAAAATTGGAACAGTATCATTTTTCTTTGAAAAAATCTAGTTGGCATGACCATATGCTTTTAGATTTGACAAGTGGAGTAGGGTAAGTTGTAGACATGAATGTTATTTCAGAGTGAATACCAAGCATAAATACACAATGTACTTCATAGGAAAAACAGAGTAGGAATGCTATAATTTGTTTGATATTTTAGTTGGAATTCAAAACTAAGCTATGATCTACTGGTAAGTGGTCGACTTATAAATCGCTAATGTATGAGAGTGATATGGTTCAATTTCATTTTAGGTATTTTTCCTTTGCTTATCGTCTTCGTATTTCAGACTTCATGCATCTTTAATAAAGGATTATGAGTAGTTATTTTGCCTTTGTTCTATTTGGATATTTGGTTTAGGGTTTTTTTTCTAAACTGCTTGATATTTGGTTCCGTTCTATTGTAGCTATGGTAGTGCTCAACTGCTGCTATGTGGTGCTGAACTGCTATTGCTTCCTGTTCTGTTCTGCGTGTTTTAGTGATGGATTTAGGTTTTTACATCATACTCATTTCATAGATTGTATGCGTATCTTTAGTTCTTTTGGAACAATTTTTACCTTTAATTTATTTTTTATATCTTCTCTGCATTTTCTTGATTTGTCTTCCATGGCAGGGATGCAATATATTAAAAAAGGACCACAGTATTCATTGTTCCATAAATATCAATAGAGGCGGGATTCTTATTAGTAAGAAGGCCAAGTCTGTAGGTTCTGCTAACTCCCTAGACTTACAAGATTCTTTTTAAATGTTTTATATTTTATATATAATAGGTCGTTTTAGCATCGTTTAATTCATATAGTTGATGTCACCTAGTGGGACAAAGCTTAGCTGTTCACCTATTCGGTTTTGTTGCATTCTCAACAAATTTATTACAATAATTTGAGCTTCAAATTAGTTAGATGCATTATGGATATTTGAACTAACATTCAAATATGGATATCTCATGGACTAGTTTGATCATTGGCTTTCTTAATGCAACATGTTTAATCTGACTCACATATAATTCATAATCATAATCTACCCACTTTGGAAAAGGACGGTTACAAAATTCGTCAAGCATTCACAGCTGCTCTTGGGAATTCTCTCATAGCTGCTCATTACGGTCAAGTTAGTAGTTTATGTTCCCATTATAATTCAACAAGAAAATTCATTCAGCTAATGTAGGTTTCTCTTTCTATTTTTTATTTCAGTTGGAACTTAAGATCCTTGCACATCTTGCTAACTATAAAAGCATGTTGGAAGACTTGAAGTCGGCAGAGATTTCCATTCAAGAACTACAATGAATATGTATCTGTATATTTGTGATGCAGTTAACGAGAAGCAAGTGCTTCTTGAGTGGCATCCTCAGCCTGGTGAAGACAAACCCTTAGTTCCACTCTTGAAGGTAAATCTAGTGATTTAACCATTAGTTTCCTATAGTCATAAAAGTTCTTTTGGATCATTTTTCTATGCTACAACACTATATCAAATCATTTAGTTTTTTATTATGCTTTCCCTTTCTCAATATTTGATTAATGAGAGTGGTTACAGACAGTGAAGGTCAGACACCACTACACTAGGTCGTGGATCATGGCCACATTAGTGTCACATAGTTGCTTATTAGCAAGAATGCTAATATTAGTGCCAAGGTATTTCATATATTGCAATTCAAAATATTCTAATTTAAGTACTTAAGATATTTGAGCTAATCTATACGCTTTAGAGTTTTAGAGGTATTGCCACTGTTTTTCTGGAATGGAAACATGATGGAAGTTAGCTTGAGTGTTAAATTAAGTTGTTATTCCTTATTGCAATAGTTGCTTAACTCTAACTCTCAATTTAGCATGTGCAGTAGAAGACCGTTCTATGAATTTTTAATTATTTTTTGAATGCTAAATTTGAAATTTTGCTTATATTGTCATGTTTTGTACTTTTATAAGGATAATGATGGACAAACACCACTGTGTTATGCTATTGTCTATGAGCGGGAAGTAATGGCTGAGTATTTAGTGAAGCATAATGAAGACACAGACTTGAAAGACAACGATGGCAGTTCTTCATGTGACATATGTGAGATTTGAAGTAGAGGAGGAAATGAAGAGATTTATGGAGTATGGGTAAGGGAAATATGTAACACCTACCACACAGAGTCTTATGCTTAAGTAATAAAACTGAGGTGGCAAGATATTACGATCTAAAAGTAAAAACATATACATAATAATAGTTGAAGGAAATTTATACCGAGGAGCCTTTGAAGGAAAGATTTAACAAAAAGCGTTAAACGTAAACCCGACGAGGTAAGAGCCGAGCGACACATATAAATATATATACATAGGGAGAGAATTCCAAAAATACTGAAAACAAAGCTTTTGAACCGGCTCGCGAAAGTTAAACCGCCAGAGCATATATACATACATACATATATACATAAGGAATCCAAAAATAGAGGGACAAACATAAAACACATATATAGAGGAGATACAAATATATAACAACTCTAGCAAAATAAAACTCCCAAAAGAACAATTCTTCGCTTCAAAAAGTTGGTGCGTGAAATTAGAACTCGCACAAATGAACCGGCAAGTGCACCGGGTCGTCCAAGTAATACCTCAGGTGAGTGAGGGTCAATCCCACGAGGATTGTTGGATTGAGCAAGCAGTGGTTATCCTGCAGATCTTAGTCAGGCGATTAGAAAAGAAGGTTGTTGTTGTAGGCGCATAAAACAGAATAATAAATAAAGTAATACCGAACTGGTGTAGAAACAATGATGGAAAATCAGTTAAGGCCTTGGAGATGCTTATCTTTCTGGATTAATACTTCTTACTGACTACTTTAACAATGAGTGATTCATTCAATGGCATGGCTGTAAGTGATTAAAGCCAGGGTCAGTGGTCATTAATCTCCTCTGATCCACATCAAATGCCATGGTCAATGGTCATTCAATCTGAACGAAGGTGAAGCTCATGCAATTCAATCTCTGATGATCCTACTCAAAATACCACAGACAAGGTCAGATCTTCTGGATCAAAGAATGAAGCTCAGGATTCTAGCCTTAGCGCCATAGAAACCTCAATTACCCATGACTAACGAGATTTTATGTTACTTATCCCAATTAGCCTAGATACTCTGTTGGGATCTGTGATGCATTCTCAAGCTACAGCTCACTACTATCCTGTTAGGGACTTGCAAGAACTCATGTAGAATAAGCGGTCATACTTCCGTTCCACCCCATATTAATCCGTGGGAATGAGCAGAGCTCCTCTCCTAAACTTAGGAGGTTTAGTTGCTCATACTTTACAGAGAAAATATAAGTAATGTATGATAGGGTGGAAGATCTTTAACAAGAATGATCTTCCTTCTATTTATACTAATCTAGACCTAAAAAGATATTAATAATAATTAAAAATTACAAAAATGAGATAGACTAAGCTAAGGAGTGCAAAAATCCACTTCTGGGCCCACTTGGTGATTGTTTGGGCTGAGCTTGTTGTCCAACTTGGGTGAGTGGGCATTGAACGGAGGTGTCCACGCTGCCTTGTGCTCCTTTGGTGGCGTTGAACGCCAGTTTTGGCATTCAACATTGGCCTTGGTCCTTCTTGGGCGTTCAACGGCCATTTTGGGTAGTCATTTCCAAAGAAAAATATAAACTATTATATATTGATGGAAAGCCCTAGAAGTTAACTTTCCAACGCCATTGAGAGCGCGTCAATTGGACCTCTGTAGCTCCAAATATGCTTGTTAGAATGCATGGAGGTCAGGATTTAACAGCATCTACTATCCTTTCTTTGCCTCTGAATCAGACTTTGCCAAAACTTGCTAATTTCACCCAAAAATCACCTAAAATCATAAGAAAAACACAAAAACTCAAAATAGCATCCCAAAGGTGAATTTTGGACTAAAACATATTAAAACTAAATAAAATACTACTGAAAACACTCTAAAAATGCAACGAAAAAGGGTATAAGATGCTCCATCATCAAAAGCTCCCAGCATGCCTCAGGGAGGTGTCTCACGTCTTGCATCTGAAAACCATAAAATATGTATGTGGTGAGAACCAGAGGTTCTCAACATGGTAACGGTGCCCACATAACTAACATATAATGTCCCGGGAAAGCCGAAGGCGATCCTAGAGCTTCCAACATTAGATTCAAACTTAAAACTAACATTGAAAATCATAAACAAGGTAGGCTGTCTAATGTTCTAGATTCTATCTCAATTTCTAACTTAAACCCTAATCTCCACCTTCCTCCAACCCTCCAAAGCTCTAGTGCACAGACAACAAATACAGACAAAGCAAACACAAGTAAAATACAATTACAGCAAGTAGCAAATTTAGCAAGTAGGTGTGATAATCACATAGGCAAGCCAGAGTAATGCACAAACACATAAAACAAACATATGCATATGATGTATGCCTGTTCTATGGCTGATGATATCATCTGTCGGTTATATAGCCAACCCGACATATCCTGGTAGCTAACTATGGACAGAAACACTCATTGCGGAGCAAGTGGATCTAAGATACAACCCCCTTGCTACTACCCACTTAACCCAGAGCGAGTGGAAGAACCACTACTACCCAGGTGGGTGTTTAAAAGCTCAACCTAGAGCAAGTGGAATAATCCACTACTACTGCTACTACCCAAGCGTCACAGTCACTAACCTAGAGCAAGCGGAACGAACCACAATCCTTGCTACTGCCCAGGAGCTCAAACATATATTCATTCATTCCAAATCAATCATCATTATTATCAAATCTCAAACACTGACCTGGAGCAAGTGGGACGAACCACAATCTTTGTTACTGCCCAGGTATCACAAACATACATTCATTCAAAATTTCATAATTAAACTCATTTTTCATAATTCTTCTTCCCCATCTCATACCCGGAGCCAATGGACATCGCCACTGCCTACTACCCAGGGCCACAGTTACAATTATTTACAAACTAGCATTCCTGTTAAACTTTTCAACTTTTATCACCCCTTCACAATCTTTCTTCACTCACAAGTTATTATCCTCTCAATGTTCAACTCCTTCCCTATAATTAAATTTAAGTTTAGGATACTGGGGAGTAAAAATAGAAGTTTAGAAGTTCAAAGTTAGGTTTTAAAATATAAAATTTACTTTGCTAAAAACAGGGATCCCATGTACACGTGGACCACGCGTATGCATGAGTGCGTTTTTCCTCTACTTGCGTACGCACGCAACCTCTCGTGTACGCAGGATAGCCAACCCAAACTGAACTCCCACGTCACGTGGGAGGCTTGCGTACGTGAGTTATACAGAGTTAGCAAAAATCTTGAATGCTGCAAAATATCAGCTTTACACACCAAACTTCCGATGTGCGTAACTTTTTCGTTAGAAATCATTTTTCATCTGTTCTTCAAAAGACATAAACCTTACGGACCCAAATTTTCATATAAAACAAGTTTGAGGGAAATTGAGGGTCCTGAAGCTAAGTTATGTCTTGCGAAAGTTCAGCCAAAAATCAACTTTTAACAAAAATTCTCAAAGATTTCTAAACCTCAATTTTCACAACAATTTCATTTTAACCCTTTTTAAAACTTACCAAACCATACCAAAACAAGTCCAAACACTCTTCAACACACTAATTTTACTCTATATGACCCCAATTTCACAAATATCATCACTTCCGCATAATAATTCATTTTCAACAACAACATAGTCCAACCATTCAAGTTCAATATACATTATCATCGTTATCATTATCATATACATCATCAATTATCTCTATCAAACACAACACCAACACCACAACCAATATGGCACAACAACAACCTCAAACTCACTAATCCTTATGTATATCAATCCATTGTAATCATCAACAACAAAATAATTCGATTCTTATCCTACGGTCAACTAACCTAAGTTTTCACGACACATTATGTTTTAGTTACGAGAAACCTAAACTATACCTTGGCCGATTCCTCCCTAAGCTCAAAACCACCAAAATTCAAGCTTCCAAGACTCCAATTCACACCCAATTATTCCAGCCACCAAAGATTGTTCCAAAAGCTCCAAATTGACACTTTCAACTCTAATTCAACATAAACTCAAACTAGTTCATACAATTGAACAATTGAACACTAGGGCACACAAAATTGGATAACCCACAAGGATTTCGAGTTTTCTTACCTTACCCATTGATGATTGTAGCAAAATCATTCAATTATCAAATGTTAGATTGTACCTAAACCACCAAAACACCAAAACCCTCAACATCCAAAAATCACGAATTGAAGAGGGGGGAACTGGGCACAAAATCAGAATCTCCTTACTAAATTGTTGAATGAATTTTGTAGAGAATTCCAAGACAAACGCGTGGCCGCTGACGGCTTGTCAATCAAAGCTCCGGATTGAAAAATATGTGGATTTGAAATTGGACAAGGGTTTAGGGTTCTTATTTGCTCCCCCATTCTCCAATTCAGCGTGATTTCCTATTCTTGAAGGGAGGAGTGGCTGAAATCATGCTTTTATATAGGGTGGAGTAAGTGATGAGCTTGGGCCCACTTGGGTTCGATCGAATTGGTTCAGTCCGTTGATCTATTTTCAGACGAAAATCTTTTAAATTAGTGTCAAAATTCGTATTTTAATTATTTCTACATCATTAAACTATAAAATTTAATTTTATAATTTTTTTAATTAATAATTAATTTATTAGTTAATTATTTACTAATTACTCGGAGTTTACAAAATATGTATAACTCTAGTTATATTCTTTTACCACTTTATAGGAGAGACATATTTGAGGAGTTTATTAATTTTACAAACTTATAACTACTTTGGCTATAAGAGATTGATATGGCTAATTTGGTTCAAATTCTACTAATATAATACTAATTTTTATTGATTAATTTTTTTAAATGATATTCACATATTTTTGTCAATATTTTTTATTGTTTTTTGAATGTATTAGAGTACATGTAAAAGCACATACTAAGAATTTCTTTTTTCAATTTGATAAGTATATAGCGACGCTTTAAAAGCGTGGCAATAAATTCACATCTAGGTGCGCTTAAGAAAGCGTAGCCATATCTTTTTCTATCAGCACGCTTTTGAAGCGTAGTTAAAACCAAACCAATGGACACATTTTAAAAGGGTAGTTATATATCCACTTTTTGGCACGCTTTTAAAGCGTGGGTATAGAGTTATATATATGGTCATGTTTTTAAGCGTGATAATAGATAAAAACGTGACAAAATATAAAGTATTCTAATAGATCAACAAAAATGTGGTGAAAAACTTTCAGCATACTTTTTCGTACTTTTAAATACACTTTAAAAACGTGACAAAAAAATTATTTTCTTGTAATTATGTTTTCTAAATTTAGATAAACTCAATATTTATTGGGGATAAGGATAACACATGTTTAGTAACTTGACATGTTCTAGAGCACTCTAGCCAAATGACATCATTATAAATAATTAGCATTCGAATTAACACCTCTTCTTGTGTTCAAGTGTCAACTGCTGAGTGGCGAGTCAACTTTTAGTTACTTATAGCCACACAAACTTCAATCACCAGGACTCACCAGAGACGTGACCTACATATATTGTGTATTTTATAATTTTCATTTACGATAATAATATTAGTTTTACACACACATAATTATATAATTCATGTTTGTTAATTACAATCTACTTATATTAATTCCATCTTTTACAATTTCTATTTTATTTATCACATAAGAAAAAATTCCAAATTTTGTATCTTTTTCTTTGTTTGAATCAATTTAATTTATTTTTATTTTATCTACTAATGTATTATGCTTAATTAGTTAATTTATGATTTTGAAAAAGTTCTAAGATTTAAAAAAAAATGTCAAAAAAAAGAAAAAAAAAATCCAAATCATAGAACGATAGAAGTCCAATATATATAGTCCAGTCCTTTCCCAAGTCAGGGACTCTTGTTTGATATGAAGCCCACGATGCAAGTTCAAAATAATTGCAATCTTATTCATTTGGTTCACTTAAAATAAAAAATGACAAATCACTCGGTTCTCCTAGTATTACAACTTTGTCAACATCTATCTATTTTTATTATATAAAAATTAACTCCAA
>NC_029791.2:63918263-63978713 GCF_000816755.2 Arachis ipaensis | reverse complement strand
TTACAATAAAATTTTTAATTTTATAATCTATCATCAATTTATTTTTCAATTACCCAATTTTATAATTGTAATCGTTTATGAATCTCCTACCACTATGAATATCAATTTATTGTAGCAACGACCGCCGTTTATGAATTGGCAGGTATGTGATATTTGCAGTTGTAAAAACTGCAATATGCAAAAAATCAATCGATTTTTTTATTGAAGTAATCAATTTGTTAGTGAACATAAGTTCTCTGTTACATTGTTTATAAGACAATCGATTTTTACGTTTAGCTAATTGATTGGTTCACGAAGAATCTTTTATTTTGGAATTTCTCATAAAACAATCGATTTTTTATTTTAGAAATCGATTGATTAGTGAAAAAATATTTTTTTACAATAATAGATTATTTTGTGAGAAAAAGTCAGCCTTTATGCAAGTGAATTGATTTTATTACCTATTCAATTGATTGGTTGAAAAAAATCATTGATTAGTTGAATTATCTAATTGATTAGTTACAGAACATAATTGATTATATGTACTCAGAATATATTTTTTTTAATACAAACAACAACCAATTGTTTGAAAGATTTATCTAAGCTTCGTTCATCATATAGGTTTTATCATCATATGGATTTTTTATTTTACTGTTATATGACCTAATTTATTGAATTAATTTTTTTTGAATGGATAGTTTTAAGATGTTAGATATATTTAATAAGGACAGTAAAATTGTTGAGCAGTATGAAGGGGATGATATGGATGACGAGTTTGAGGAGAATGATGATGCTACCCATGACTAACAAGAAGAGCTAGTATGTGATCAAGATATGATGGATGAACACTATAAATCCTAACAAGATTTAGGAGATGAATTCATTGAGGAGGAGGATTTTTCTGAAATTGATACCCTTAATGCTATGTATGTGTTTGACTCCATGCAAGACACTACAATTTTAGATTTCACTGAATTTTGTATGGAGAAAATGGGTATACTTTGGCACTTGCATTTGATTTTTATCTGAAGTACTTAAAGCCTAACGGCTTTAGTGCAAGGAAGAGTAAAACTTTCAAGAGCAGTCTTGGCAAAATTTACAAACGAAAGTTTGTATGTCATCGGCAAGGGTTAAGAGAGAAGAAGTATTATATGATGGAAAATGGAAAGAAGGAGCTTAGATTGGAAACAAGAACTGGGTATGAAGGTTGAATGGATATTAAATTTGTTCCTAAAACTGGAAGATAACGTATTTCTTATTTCTCTACAAACACAACCATGATCTATTTGATACACAATTTAGTGCTATGTTGCCTGCCCATAGAAAAATGTCTGAGGTAGATATTATGCAAATGATGAACATGTTGAAGTTTGGAATTAGTACTTCATAGATATTTAGTCTTTTGGCTAGTCAAGCAGGGGGATATGAATTTGTTGGCTATAGTCCTAGGGATATACACAATGAGATTGCTCGACAACGGTCTCAAGTTCCTAATAATGCAACACGGGAGTTGAAGAAGTTGGAGGATATATGTTTAAAGGATCCACAATTATATTTCATGGCATGTCATGATTCAAGAGGTTTGTTGTGTAACTTGTTTTAGTCTAATGGGATTAGCCAACTAGACTACCAACTCTTTGGCGATGTTATTGCTTTTGATGCTACGTACAAGAAGAAAAAGTATAGTTGTCCATTAATAATATTCAGTGGGGTTAACCACCACAACCAAACAATTATTTTTGCTGCTGCATTAGTTGTGGACGAAACAGAAGATACATATATTTGCCTTTTGCGCAGCTCGTGTTTGCAATGAAGGGTAAAACTCCGACCTCAATAATAACTAATGGAGCCATGGCGATTACGAATGCAATAAGAGATGCATTTTCTGATGCCAGACATAGATTATGCACTTGACACCTTATTTGAAACGCGACTAGCAATATTAAAAATCCATCGTTTATATCTAAATTTAGAAAAATCATGTTGGGAGACTAACAAGATTCCCATGTTTAAGCGTAAGTGGTTTTAACTGAATAAAGAATTTGGCATTTAGGATAAGTCCTGGGTGAAAAGCATGTACGAAGAGAAGCATATGTGGGCTATTGCATATATTAGAGATAAGTTTTTTGCTGGTTTTAGAAGTACCTCAAGATGTTAAGGCTTGCACTCAGTTGTGGCAAGGTATGTGGGGTTATGGTATGATTTGACAAGTTTTAAAGAATTTAATGCTGATTATGAATCTATGCGTAGGGTGCCTGTGATGTAGACTTGTATAAAGTTGCTAGAGAGATTTGCTGCTGAAGTATACACTCATGAGGTATTTTTATTATTTCGGCCATTTCTTTCTAGATTTGGACCAATGCCGGTGTTAAATATAGAGAAAGGCGATGATTGCTCAAAGTACATAGTGCGTAAGAATTGGAGGCCCAATTTTTTGTGGACTGTTGACTTTCATCAAGAAGAAATAATCTTCATGTGTTCTTGTTTATGAATGGAGTCATTTGGAATTCCTCGCGAACATAACGCGAAAGTGATGGTTCACATGGACATTTGTGAGATTTTTCAGTCATTAGTGTCGTCGGATAGATGGACTAAAAAGGTGAAATCATCACTCAATGATTCAAGTGGGTTCACTAGGGATGCAGTTGTTATTAGTCTTCAAAGTGTCTTAATGGAGTTTTCTAAATAATTGGCCATTGTTGTAGCTAACATGCCAGAAAGATTTGAAGTTAGTAAGCAACCTTAGTTAGGTGTGGCTAAATGGAGCAATCCATATATATACATCAAAGCAATATAAGCTTAGGACAACTATCTAAAAAGAAGCGGTAACATTTTAGTGATTGCAGATGAAAGGACATAAGAAGACAACATGTCCTTGGCAAGCATATATTGACAACAATGTTGTAGAAAATGAAGCTGATGAATCAGATTATGGCAATACATATTCCGAACCTACTACTGATTTAGACAATGATAATTAGCATCCTCAATCTATTTAGTGTTAATTTAATTTAATAGTTCATATTTGTTATTTTAAATTTTCAAAACTTACATATGTGCAAATCTTAGATATATTAAATTTATTTGGATATATTAATTTCATAAAATTTGTAACGTTCTGGTCTTTAACACGTTCACGATGATTAATTTTTCATCATCAAAATTGGTGTCCAAGTGATAGATTGTACAATCTTCAACAAAAATTACCATTAGATACTAGTAGTCACCCTATTCAATGGAAACATATATCTAAAGCATAAAATACACGTGAGTCAGTTGCGCATTACATATGTTGCTAAGAAAAAACTGAGTTATGACTCAAAGTAGTTTCTGAAGTTGTACTTGAGACTCAAAGTGGTCTTTGAAGTTAATAGTTATCCAAATTCATCCTTGAAGTTGTACTCCGGGACATAAAGTCGTCCTTCAAGCATTTTTCATCCACGAAGCACCACCGAAAAGATGATTTGGACTCCATTTTGACACGTTGGCAAACCTAAATGACACAGTATTGGTATTGGTGAGAAAATATTGTGAAACGATGTCGTTTCACACTATATACAATAACCCAGTTAAATCAACACTTCTCTTTACCTTTTAAAACACAAACAGGGGCCTTTCTTCTTCCTATTACTCCTTAAAGGCAATGACGTGATTGGTGCCACTGTAGCAATTCCCTTTAGAAATGACTACACTCCAGGGTTGGCTTCATCATCATCATCATTCAGAGAGTGTGTGTCAAAGACAGTTTTCTTTATTAAAGGTAAGAAAAAAGGAAAAGAAAAAGTAGAATACTAGGTACTGAATAGTAAAAAGGGAAAACCTTTGTCATTGTGTGGTGGTTTTCTAATATTGAGTGTTTTCTTCCATTTCTAGTTTATTTAATAATTGAATCTACGTTTTGCCGATTCTATAAAACCAGAGCTAGTGATGGTCACCACAGCTCTATGGTTGCAACCTTTACTATTGCCTAACACAAACTTGCAGTGCTGCCATCGCCAAATGGTATCCTTCAAAGTCGAAGCCTTTCTCCGGAGCGACATGGATAGCTTCGTGAAGCATATGACTTCCATGGAAGCATGGAGGGATGCATGATGAAGTTCCAATGATGGAGTGGAGCGCTTCATCTTCGAAGCGAAGAAAACCGCTAAGTGCCTCGACTGCCGCAATGCCCTCTCTAATTGTCTCTCCTTGGTGGTAAGGGCTGCCACTGATTGAGCTCGTGAAATTGATCGCAATTTTGAAATTGGCCTCCGATGGTGCATTGATGATCTTAATTTTATGGTGGTTACTAATTCAGTATCTTATATTTTTAGGGTTTATGTTATCGTGTTTGTGTGTGGTTTAGTACGGGGTGAACTCAAGAAGACATCAGAAGAGAAAGCTTGGAGATGGTGAAATTAATTGGGGATTAAGGTTTTTTAAATGTCACGTAGGGACCAACTTTCCATAAAAAAGTTTATCCGGCCACATCACTTATCTGTTACCTATCCAACGTGTCAAATTGAATCCAGATCAACTTTCTGGTGGCGCCTCATGGGCGGAAAGTTCATGAAGGATGACTTTAGGTCCTAGAGTACAAATTTAGGGATAAATTTGGGTAACTATTAACTTTAAGGACCACTTTGAGTCTCGAGTGTTGATGAGTGGAAACTCAATGTGCTCGGATATTGGCAAGTGCACCAAATCGTTCAAGTAATACCACGGTAAGTGGATATCATTCCCACGAGAATTATTGGATTGGGGAAAGCAACATCTAATTAAAACCTCTAATTAGATTAATCAAACCTTGGCAAGAGGATTGTGGATCTTAAATTAGAAGCAAGAACAATAAAGAAGAGAATAAGAGAATGCTTTGTAAAGTTAGCAGAAAACGAATGAATGAGAATGTTGAAGGTTTCAGAGATGTTTGATTCTTTGAAGAATAATTCTTATGCTTTCTTATTTTAACTCATGCAAAAATCTTTTCATAGCAAATCATTTATAATCAAATTCCAATTTCTTGGTAATTTAATTTCTCTTAACCTAATTAATTGCCAATTCCTTAGTCAACTAATTAAGAGAAGAGGTGAATGACGGTTTCAATTTTTAAGCCACACTATATTAAAAAACTATCCCTAGTTGAATT
Organism: Arachis ipaensis; assembly: GCF_000816755.2. Taxonomy (NCBI): domain Eukaryota; kingdom Viridiplantae; phylum Streptophyta; class Magnoliopsida; order Fabales; family Fabaceae; genus Arachis; species Arachis ipaensis. The sequence continues at coordinate 63,973,609 of NC_029791.2, read as the reverse complement.
ATATGTCATGTATTCAAGACTAGTTCTAAATAATTGAAGATTATGAGATGAGTTTCAAGCTAATTCTGAAATTAATTTTCCCAAAGTAATAACAGAATCCAAGACAGAATTAGAATATTTTCCAATACTTCTAACCATTAAGGATAAAGAACAAAAATCAATCTTGAAAAAATAAAGAAGCATGAATTAAAATAAAGAAAACACTCACATTATAAATCCATAAACCAAACAGAGCTCCTAACCTTCAACAATGGAAGTTTAGTGACTCATGATAATGAAGAAAACTAAATATGAGAAAGATGTATGTCTGGTGATTCTAGATCCCTTTCGGATTATCTCTCTTGTAAACCTTGTTCACTTATTTATATCCTAAGAATTCTATCTAAAATTCAAATTCAAAACTACCCTAATCTTATCTTTAGGAATGATAAGATAACCACCTACTTGAATTCAAATCATATCTTAACAATAATTCAAATTTAATCTAGAATTTAATCCTAACAACCAAATCTTTATCTTTCTAGAAGGAATTAATACAAAATAGTCTCTTGAATTTGGAATCTTTGGATGAGATTAAGACTTCTCATGATTTGTATATTGAAATTGGGCCTTAGCAAGTGTTGCATCCTGAGAGTTTGGGGATTTAGAGTGCTGGCATTGCTTTTAGAATTTGGATGTTGGCCCAATTGATCTTCCAAGGACAAGGGGCATCGGGCTTTGGAGAGGGGGCCGCTGGACATTGGTCCATTTGATAAGGGGGCGCTCGGTTTTAGTGAAGGAGACACCGGGCGGCTGGTAATGGGCTGCTGTGCAGTCGGGCATTAGTGATGGATGTTGGGCACCCGTTGTGATGTTTTGAGCATCCAGTTTTGAGATTTTTGGTCCTGATTGGGCCTCTTTGGAATTGTATTTGTGTTTTCTTATTAAAAGGGCTTTAGTTTTTTATTACTTTGAGAACAAAAGCTCCTAAAAATATAATAATACTAAACAAGTCCAAATACTTTATTAGTTTTAAAATTCCAGTAGAAAACATAAGAATTTTGATTAAGATCTAAGAAAACTAATGAAAAAGAAACATAAAAACTACTAAAGATGCCTAGACATCACAACACTAAACTTAAGACTTTGCTTGTCCTCAAACAAAGAAAGAAAAGTAAACAGATTTTATCTTAGTGAAAAGTATTGAAGAGTTTGTAAATTCAAGTTTAAGAATCGAAGTAGCATTTATGATAATCTTTGTGATTACATTCAAGTTTCTCTTATTTTTAATAAATATTGTATACTTAGGATTTGAAAATTTTCAAAAAATTAGATCTGAATTGTGTTATGAGAATTCTCTTGGGCTTGTATGACTTGAAGGCAGTTACTTCACAATTTATTCAAGGAAAGGTAATTGATGCTTTTAACTCTAAGTGTTTTATCACAAGATAGCTCTTAATGGACGTTCAAGAGATAATTCCAAGCCAGTTGACCCAAGTTATCGAGTGATAAAGCACCCCCAGGGATCTAATTATCCAAGTCTCTCTTTGACACAATCACACCATAAGCACATAACTAGGAAACTGTTGATCCAAACATCGATGTCCAGAGCCTCTTTAGACTCTAAGGCTGCGTTTGTTCTTGTGGACAGGACATAATATGACACTGAGACAGAGACACTAAAATTATTCTTTGTGTATTGTGTTTGGACATAATGTATAAGGCACTAATGTAATATCCAATATTATGTTTGGATACACATAGACAATGCTAAAATATTATGCAAAATGACTAAAATAAACATATCTCTCATACCCTCATATCCCGCCTTCTATCTCTCACTCCTTCCTTATTGCCTAATCCTTCCCCAATTACTAAAGGACGATGGAAGAATGATATTTGCTATACCTGCTAAACTCTGCTTCTTCCAATTCAGTCTCTCTTGCCCAACTCAACATTTAAAACTTTTTGGGTACAATTCATTTTCGTATTTTTTTAAATTTTTTATTTTTCTGCTTTTGAATTTTTATTGTGTAAATTGAAAGATTCAATAAGTGTTGAATTTTGTCTTTTTACTCCAATTGAAAGAAGAAGAAGAACATAATGAAAGAAGAGGAGCACAGAAATAGAGAAAGAGCAGGGAGAAGAGAGTACCTCTAAGTACCTCTCTGAGAATGATGATGTAGAGAAGAAGCTCAAATTAGGGTTTTAAAAAAAAAGTAATCATCTATGGGAAAAAAGGAAACATTCTTTATTAAAAATCTATGTCCACCCTCCCAAATTCTGTGTTCATCATTGTCCTTCATTTAAAAGTGGATACAAAAATGAAAAAAATTGTCCTAGAGACATTGTGTCCAGTGTCTATGTCTCTCTATCCAAACACTTTTAGATATTTACTGTCCATGTCTCTGAGTCCTGTCCATGAAAACAACGCAGCCTAAATGCTTTGTCTCAGGGAGACTCTTAATACCGGCTTTCAATCGATAATCTCGGGCCAGTTAGCCTAAGTTACCGGGTGATATAGCACTTCTCGGATTTACTTGCCCAAGTCTTTTCTTGTAACACAAACATCACAGGCACATAACTGGGCTCTTGTAAAACCCAGATAAATAATAAATAATTAATTAATAAATTAATTAAGAATAAAAGGGGATAAAATTTAAAATGTATAGTGTGGGAAATTATCAGTGAAAATTTAGCTTAGAAAATAAATTTGAGCTCAAAAATATAATTAATTATGGAAAAACGCATACCAGTGTTAAACCCAAGCCCATGACACTTAAACCCTCCTTCACTTAGCAAATTTCATCACTTCCCCCAAAAAAGAGAGAGCGCCACGAACATTAAGAGAAGATAGTGAGGAACTAAGAACCCTTGTTACTATTCACACTCACACTCAAATCCACATATCTTGCAAACCATAGGTCCGATTGAAGACCCGTTTGTGGCTGCGTGACCACCTCACCACCCTCTTTATTTCTAACAAAACTTTGTAGTGAGTACTCCCAAGGACCCTGAACCATTTTTGTTTTTTCTCTCAAATTTGCATTTTGGTATATGTGTGTTGAAATACTGTGATTTTGATGTTTAGCGAAAGCTTAATCTTGAGTTCTAGCGAAGTTTCAACCCAAGGTTAAGTGGTATAAGGTAAGAAAACCCTTTCTTTTTTATTTTCCCTAATTACATGCAAAAACTCTAGCTTGAAAGTGTATAAATTGTTTAATTAGATTGATTAAGGGTGATGTCTTGTTTGGGTTGAGTTGATTATTGCGGGTTTTGGTGCTTGGCTTGTTTGTGGAGCTCTTGATCGGAGGAGGATTGATCAAGGCTTGGGTCCATTCAGAGAGAGAATCCAAGAGTTGGGAGACCTCCGGCAACAAGCTACGGGTTTTAGTTTTGGGTAGACATTGAGTAAGATTATGTGAAAACTAGGTTAAATACCCCTAGGATAGTATTGAATGATAAATTGTATGTTGGTATGTGGTTTACTGTGAATAATTAATGGTTGGATTGATGGTTGTATAATTATATGATATGAATGATTGAATTTGGTATAAATTATATTTTGATTTCCTAGAATGGCTATTGACATAAAAATTTGGGCCGGAGGCCATGATTGGGTGAGCTACACCTTTGTGGTAAGTTGTAATCCTCGATGTAGGTATTGAAAATGGTTGAATTGTATTGCGAATGTGATTGTGAATACATAATTATGATGAATTATGGTTTTTGATGGTTAGTTGAATTAAGATTAGTTGATGGAATTGGAATTATTTGATTGGTTTTTTAGTGGCTAGGATATGATTGAGAATTGATAATTTAGAAAAAAGGGTGCCCAGGAATTAATTTATGTTGATTTTAAAAGTGGTAGATTTGAAAATTTGTAAAAATGGCATTATGCAAAATTTGGGTAAAATTGGATTTTTGGCCAACTTCGACAAGCCATAACTTGGCACTTGAAGCTTGAAAATGGGTGAAGTATATTTTGAATTAAAGCTAGCGATGAGATTTTTAAAACTGTCTAAGAACGAATGAAAAATAATTTTTTTAGAAAAAGGTTATGAAAGATTAAAATTTGGTGATAAAAACTGGAAGTTCCAGATGTTGCAGAATTTAGGGCAGACCCAGGCTTTGCGCGTACGCATCCCCATGCATATGCATGATTTTGGATTTGTGCGTATGCAAGAGTGCCATGTATGAATGACTTTGAGCACCCAAGGGGGACAGTGGCAAGTACTGCGTGTATGCATGAGTGTCGCGTATGCATGACCAGGAACTCTCGCATACACACGAGTGCCACATACGCAAAGTTGCGAATTCCCAAGTTTAGCGGACCAAGTTTCGCATGTATGTGGCTATTTTGGCCAAATTGATGTTTTTGAACTGTTTCACCTTTCTGGCGTGTTTGTAATTTCTCTAACCTCCGTATGGAGTTGAATAACAAATTATTAAGCATTGAATACACTGGGAGGATGATAATAAATTGAATTAAACTATTCCTGGATAAACCCTTGGTTAACCGGAGGAAAATATTGCAGGGACAGAGGTTCGTCCCACTTGTGGTGAGGACGGTGGTATTATCCTGCTCACAAGGTAATAAATTGTTTAATTGACAAAGAGATTGGGGTTAATAAATCTAATAATTGTGAAATTGATTAAATATATTGATGTTGACTGATTATGGTCTAAATGACTGAATTGGTAAGGATAGAGGTTTGTCCTGCTTGTGTGGCAAGGTCGTGGGTGTTATCCCGCTTGTGTATTGATTTGATACTTGTTCTGGACAAGGTTGGTGATTTTTATCCCACTTGTTTGTGTTTCCAGGCAAGGACAACAATTTTGTGATGCCTGCTCGTGGTTTAGGTGTAATGTGGGGATCGTGGTTTAATCCGGCACACACTCCGCCTTCTCTCGGTTGCAAGGTAAGACAACACTTTCTGTTGAAATGAGACGGCATTCTTCATTGTCTTGTCATGATTTGTACCTCCAGAAGAAGGTGAGATGGCACTCTCCATTAAGATAATGGTACCATGACTTGTTTAGTTCCTCCTGGGGTTGCGTACCTGATCCTAGCCAAATTTTGTGTCGGGTTTGGCAGTATAACTGACACGTGAGCTCATGGATAATAGCACAAGTATGAATCATATGCATTTATTTGCTATTGTTTGAGTGTGCATATTGTAACTGGTTTACCTATCTAAATATCCTCTTAATTGCTAATTGTATTACTTGCTATACTTGCCTTCTAATTGTGTTTGATTTGCATTGATTATTAATTGTGTTTGATACTAATGAATTGGATAATGAATTATTGAGTGGTCAATTGTGATATTGGGAACTAATAATGATCTTGTATTGGAAAGAATTAAGGTTAGAGATAGTTAATAACGGCTGAGATTTAGTGAATAAACCCTGTTAGGATTAGAGAGAACTCTAGGCTTGAACTTGTGAGTTTGGAGACTAGGATTGCCTAGTGGATTCATGTCATTTTATATAGTCTCTATTTGGAGTTATTACCCTACTGGGAACCTTCAGGTTCTTACTCTTTGTGGAAAATTCAGTTTTTCAGATACAGGACGTGACGTACCTCGCTGAGTGTGCATGATTCTTTTTGGCAAAGCAAAGAAGACTTTACTTTTGGAGTTTATTTTGTTCTATGTAGTAATTTTCTATGCTTTTGAATACTGTATTGTATATTCCTTTTAGAGGTTTTATTTTGGAGAAGCAAGATGTTATTTTGTACACTTTTGGTTCTATAATATTCTAGCCGGCCTTATCTTCGCAAGTTGAGACTAGTACTTATTATGTATCTACTCCGAATCTTATTATATATATATATATATTTTATTTTTGTATACAACATTTTCTATCTTTGATGCTTCGTGTGTGATAACAGTCATCATTTTTCTTATCCTTTCTTTACAGGCTCTTAGTTATATTATTATCTTTCGAATACTATGTATGTATTTTTGCTTTTAGGTATTGTAATGCCTTACTACCTCTAATTTATGAGTATAATGTAAGACTTTATGCAGTAGGGTGTTACAGCTCTAGTCATTGGTGCTCAGAGCCTTATAACTTTCGAATTTTTCGATCTTTCCATACTTTTTTTCTCACTACTTCAAGGAATACTTTTTTTCGATCATTTTTCTTTAGAACTTTGTTTTTAGATACTCTCTTTCCGTTTTTAAAAGATTCAAATATCTTAAGTTGATTAAATGTAACCACATATTTTTGAGAACCTCCACTATTGTTTTGACCTCTTCTTTTTATTTTAAGATACTCTCCATACAAACTGATCACTGGAGGAACAAGCATACAAGTTTAAGCACTAAACAAAGAAAAGGAAAAGTAAACAGAAGATGCAATGCATGCAAGAATATATCTTCTTAATTAATATCTTATCTTCTCTCTCATCTTTTTCAAAATTCCCTAACTAACTTTTCCCTCTCTCAACTTTCAAAAATCATATCTCCTTCTTCTCTCTCTTCTTTTTCAAAATCTCCTAACTAACTCTTCCTTCCTTAATTTTTGAAAAGAATATCTTCTTCTCTCTCTTATTTTTCAAAACCACCTAACTAACTCTATTCTCTCTTAAATTTCGAAAATCTCTCTCTCTTCTCAAAAATAATTAAATAAATAAAAACAAAAAATTCTTTTAATTCTTATTTACTTTTTCTATTTATACGTCTTCTTTTCTCATCTCTATTTATTCGAACTCTACTTCCTCCTCTTGCTCTTCTTCAACTTCTTTATCTTCTTCTTTTCTTCTTCACATCTAACTAGAAGCTCTTTGATCCAAGTGGCACAAAAAGCTTTCTTGTGATTTTTTTTCTTCTTCTTTCTTTTATTCTATCCTTTTTTATTTACTCTTAACTACTATTTCCAAGGTATTTTTCTTCTACTTCTTTTATTTATTTTTTATTTTTATTTTTTTATCTTCTTCTTCTTTCTCTACTTCTGACTTTAAGGAGGAGCTTCTTGTCTATTGGAAGTCTCTTTCTTTTCTTTCTTTTCTTTTCTTCTTGTTTATGACCAGGAACATGGATAAAAAACCCCTCTTGACTCCTGATCCTGAACCTGAGAAGACTCTAAGAAGGCATTTACAACCAACTAAAGCACAAAACTCCGGAAGAGACCTTTCAAAAAGTTTTGAACAAGAACAGGGAGACATGGCTGAACCAGAAGAGGAGCCTAGAAAGGTCCTTGGTGACTTCACTATGCCTACCTCTGACTTTTATGGCAGAAGCATTGCTGTACCTGCCATTGGAACTAACAATTTTGAGCTTAAGCCTCAGTTAGTCTCTCTTCTATAGCAGAACTGCAAATTTCATGGACTTCAACTGGAAGATCCACATCAGTTCTTAGCAGAATTCTTACAGATCTGTGATACTGTAAAGACTAATAGAGTTAATCCTGAAGTCTATAAGCTGATGCTCTTTCCCTTTGCCTTAAGTGACAGAGCTAAGTTCTGGCTAGATGCCAAGCCTAGAGAGAGTCTTGACTCTTGTCTGGCTAAGTTCTTTCCTCTTCAAAGGATGAGCAAGATTAGAGTGGAAGTTCAAACCTTTAGACAGAGAGAAGGTGAATCCCTCTATGAAGCTTGGGAAAGATATAAGCAGCTGACCAGGAGATGTCCTCCTGACATACTCTCAGAATGGTCCCTCATAGGCGTGTTCTATGATGGTTTGTCTGAGATGTCCAAAATTTCATTGGACAGCTCTGCAGGTGGATATCTCTACTTGAAGAAAACACCTGCAGAAGCCAGAGAACTCATTAAAATGGTTGCTAACAACCAGTTCATGTACACTTCTGAAAGAAATCCTGTAAACCATGGAATCTCTCAGAAGAAAGGAGTTCATAAAGTTGAGACTCTGAATGCCATCCTGGCTCAGAATAAGATCCTTACCCAATAGGTCAACATGATCTCTCAACATCTCACTGGGATGCAAACTACAGCTAGCAGTAATCAGGAAGCTTCTCTTGAAAAAGAAGCTTATGATCCTGATCAACCCACCATGGAGGAGGTGAATTACATGGGAGAACCCTATGGAAACACTTACAACCCTTCATGGATGAATCATCCTAACCTTTGATGGAAGGATCAACAGAAACCTCAGCAAGGTTTTAATAACAACCAAGGTGGTAGGAACCAGAATAGGTTCAATAACAGGCCACCATTCCCATCTTCTCAAGGGAATATGGAGACTTCTAAGCAGAGCCTTTCTAACTTAGCCACTCTAGTCTCCAGCCTCACTAAGACCACCCACAATTTCATTAATGAAACAAGGTCCTCCATTAGAAACCTGGAGGTACAAGTTGGTCAACTGAGTAAGAGGATCCCTGAGATCCCTCCAGACACTCTTCCCAGTAATACTGAGGTTAATCGCAGAGGAGATCAAGGACCATTGGCGTGGCTTTGATCACTTACAGTCTGCCATAGAAGAAGATCATTCACAAGCAAGGAAGACAGTAATACCAGAGTTCAATCAGAAAGACAAAGCAACTCCGACTCTCAACTCTATCCCTTTTATTGCTTTTAATCCTACTACAAATTCCATATATGACATATAATCATTCAAGGTTTACATAAACTCTCTGATTCCGCCTGACTAAGACCTGCAAGACAACCATAGCTTGCTTCAAGCCACAATCCTCCTGGGATCGACCCTAACTCGCTCAACTATTACTTGGACGACCCAGTGCACTTGCTGGTACTACTGCTGTAAGAACAGCGTGGGGTTTTCGTACACGCACACCAGTCATGTCATGTATCTGAAAATAGAAAAATTACCAAAACAAGTGAGAACCAAAAGATTCCTAGCAGGATAACAGTTCCAAATAGAGATAATATAAAACTACACGAATCCACTAGTCAATCTTAAACTCCAACAACCAAGATCCAAGCCTAGGGTTATATGATAAACCATAATTTTATGGTTTATCTTGTATTGAATTGGGTGGATATTATCAACTTTTCCCACATTTATTCACTAAAATAGCATGGTTTTGTGAATTCTTCCTAAATTGTGCTTAAGAGTAAAAACATACTTTTTAGGCCCTAAAATTGCTAATTTTAATTCACTTTAATCCCATTCAATGCCTTGATGTGTTTGTTGAGTAATTTCAAGTTTATAAGGCAAGTATGGATGGAAGAAGTAAGGAAAAAGTATGCAAAAATGGAGAATTCATGAAGAAATGAAGTTTTGGAAATCTGCCGATTCCGTGTATGCGTGCTTTCTGAGTACACGTGACCTGAGAGTTTGCCATGTTTTGCGTACGCGTGCCTTCCACGTATGCTTGACAAGCAGCACGTGACTTCATTGAAAAAATGTGGCCGTGGATTTTTGAGCTCATCCAAGCCCAAATGCAACTCATTTTTGAAGTATTTGAGGCCATATTCAAGAAGGAACAAAGGGAGAGCAATTAAGTTTAGTTTTAGAATCATGTTTTAGGTCATATTCTAGAGAGCGAAGATCTGTCTTCTCTCTAAAATTGGGGTAGATTAGATTAAATTCCTCTTAGATTTTTTTTTCTTGATTTAGTTCTCATTACAATTTCTTGTTACTACATTCTTGTTCTTTTAGTTTCACTTGCTATTTCCTTTACTTAGTTGTTTTTATGCTTGTGAACCTTTGTTACTCTTAATTTCATTTAATGCAATTGATGCCTTTTTATATTTCTTATTGTTTAATTGAGTTGTTATTGTTACTTTCTTGCATTTGGTAGCTTTAAATTTTATATCTCTTGCGATTTTACCATGCTTTATTTTTTATACCTTCCAAGTGTTTGATAGAATACTTGGTTGCGTTTTAGAGTAGATTTTTATACTCTTGACTTGTGATTGAGGAGTTAGGTGCCTTGATGTCATTGATGTCCAGTGTCATTGGTGATTTAGTGTTGTTAGTTGGTTTCACGACCAATTACGTCCACTTGACTTAACCTTCTGATATTAGAGGAAAACTAAGAGGAATTAACTCTTTGTAATTACCATGTTGTGGTCAATGATACAAGATGGAAATCCTTGACTCTTGATCCTTGCCATGAGTGCCTTTTAGCATTTATATTCCTCTTAGTTGTTAGCTTTATTTTCTTGTCATTGACACTTTTTGTTCATCATTATAAAAACCCCATATATCTCATAATCAATAATATGCACACTTCCCTTCAATTCCTTGAGAGACGACCCAAGGTTTAAATACTCTCGATTTTTATTGGTTTGACTTAAGTGATAAACAAAATTAAACTTTGATTGAGGGTTGATTTGTTGGTTTGGATTTATACTTCGACAAGATTATTTGTATGAAAATTCTAAACCGACGATTTCCCTCCGTCAAGCTTTTGGCACCGTTGCCAGGGAATTACAAATGTGCGATTGTTATTGGTTATTGTATATATGTTAATATTGTGAATAGTTGCTTTAGTTTCTTTGGTAGTTCTTGCTAGTTGTAGGACTTTGCTTTTCTTTTTTTCTTATTGGTTTTTGTCTTTAGTCTCTCTTGCTACTATGAATTCTCATCCTTTTGGCTATGAGTTTGGTTCCAACTATGTTGTAGAAAATGAAAATTACAATGAAGGTTTGCATCAAGGATGGGAAAATCAAAGGTGGGAGGAGCCTCAAGCATATGGCCAATCCTCATGGCAACAACCTCCTCCGGTATACTATGAGAATTGTGCAAATCACGATGCATACCAATCTAATGGATATGGTGGTCCTCCTTGTGGTTATCAACCACAACCACCATATGCCTATGAATTCTCTCCTCAACATAGCCCTCAACCACCATACTCACGAGCCCCATACCACCAAACACCTCCATATGATCCGAACCCATTTCCACCATACCAATAACCATATAAGCCATATGAACCATGCTTAGAGCTATCACAATTCTAACATCAATACTCCCAAGAACCACCACATTTATATACACCACATCCATATCATTACCATGATGAACCACCTTCCAATTATGAAACCTTTCTCCCACATAATGAACCTCCCTCCCCACTTCAAACCCCAATGAATGACACTCTCATTTCATTCATTCAAGAGCAACGTGAACCTTACAGGAGGCAAGAAACCATCATGGCTACCTTAGTTAAGGTAGTAAACAACTGGTGCACGAAATTAGAACAAGCACAACTTCACCGGCAAGTGCACTAGGTCATCCAAGTAATACCTCAGGTGAGTGAGGGTTGATCCCATGAGGATTGCTGGATTGAACAAGCAATAATTATCCTGTTGGATTTAGTCAGGGAAACAGTAAAAAGTGGTTGTTGTTGTAAGCGCATAAGTAGTAAATTAGCAAGTAAAGAAAGCAATTAAACAGATCTGATGTAAAATAATTATGAGAAAACAGTTAAGGTCTCGGAGATGTTTACTTTTCCAGATCAAGACTTCTTACCGACTATTTTAATAATGAGTGATTCATTCTATGGTAAACCATAAGTGATTAAAACTTAATCTCTTAGCGAATTAATCTCCTTTAATCTTACTAACACACCACAGACAAGGTTAGTTCTTTCAAATCAGAGGATGAAGTTCAGAAAACTAGTTTAACATCTTAAAAACCTCAATTACCTAAAGCTAACTGGATTTTATGTCACATATGTAATCAGCCTAGGTAAATTGCAGTTTAGGAGGAGTGTTTTCAAGCTGTAGCCTAAGCGAGATAACTCTCTCGAGAATCACAAGAGCTCATATAGAATAAGGGGTTATACTCTCATTCTACCCCAGATTCATAAGATTAAGAACGAAATCAACACCTTAGAATTGAATCAAACATTAATTAAAATAGAAGAGTAATAATATTAATCCATAGAAATAAACAGAGCTCCTAACCTTAACTAGGAGATTTAGTTGCTCATAACTGTACAGAGAAAATAGGATTCTAAAAAGGAAGAAGATCTAAATCTCTAAGTCAAATGGATCTTCTCCTATAAATACTAAATGCTAAATCCTAAAAGATATTAATTTAAATTCAAAATTACAAGAATAAGATAAGCCTAAGGAGTGCTAAAATCTACTTTGGGGCCCACTTGGTGAATGCTTCGGTTGCTAGCTGGCATTCAGCGCTAATCTGGGCGTTGAACGCCCATAGGGGAGGAGTGCATTCTGGCTTTAGCTTCCTAGCTGGCGTTGAACGCCAGTTTAGGCGTTCAGCGCTGGGAGTTGGTCCTTCTTGGGCGCTAAACGCCAGGCTTGGCATTTAGCGCCAGATTTGGCAGTGATTCCAAAAGAAAAGTATAGACTATTATATATTTTTGGAAAGCTCTGTAAGTTAGCTTTCTAACACCATTGAGACTGTGTCAATTGGCCTCTGTAGCTCAAGTTATGCTTGTTGGAATGGACGGAGGTCAAGGTTGACAGTATCTGCTATCCTTTCTTTGTCTTTGCACAAGACTCTGCCAAATTTACCCGAAATTCACCTGAAATCATAAAAATACTATAAAAACTCAAAGTATCATTCAAAGATGAATTTTTCACTAAAACATAACAAGAAAAAGGGTATAAGATGCTCACGCATGACAACACCGAACTTAAACTGTTACTTGTCCTCAAGCAACAAAAAACAAGATAGGACCAAATGGAATAGAAAAATACATCAGGTTAGAGTTGTCAATGAAGCTCAAGTCCAATTACTGAATGTGGCTATTAACACTTTATTTCTGAATAGCTTTGGCATCTCACTTTCCTTTGAAGCTCAGAAGTATTGGCATCCTTTAGAACTAGAATCTGGATGATATTATTGATTCTCTTCTTTAAGTTCTTCTTGATTCTTGAACACAGCTTTTATTTTATTTTGGTGCTTTGCACCTTTGAGCCTAGTCATGACTCTAAGTGTTTTATTTTCAAGTATTACCACTTGATACATAAACACCATAAGCACTTAACTAGGGGAACCCTTTGGATTCGAATTTGCTTTGCTTTTATTCCCAGACAGTGGTGCTCAGAGCCTTAGGTGTACTCTTTAATAGCATTGGGTCACAACTTTAAGTGTTCAGTCTCAAGGATTACTTGACAGTTTCACACCACAAGCATATAGTAAGGGAGAACAACTCTTTTGAGCTTTTTAGGCCAATTTTGACCCGCCTAACCATTGATGCTCAAAGCCTTGGACCTTTTTCTTTTGATTTTGATTTTTATTTTATTTTTCTTTTTGCTGTTTCTTTTATTTCAAGAATCAATCTTTTTAATATTTTAGAGAATCAATAATACTTCTCTAAATTCCTGTTTCTCAAGAACCCAATTGCCTAACTCCAACATCAAGTATGCACAGTTAATTCATACATTCGGAAAATAAAGATAAGGCCTCCACATCAAAGTAATCAGAATAACTCATAATATAACTCAAGACCTTATGCATCTTACTGCTTCTTTTCAATACATTTTTCTTTTTTTTAAGCTTGATGCAGAGTACATAAGACATCTTAAAATAAAATAAAGAAAAGAAACTACTACTAGAAAACAAAGAAATCCTAAGTGTGATCATGTAACTATAATAAGAAACAGATAAAAAAATAGAATACAAAGAAAACAAAGATAAAATAAATATAGGGAGAATGAAACTAGACCACCTCAAAGATGGCGGCCACTTCGCCCTCTGGGGAATCCTCTGGAGCATTTTAGCTCCTCAATGTCACGCCCTTGCCTTATTTGCTCCTCCCTCATACTCCTTTGATCTTCCATCATCTGATGGAGGAGGGCAGACTGGTCCTGATGCTCCAGCCTCAACTGATCAACTGATGATGTCAGCTCCCCTAGAGATGTGGTCAACTGATCCCAATAGTCCTGGGGAGGGAAGTATATCCCTTGAGGCATCTCGGGAATATCCTGTGGAGGTGGTGGAACTGGCTATTGCTATGGTCCTTATGCGGGCTCCTTAGCATGCTCCACACCCTTTCTTGTGATAGGTCTTTCCTTGTCAATCAAGGATTCTACCCCTATGCGAACTCCAATTGCTCCACATAGGCGATAAATGAGATGAGAGAATGCTAACCGTGCTTGGGTGGAGGGCTTGTTTGCTATTTTGTAAATCTCTCGAGGGATTACCTCATGTACCTCTACCATACTGCCGAGCATAATGCAGTGAATCATCACTACTCTCTCAATTGTAACCTCAAAGCGGTTACTTATAAGGATGATGGAGCTTTAGATGAACTCCAACCATGCTCTAGCCGCTGGCTTAAGGTCAAGCCTACCCAATTGGTAAGGCTTGCCTTGAGCGTCCCTCCTCTGCTGAGCTCCAGGCATGCATATATCAGCAAGAACTTGGTCCAGCCTTTGGTCAGAGTTGACCCTTCAAGTGTAAGAGTTAGGGTCATCTAGTGGCTCTGGCAACTGTAGCGCCACCCTTACATTCTCAGGGATGAAATCAATGATGTGCCCTTTGACCATGGTGCGCCAGTTCTTTGGCTCCGGGTTCACACTTTTATCATGCCTTTTTGTGACCTAGGCGTTGGAATAGAATTCTTGCACCATTAGTACTCCAACTTCAGTTACGGGATTGGCTAGAATTTCCCAATCCTTTTTCAGAACTTGGTGTGGGATCTTCGGGTACTCATCGACCTTTAGCTTGAAGGGGACCTCGAGGATCATCCTCTTCTTCCTCACCACGTCATAGAAGTGGTCTTGATGGGCCTTGGTGAGAAATGTTGTGGTCTCCCATGACTTGGAAGCGAAAGCGGGAGCTTTTCCTTTTCTTTTACTTGAGGACTCTCTGGTTTTTGGTGCCATGGGGGTAGGATATAAGAAGCAAAAAATGGAGCTTCCAACACCAAACTTAAAAATTTTGCTCGTTCTCGACCAAAATAAAAATTCAAGAAAAGGAAAAATAAAGGAAATAGAAGAAGTAGAGAGAAAGGGGAAGGATATGGCTTCGGTCATTAGGGAGGAAAAAATGGAGGGGGGGGGAATTGAATTTGAATTTGAGTGGGGTTAGTGGGAAGAGGAGTTGATGGGATTGATGAGAAGTTATTGGGGAGAGTGAAAGGTGGGGTGTGGGAATCAATGAAATTGATGGGTGATGGGATGGGTGAAAAAGTGGATGAGAGAGGAGAGAAAAGGGATATGAGTGGATAATAGGAGAAGTGGTTGGTGGTTGGGTGGGACCCATTGGCCAATGAAACTTGAAATTCAGATCACCCCTTACTGCCTCCCCTTGGGAGTTCAACGCCAGGCTGGGCGTTGACTGCCAGAGGGGGATCTCTTTTTTATTTTTTTCTGGGTGTTCAATGTCAATGATGGGAGTTGAACGCCCTAGGGGGACCAAAAATTAGTCCTGGACTACTCCTAAATAGGCGTTAAACACCCAAGCTTCCATCCCCCTTTTGGCGCTGAACGCTAGTTTTGGTGTTCAACGCTAGCAAGTGGTATCCTCCAGGGTGTTCTGTTTTCCATCTATGCGTTCCTGGTTCTGTTCTAAATGCTACACACGATCACAAATGTTAGAAAGAAAGGGGAAACTATGAAAATGAATAGAAAATAAAATAACATGAAATCAAACTCAAATAAACATAAAAGGAAAATAAAAGTACTATAAGATATGTATGGTTGGGTTGCCTCCCAACAAGCGCTTCTTTACCGTCATTAGCTTGACGGACAACTCCGTTATGGAGGTTGATAGGGGCTCAGATCTTCAACCCTCATTGTGAACTTCCTTTCTCTAATCTCATGAATCAGTTCAACATGTTCCAGAGACAGAATCCGGTTCACAGTATGTGGAATGACTAGACCTCTTGTGAAGACAACTCTCATACTAGGTGAGAAGTTCTCAGTGGGAATCTTCTTGTTCCTCCAGCCTTTGGGTGTTTTCTTCTTGGTGCCTCCTCCCTCATTGGTTGGTGGTAAATGCCCAACACCAAACTTAGGTTTGATATCAGGAAATTTTATATGGCTCTGCACTAAGAGAGAAGGTTGAAACACTAAGTGTTGTATTATAGTGCCTCCTTTGTCCGAGAAAGAGTGAGGTTTGGGAATCTTAAACAGAATATGGTCCTCCTAAAGCCTCAGAATTAGTTTTCCTTTCTTAACATCAATCAAGGCCTTCCCAGGATGATGGAGTCGTTCCTGTCCTCTCCAGTGTCAAGTATCACGAAGTCTGCAGGGAGGTAAAGGTCTTTAACCTTTACAAGGACGTTCTCCACCATTCTATATGCCCGTTTCAGGGACTTTTCTGCCATCTCCAGTGAGATCCTTGTGGGTTGTACCTCTTGGATCCCCAGGTTCTTCAGCACAAAGAGAGGCATTAGATTAATGCTTGATCAAAGGTCGCACAGTGCCTTCTCAAATGTAATGGTCCCTATAGTGTAGTCCTTTGCACAAGGGCACTGCACTCCTTGGTCAGCACCACAATTTTATCTCCCCTCAGGGCCGTCTTTTCAGAAATTACACTTTTTAAACAGGCCATATAGTGGGGTTTCTTTTCCAACACCTCAGCAAAAGAGATATTGACTTGTAACTTCATGAGGACTGCTAAGAACTGAGCAAGTTGCTCATCGTCAGTCTCCTTTTGCACGTTGAGAGGGGGTTGTTCTTCAGGCTCCTTCATTTTCATAGGGGCATGTATAAGTACACTCCCAATCTCCTCCTGAGTCTTGTTCTCCTTCAGATCCTCAGCAGCATGTTCCTTTTTGGGTTCGGCCTCTTCCTCCATAGTAAGGGCTTTGCACTCTTCCCTTGGATTTACCTCTGTATTGCTTGGAAGAGTGTTGGAGGGTACCTCAAGTATCCTCTTGCTCAACTGACCCACCTATATCTCCAAGTTCCGAATTGAAGACCGAGTCTCTGCCATAAAACTATGAGTTGTCTTGGAGAGGTTAGAAATTATGGTGCCCAGGTCAGAGAGGCTTTGTTGAGGCATCTTCATCTGCTGCTGAGAGCGTTGGAACTATCTATTATTGAACCTATTTCGATTGGTTCCACCCTGATTGTTGAAGCCTTGTTGAGGCCTCTATTGATATCTCCACCCAAAGTTAGGGTGATTCCTCCATCCCTGGTTGAAAGTATTTGCATAGGGATCATTATTAGGATTTCTAGAGGAAGTTCCCATGTAATTGATTTCCTCCATGGTGGTCTGAGCATAGTTATCAGCATCCCCTTCATAGGATGTGATGCTACGATTTTAAGAAATTGCACGATCGGCAAAAATTCCTTCCGGCAAGTGCACCGGTTATCGTCAAGTAAAAACTCACAATAGAGTGAGGTCGAATCCCACAAGGATTGGTTGAGTGAGCAATTCGGATTAGAAGTGTGTTCTAGTTGAGCGGAATCAAGATTTAGATGAGAATTGCGGAATGTAAAATTGCATGAATTAAAGAGCGAGAAGCTAAATTGCTGAAATTAAAAAGGGATCGGGGTGATTGCATGAATTTAATTGCAGAATGTAAAGAGAAGTGATAGATCAGAAATGGGGAATTCATTGGGTTTCAGGAGATATTGAGATCTCCGTATCAAACATTTTTTTTTATCCCTTCCTCAACCAATGCATTCATTGAATTTTGCTTGGCAATCTTATATGATTGGATCCCAATCCCTTGGCTCACCAATTCTCTCTAAAAACAAACAAATTCCCAATCCCTTGGTTTAAATGTTCATAAGAAGAGATGATGCTCGATCGCTGATTATACCACACAATTTCATGAACCACAATTTGGTAGGATTACATGTCACAATATCCATCCAAACCCCAATCCAATTCACTGTGAGAAAGCTTCTCTAGCATGAATCCTCCATTCCTTTCCCAAGGTTCCGAAGGATTCCAATTATGGATAGTTTCTTTCCCAAGACAACTAACCAATGGAATTAGATCGAGAAGCTTTCTAAAAAAATTCAAGAGAAAAGATTGAAGAAGAAGATAAAAACTATTATTGATTCATTGAATTACAATAGAGCTCCCTAACCCAATGAAAGGGGGTTTAGTGAGTCATAGCTCTGAATTCAATTACAAAAAGTATGAAAACTAGAAAAAGTGATCCCCCAAAATTCCCCCCGAGTGCCAACCAACTTAAATTCTATCCTATTTATACACTTTCTAAATTGAGCTTCTGTTGTGTTTCTTGGGATTTGAGGCCTTTCCCTGATTTCCTTTTGCTTTGGGTTTATGATCCATAATCCTGATGAGGCTGCTGATCCAATTCTGTAACATTCACTGAGCCAACTTAGTGATAATCAAGTAATGACACATGACTCAACAATTTGAAATTCCAGACTCATCAGGTTGCCCTTTTTCAGTGGCTTTTTCTTCTTCTTTTTCTTTCTTTTTCATGGCCAAAGACATTTATTCATCAAGATCCATAGACAGTATTCAAACTTCTACACAAAAATGATAATTCTACACTCAATTTCCAGTGATCTGGCTAAACAATCAAGCATGCATACCACCACTTAATTCTACTTGATTTGTCACTAATTGAGCCAAGCTACTTTTGTTCAAACAATTCTTTTATTTTTGGAAACAGAACAAGCATGGCAAGCATTTGTTTAAGAAGGTGAAGTTATATCCAAACATCTAGGCATTCACTTTATTCAAAGCAGTAAACAGACACTCATACTAAAAATTTCACATTCCAGAAAGATTCAACAATTACAGTTTAAACCAGAACAAGCATGCTTTTGTTTGCCTTTTAAAGAATGGTCAAGGAACACCACCACTAATACTTGATATGTGTAGGCATCTGCTGGAGAATATCAAGAAAGGGAATATTGATATGGAGAGACTTAAATGTCTCTAAAAACCTTGAATAGGTTTTCCCTTTTTCACCTCCTCCTAACCTCTGAGGAAATGGTGCTTTTGTTTGGTATGTTTCCAGCATGCCTTTTTGCAGTTCCTTGGCTTGCTCAGTTTCACTTTCCTACTTAGCTTCTTCCACACCTTCCTTCAAGATTTCTGGCTCCTGTTCTGAGGGTCTGATTCCTTCTTCTTCTGAGACTTCCTTCAATATGGTGATGGCCTTGCATTCTTCCCATCTCACTCCCTTTTGTTCCCCTTTAGGATTCTTTTCTGTGTCACTAGGGAACACTGCAGTTGACTTGGGGGCCTGTTGAGATAGCTCTCCTACTTGAGACTCCATCCTCTTGAGTTTTTCACCATGGTTCCTTAAGGTAGATCTCACATCATCCCTAAAGCTTTTCAACTCACTTATGTCCTGACCCATGTTTGCCAGCATTCCTTCTATCCTGTTTAATTGATCTTAAAATTGTTGGTTCGGATTAGGTTGGGTAGGTTGATTATTTTGGCCATGATATGATGGTTAGGAGTAAGTGTTTTGTGTGGCTTGGTATTATCTTTGGTTGGAGTTTTGGTATGTGGACTTGTTATGTTGGTTTTGCTGGTTTCCCCACCCAAAGTTTGGGTGGTTTTTCCAGCCTGGGTTGTAAGTGTTGGAATGTGGATCATATGGTTGCCTTTGTTGATTTCATACATAATTGGCCTCTTCCCAATCACCTCCTTCAGTGCTTACTTCCTCTTGATCTTGTGTGTGTATTGCAGCCACTTGCTTTGTGTTATTCATTTAACCATTCTTGGTTACTTTAAGCTCAAGAAAATGCATAAAACAACTAAAACTAACAGGAAAATGCTAGTGAAACTAGCCTAAGATGCCTTGGCATCAGGATGCATCTTGAGTATTAACTGCTGAAACCTGCATCCCACTTAGGTGTTGGAAGATCATGTTAAGTTGTTGGAACATAAGCTTGTTCTGAGCCAAAATAGCATCTAGTGTGTCCACCTCCATGACTCCTCTCTTCTGAATAGTCCCAGTGTTCACAGGGTTTTTCTCAGAAGTGTACATGTATTGGTTGTTGGCAACCATCTCAATAAGCTCCTGCGCCTCCTCAGGCGTCTTCTTCATGTGGAGTGAACCACCTGCAGAGTGATCACATGACATCTTGGACATCTAAGACAGACCATCATAAAAGATCTCTAACATGGTCTACTCTGAAATAATGTCAGGAGGGCATCTCCTGATCAGCTGCTTGTACCTTTCCCAGGCCTCAGAGAAGGACTCTCCTTCTTTCTGTCTGAAAGTCTGGACTTCCACTCTAAGCTTACTCGGCTTCTAGGGTAGAAAGAACTTGGCCATAAATCCAGTGACCACCTTCTCCCATATGTCCAGGCTCTCGTTAGGCTGAGAATCCAGCCATAGCTTTGCTCTATCCCTTACAGCAAAAGGAAAGAGCATGAGCTTGTAAACATCTGGGCTCACTCTATTTGTCTTGACAGTATAACAGATCTGCAGGAAATCAGATATGAACTTGTTGGGGTCCACCTGTGGGAGTCCATGAAACTGATAGTTTTGTTGCACTAGAGTGACCAGTTGAGGCTTAAGCATGAAATTATTGGCACCTATGGCAGGTATAGATATGTTGCGCCCATAGAAGTCAGATGTGGGTGTAGTGTATGAGCCAAGCACTTTTCAGGCGTGCTCATCAGCGTTTGGGTTATTGGCTGCCATAGTTGTCTCTTCAGCTTCCTTCTCAAAGGATTCCGTGAGATTCTCTCCAGCTTTGTAAGCTTGAGTTTGTTGCAAATGCCATCTTAAGGTCTTCTCAGGTTCAGGATCAAAATCAAGGAGGGGCTTTGTATCCCTGTTCCTGCTCATAAACAACAAGAAACAAAGCAAGAAAAGGAAAGGTGGGGGTCTCTATGTCAAAGTATAGAGAACTCCCTGTGAGATATTCTAATAAAGAAATAAAGTAAGATAGAGTGAACAATAAAAGGTATAAAAAATAAAGGTGGGGGATTTAATTCAAAGATTTTTCGAAAATAAAAAAAAAGAAAGAGGTTCAAAAGTTTTTGAAAAAGAAGGAATAAAAAAAATTAAAGAGACTCCAAACTTAAAACAAGATAAAAGCAAACAATTAATTAAGACGATTTGAAAATAAAAATGGAAGATTTGATTTGAAAATTTTCAAAAATTAAAAAGAAAATGTCAAATAAATATTTTGAAATTCAAGATGAAAGAAAGAAAAACTAAAGAAACACCAAACTTAAAATTTGAATTTAAAATAAAGATAAGATGAGATAACGGAATTTGTAAATCAAGGAAAAAGATAAGATAAAGATCAAAGATCAAGAAAGATAAACATGATTACGTTAAACAAAAAGATCACTAACAAGACACGAAACATAGAATTTTAAATCAAGATGCAAGAATTTTCGAAAATTCACAAGATAGGTTTTTTTTTTAAATTAAAAAGGGAAAGAAAAATACTAAAGGGACACAAAACTTAAATTTTGAAAATAAGAGAAAATTAATAAGGAAAATTTTGAAAATATAGGGAAATAGGTAAAACATAAAATTAGAAACTTAAAAGGAAATAAATGGTCAAAAACTGATAAAAATACCTAATTTAAGTAACAAGACAATTGGTAGTTGTCAATCACGAACAATCCCCGACAATGGCGCCAAAAACTTGGTGTGCAAAATTAGAACTCGCACAACTTCACTGGAAAGTGCACCGGGTTGTCCAAGTAATACCTCAGGTGAGTGAGGGTCGATACCACGAGGATTGTTGGATTGAGGAAGCAATAGTTATCCTATTGGACATAGTCAGACAAACAGCAAAAAGTGGTTGTTGTTGTAGGTGCATAAGCAGTAAATTAGCTAGTAAAGAAAGCAATTAAATAGATCTGGTATAAAACAATGATGAGAAAACAGTTAAGGTCTCAAAGATGTTTACTTTTTCGGATCAAGACTTCTTACCAACTATTTTAATAATGAGTGATTCATTCTATGGCAAACCATAAGTGTTTAAAACCTAATCTCTTAGCGAATTAATTTCCTCTAATCTTACTAAAACGCCACAGACATATTTAGTTCTTTCAGATCAGAGGGTGAAGTTCAGAAAAACTAGTTTAGCACCACAAAAACCTCAATTACCCAAAGCTAACTGGATCTTTTGTCACATATCTAATCAGCCTAGGTAAATTGCAGTTTAGGAGGAATGTTTTCAAGCTGTAGCCCAAGCGAGATAACTCTCTCGAGAATCACAAAAGCTCATGTAGAATAAGGGGTCATACTCTCGTTCCACCCCAGATTCATAAGATTAAGAATGAAATCAACACCTTTGAATTGAATCAAACATTAATTAAAATAGAAGAGTAATAATATTAATCCATAGAAATAAACAGAACTCCTAACCTTAACTAGGAGGTTTAGTTGCTCAAAACTGTATAGAGAAAACAGGGTTCTAAAAACGAAGAAGATCTGAATTTCTAAGTCTAATGGATCTTCTCCTATAAATACTAAATGCTAAATCCTAAAAAATATTAATTTAAAACCACTTTAGGGCCCACTTGGTGAATGCTTTGGTTGCTAGCTGGCATTCAGCGCCAATCTGGGCGTTGAACGCCCATAAGGGAGGAGTGTGTTCTGGCTTTAGCTCCCTGGCTGGCGTTGAATGCCAATTTGGGTGTTCAGCGCTGGAAGTTGCTCCTTCTTGGGCGCTAAACGCCAGGCTTGGCGTTTAGCACCAGATTTGGTAGTGATTCCAGAAGAAAAGTATAGACTATTATATATTGTTGGAAATCTCTGGAAGTTACCTTTCTAAAACCATTGAGACCGCATCAATTGGATCTTTGTAGCTCAAGTTATGCTCATTGTAATGAACGGAGGTTAGGGTTGATAGCATATGCTATCTTTTCTTCGTCTTTGCACAAGACTCTGCCAAATTTGCCCGAAATTCACCTGAAATTATAAAAATACCACAAAATCTCAGAGTAGCATCGAAAGATGAATTTCACACTAAAACATAATAAATCTTTATAAAATCTAAATAAAAACAATGTAAAAATAACAAGAAAAAGTATATAACATGCTCACGCATCAACAACTTAGTCTCCCAACGCTTAGACACTCAAAGCACTCCTATGACTATACGTGGAGAATTAATTGAAGAGCGTAGTATGAAAGAGAGGTTAGAAACTCAAATAGAGGGTGAGGAGTAGAGTTTTGTATTAGAACCTGTGGAAGAAACTGAGATTATTGAAAAGGAAGAAGTGGTTGAAGATTTAGGCAAAGTTGAGAAAGAGGTGGATTCCAAGCTTGAGGACACTTCCACACCAATTAATGTTGTTGATCATTTTGTGGAAGTTGTTTCTTCTATTGAGCTTGAAATTGATGTTGATGGGGATAGTGCACAACCTCCAAGGCGTATTGTGAATGATGAAAGCTTGGAAGAAGTTGAGCAAGAAGCAAGCCCCGCTATTGAAGATGATTCCATACCAACTAATGTGCTAGTTGAGATTATTGAACTTTTCTCATTGTGTTGTGAAATTGATGATAAGGAGGACCGTGCACAACCTCCAACACATGGCTTGAGCAATGAGGAATGTGTAGAAGAAGTTAGTGAATAAGGAATTAAAATTGACGAAGTTTGTCAAAAGGTGGAGGTAATTCAAGAAGAGGAAAAGGGAGTTGCAATCACCTTGCCAAAGCCGGTTGGAGCTTCTCTCACTAAGCAACCATCTATCATATCATTTGAGTGGATAAAATTCATATCTCTTAGCTTTATTGTCCCACTTGAATATGGTTTGCTTGAAACAGATGGTCAACTTAGAGCCCTTTGTGGATTAAAGAGTAAGAGAGAGTTGTGCAGTGGTTGACAAAATAATGTTAGGCTCATTAAGGTTGAACCCTCAAGGCTTAGGTCCCATGGTTGGAGGAATGCTAAATTGTAGGAGGATGATTTCGTGTTTGAACAAGAACTCTATGTGCTTGCCACCCAATTGGGATTTTAATGATCAACAAGAAGAAAGGGTGTTGACAAACAAGGTTTGGGACCCCGGAATACAATTTGGGAATCACCACCTTTGAGGTCTTGTTATTTGCTTGAGATTTTTTGGAAGCTTGGTACGCCCAGTTCGGGACCTCGGTGGACATTGGATATGCAAAAATTGGTGGAGATTCAAGGAAGAATTCAAGCACAAGCCACCTTGACAAGAACCCCATTAATTTTCCAACTTAAGGACAACAAATAAAAGTACTAAGTGGGAGACACCCCACCATGGTAAACTCTTTCCATTCTCTCTTTTGCATATAGTTGATGATGAATAAATTGAGTTTCCATTGGTAGGTACTTTCCTTCTTGATATTGCTCTTGTATATGTTGCTCTTAGATGTTAGATTGCTTGGTAGAATTTTTGTTTTAGTCACGTGTTTGAATAATTGACAATCTTGTTGAAAATCTTGTTTCAAATTGCATTTTTGTTTGAATTGCTTAGTTGAATGCTTGAAAAGTTTTTAGAAGTTAAAGATTTTGTTAATTTTGAAATTTGGTTGCTTTTAAAATGTAAATAGTTGGTGAGAAAGTCTTGTTTATGTTTAAGTCTCTAAAAAAAAAAAAAAAAACTCATGCGTACACGTGACACCCTTAAAATTGGCCATGCATCAACTGTGTGTGGACTATGCCACTGCATGGCCTGGATAGAGAGTTGTGCCAGGACCATGTGGGTACTATGCAATGAGCATGAATGCTCTTCACGCATACATGTGACCCACGCGTACGCGTCACCTTCCATGTTTCCCATGTCACGTGTATGCATGCCCCATACGTATGCGTGACCCCCCTATTCATATACTTTTCTTTTCTTTTCTTCTCTCCGTTTCTTTTCTCTTCCACTATCTTCTTTCCTTCCTCCAACCACCATCCACCACTATCACTCCCCATCCACCATCGTCTCCTTTTGTTAGTTTGTTAGTTAGTTGATTAATTTTCTGTTCAATTTTCTATTTTAGTGGAAAACTGTTGGATTATTAATCTGATTTGCTGTGTATTGCTACTGATTATTGGTATGATGCTATTTCGGCATCACTGTTATGAATATTTATTTTTGGATTCCTTTATTGAGGTTATAATTTGTTGCTTGGTATTAAATTTTTCATGCCTAATATTTGTGCATACCAAGTACTTGTAAATTGCCTTTAAAGCATTTTAAATCTTTTAAATTGCATGTTTTGGCGACCATGTAATTTGATTTCATTATCTATTATTAGGATATTGTATGTAGTTGATGCATTCTTTGTTAGGTGATGCTTGTTTATGATTGATCTTTATTTACATCACCAAGTTCATACATTGAGATTGTGGAATTGTAAAATTGGATCGTAAGCTTACCTAGTGACATATTTTTTAGCTTTTTAACCTTTGTGGACCATGCTTGCTATGTGATTGATCTCACCTTATATCTATTTTTTTCCTAAGCTGCATAGCACCCATGCTTCCCTCTTTATGTCAATTAGGTGATGAAAAAAAAATCAAATACAACGTGTGTCACTGTTTGATGTGTGAGTTCCATATTTCATTTGTTTCATTGAATTCTCTTGCACATCAATCAATGTCCACTCACTATCGACTTCACAATTATTTGATTATTGCTTGAATGCTTTTATGCTTCTTTAGTACTTATTTGTTTACCTTAACTTACAAGTTTCTTCAAAGTATTTCAAGCACACTAGAATGAGTAAAGTGCATGTTTCTGTTGTATAATTGTGACATAGCTTTCACGTGCTAGTGTGTGTGTGTTCTAAACTGTGCGCAAACTTCGAACTCACACACTTGTTTTCATTCATGACACAAATTGATTCACTCACTTTATTTTAGTGATTCTTACCTCATTCCAACAATTTATACTTCCTTGATTTTGCATTTACTCGTCTTATTATCCTGTTTTCTATCTTTCAGGATGACCTACCATAAGCAAAATGGGAAGTAGAAGAAAAAGCATGCAGTAGCCGGTTGATCCACCAGCTGAAGGTGGCAATTCGTGCAATCGCCGTACCCCTTACTCATCTTTGAATGCACCGAGGACGGTGCAAACTTTTAAGTGTAGGGAGATCGTTTGACCAATCGGCCAATCTTGGGTGAAAAAGTTCTAATCCTAACACTTTCATGTTTCATTTATTTTTCTTCTATTACTATGTCTTTTAGAATTCTGAGTTGCATTTTCTTGGTTTGCATATATATAATAAGCTTAGTCAAAATAATGAAATTTTCCAAGGAATTTATCTATAGGGAATTCCAATTGATTTAAATTAAAATAATTTTTCGTTGAAACTTGCTTGAACTATATTGAGGAACATGGTTTTTGAGCTAAGAACACATAACCATGTGAGTTTTGAGCCTAATTGTGTGGTTACATCATATTAATTACTATTTTATTCTTGTGTGTGTTATTCTCTTTCTATGATTGTAATATTTGATTTGTTTTATTCTTTATGTCTATTATTTGATTTATATATGCATTTATATGATTGAGACCTTGATTTCATTTGAGCTCACTTACACAAATAGCCTTACCCTTTTATCTACCTTTGTTAACCAATTTTGAGCCTATTTTAACTCCATTTTGTTCTTAATTCTAGCACATCACTACCCCTAAGTGAAAAATAATAAATGTCTTTAACTTAGATCTTTGATTAGCTTAGGCTAGTGAGAGTGTGTATCATTCAAGTGTGGAGAAGTTTGGGAACATTAGTTGAGATAAAGTGTATTTTTGAGTTTTTATTAAAAATTTTGGAAGTTAGGTAGATACTTATGCATTAAATGTTTAAACCATATGCATTGATACTCTTGTATATATTTTATTTTGAAAAGAAAAGAAAAATAAAAAGAAAAAAGAAAAAAAGAAAAAAGAAAAAAAAAAGAGAAAAAGGAAGTAATAAAAAAGGGGACAATGTAACCCCATGGTAAAGTAATAAGAATAATGCATATGGGATGTGAAATGAAAAGAATGAATGAGTGTATGAAAAAAGTGAAGAATGGATAGTTGGGTTTGCATTTGAATTATATAGATTGTTATATGTGTTAGTTGAGAGTTTAAGGTAATCAAAGATTCAAAATTCAAACTCACTTGACAATATGCATCCTCACCTTTACCCTAGCCCCATTACAACCCTCAAAAGCCCTCATGATATTTGTATGCATGCATTGAATAATTGTTGATTGTTAGATGAAAAAAAATCTTAGAAAGCATGATTAGAGAAGAATTTAATGGATCAACCCTAAACACTTGAGCGACTAGAGCATATACACATTCGATGAGGGGTTTGATTGCTCGATTCTATGTTTCCACCTATTATTATTTTTCATCTTGCAAGTTTGTAAATTATTTTCTAGGACTCAATTCAATTGTGAATTTGATTTGATTGTGATTGCTTTAGCCCTAAGCCCTCATGATAATGCATTGAATAATTGTTGATTGTTAGATGAAAAAAAATCTTAGAAAGCATGATTAGAGAAGAATTTAATGGATCAACCCTAAACACTTGAGCGACTAGAGCATATACACATTCGATGAGGGGTTTGATTGGTTTGATTTTTCCCATATTTAAAATAGCATGATATTGTGAATTCTCCCTAAATTGTGCTTAAGAGTGAAAAACTGCTTTTTAGGCCCTAAAATTGCAAATTGCAAATTAAATTCACTTTAATCCCATTCGATGCCTTGATGTGTTTGTTGAGTGATTTCGGGTTTATAAGGCAAGTATGGATGGAAGAATTGAGGAAAAAGCATGCAAAAATGGAGAATTCATGAAGAAATGAAGTTTTAGAAATCTGCCGGTTTCGCGTACGCGTGACCTGAGAGTTCGCCATGTTCCACGTTTGCGTGCCTTCTGCGTATGCGTGACAAGCAGCACGTAACTTTATTAAAGAAAATGTGGCTGGTGATTTCTGAGCTCATCCAATCCCAAATCCAACTCATTTCTGAAGTATTTATTGCCAAATTCAAGAAGGAACAAGGTGAGAGCAATTAAGTTTAGTTTTAGAATCATGATTTAGGTCATATTCTAGAGAGAGAAGCTTTCTCTTCTCTCTATAATTGGGATAGATTAGATTAAATTCCTCTTAGGTTTAGGTTTTAATTTTTTTTTCTTGATTTAGTTCTCATTGCAATTTCTTGTTACTACATTCTTATTCTTTTAGTTTCACTTGCTATTTCCTTTACTTAGTTGTTTTTATGCTTGTGAACCTTTGTTGCTCTTAATTTTATTTAATGGAATTGATGCCTTTTTATGTTTCTCATTGTTTAATTGAGTTGTTATTGTTACTTTCTTGCATTTGGTGGCTTTAGATTTTATATCTCTTGTAATTTTACCATGCTTTCCTTTTATGCCTTCCATGTATTTGATAGAATGCTTGGTTAGGTTTTAGAGTAGATTTTTATACTCTTGGCTTCTGATTGAGGAGTTAGGTGCCTTGATGTCATTGATGTCCAGTGTCATTGGTGATTTAGGGTTAGTTGGTTTCACGACCAATTATGTCCACTTGACTTAACCCTCCGATATTAGAGGAAAACTAAGTAGAATTAACTCTTTGTAATTACCATGTTGTGGTCAATGATACAAGATAGAAATCCTTGACTCTTGATCCGTGCCATGAGTTCCTTTTAGCATTTATATTCCTCTTAGTTGTTAGCTTTATTTTCTTGTCATTGACACTTTTGTTTCATCATTATAAAAACCCTGTATATCTCATGACCAATATTATGCACACTTCTCTGTAATTCCTTGAGAGACGACTCGAGGTTTAAATACCTCAACAAGCAACTAACTACACATGCAATCTATCATGCAATGCAACAACTAACTAATAAAGAAGATTAAGAATTGGTGTTGGGAAAGGAAATAGTTACCCACAGAAGTCGGTCTCGACCTCCCCAGACTTAGACATTGTACCGTCCTCGGTGTATGCAAAGATGAGCAAAGTGGATTAAGGTTGCTACAACTGATGAGTTCCAGCAAAGGATTGTATGGAGGGACTTGTTGTTCACCCCATTTAGAAGCTTTTTCTTTCCCTTCTTGGTGGCCAGCCTAAAAGGGGAGAAAAGATGGGAGATTAAGCCCAAAAATAAAGGTATCAAAGCAAATAGAATATAAGTGGGGGCTATTGCCAAATAAGACTGGGGTTCTCAACTACATGGTAGCTGCAACATGTAAGTGAGAAAGCAATATAAGCTAAAGGCATGTCAACTAACACTTGATGCAAGAGTAAAATCAAAGCATAAGTAAATGGCATGAAGAGCACACTCGGAAGCATCAAGTTCAAATAGGAAGAATTGGGTCATGAAAGACAATATGAGTTCAAATCAATGCACAAAGAATGCAACTGTCATAAAAGATTAAGCATTGACTTAAAAATTTCATTAACCAATCAATATCAAACAAGTCACGAGGCACCAAAACAATGCAAGAAATATTCAACAGTTGTGTAAGAAAATTCAACACCAATAAAAAAATAGAAAACTTGGAAAAGAAAATAAGAACAAGCACAAAGTTAAAATGCAATGAATGAAAGTATGTAAATGCAATCACCAAAAGAGAATGAAAGAGAATAAACATGAGAAGTGAAACTTTGAAAAGAGGGAGAAGAAGAAAGTAAGAAAGGAAGAGGAATGAGTAGGAAAGAAATAAAGAAAGAAGAAGTAAAGAGGAAAAACACGGCAGGGAGGTGACGCGGATACATCAACAACGCATACGCGTGGAAGAAAATAAACACTGGTGACGCGTGCCCGTCGGCCATGCGCACGCGTGAAAGGCGAAAAACGAAAGTGACGCATACGCGTCAGGCGCATGCATTTAGATAGATTGCATGTAGATAGGTTGCATTTAGATAGTGTGCATTGAATAAATGTTAATACCCTTTTCTTGTCTTTTTTGAGTTTAGCATGAGGACATGCTATTGTTTAAGTGTGGGAAGATTGATAAACTACAATTTTATGGTTTATCTTGTATTGAATTTGGTGGATTTTATCAACTTTTCCCATATTTATTCACTAAAATAGCATGATATTGTGAATTCTCCCTAAATTGTGCTTAAGAGTGAAAAACTGCTTTTTAGGCCCTAAAATTGCAAATTTAAATTTAAATTCACTTTAATCCCATTCGATGCCTTGATGTGTTTGTTGAGTGATTTCGGGTTTATAAGGCAAGTATGGATGGAAGAATTGAGGAAAAAGCATGCAAAAATGGAGAATTCATGAAGAAATGAAGTTTTAGAAATCTGCCGGTTTCGCGTACGCGTGACCTGAGAGTTCGCCATGTTCCACGTTTGCGTGCCTTCTGCGTATGCGTGACAAGCAGCACGTAACTTTATTAAAGAAAATGTGGCTGGTGATTTCTGAGCTCATCCAATCCCAAATCCAACTCATTTCTGAAGTATTTATTGCCAAATTCAAGAAGGAACAAGGTGAGAGCAATTAAGTTTAGTTTTAGAATCATGATTTAGGTCATATTCTAGAGAGAGAAGCTTTCTCTTCTCTCTATAATTGGGATAGATTAGATTAAATTCCTCTTAGGTTTAGGTTTTAATTTTTTTTTCTTGATTTAGTTCTCATTGCAATTTCTTGTTACTACATTCTTATTCTTTTAGTTTCACTTGCTATTTCCTTTACTTAGTTGTTTTTATGCTTGTGAACCTTTGTTGCTCTTAATTTTATTTAATGGAATTGATGCCTTTTTATGTTTCTCATTGTTTAATTGAGTTGTTATTGTTACTTTCTTGCATTTGGTGGCTTTAGATTTTATATCTCTTGTAATTTTACCATGCTTTCCTTTTATGCCTTCCATGTATTTGATAGAATGCTTGGTTAGGTTTTAGAGTAGATTTTTATACTCTTGGCTTCTGATTGAGGAGTTAGGTGCCTTGATGTCATTGATGTCCAGTGTCATTGGTGATTTAGGGTTAGTTGGTTTCACGACCAATTATGTCCACTTGACTTAACCCTCCGATATTAGAGGAAAACTAAGTAGAATTAACTCTTTGTAATTACCATGTTGTGGTCAATGATACAAGATAGAAATCCTTGACTCTTGATCCGTGCCATGAGTTCCTTTTAGCATTTATATTCCTCTTAGTTGTTAGCTTTATTTTCTTGTCATTGACACTTTTGTTTCATCATTATAAAAACCCTGTATATCTCATGACCAATATTATGCACACTTCTCTGTAATTCCTTGAGAGACGACTCGAGGTTTAAATACCTCAACAAGCAACTAACTACACATGCAATCTATCATGCAATGCAACAACTAACTAATAAAGAAGATTAAGAATTGGTGTTGGGAAAGGAAATAGTTACCCACAGAAGTCGGTCTCGACCTCCCCAGACTTAGACATTGTACCGTCCTCGGTGTATGCAAAGATGAGCAAAGTGGATTAAGGTTGCTACAACTGATGAGTTCCAGCAAAGGATTGTATGGAGGGACTTGTTGTTCACCCCATTTAGAAGCTTTTTCTTTCCCTTCTTGGTGGCCAGCCTAAAAGGGGAGAAAAGATGGGAGATTAAGCCCAAAAATAAAGGTATCAAAGCAAATAGAATATAAGTGGGGGCTATTGCCAAATAAGACTGGGGTTCTCAACTACATGGTAGCTGCAACATGTAAGTGAGAAAGCAATATAAGCTAAAGGCATGTCAACTAACACTTGATGCAAGAGTAAAATCAAAGCATAAGTAAATGGCATGAAGAGCACACTCGGAAGCATCAAGTTCAAATAGGAAGAATTGGGTCATGAAAGACAATATGAGTTCAAATCAATGCACAAAGAATGCAACTGTCATAAAAGATTAAGCATTGACTTAAAAATTTCATTAACCAATCAATATCAAACAAGTCACGAGGCACCAAAACAATGCAAGAAATATTCAACAGTTGTGTAAGAAAATTCAACACCAATAAAAAAATAGAAAACTTGGAAAAGAAAATAAGAACAAGCACAAAGTTAAAATGCAATGAATGAAAGTATGTAAATGCAATCACCAAAAGAGAATGAAAGAGAATAAACATGAGAAGTGAAACTTTGAAAAGAGGGAGAAGAAGAAAGTAAGAAAGGAAGAGGAATGAGTAGGAAAGAAATAAAGAAAGAAGAAGTAAAGAGGAAAAACACGGCAGGGAGGTGACGCGGATACATCAACAACGCATACGCGTGGAAGAAAATAAACACTGGTGACGCGTGCCCGTCGGCCATGCGCACGCGTGAAAGGCGAAAAACGAAAGTGACGCATACGCGTCAGGCACGCGTATACATTGGGGGGGTACATCGTGCTCCTTGCACCTTACCCACATGGTTCCAGCACAACTCTCTGGTTTTTGTACCATGAAACAACAGCATCAAAATTTGGGCGTCGGCGCGCATGCGTCGATCACGCGTACGCGTGACATCCCCCCTTTTTTTAATTGAGAAACTAACAAGCTACCAAAGCAAAGCCAAATAATATTAAACAAGCTAAACCACAACTTAAACTAAATAATCCTAACTAAAAATGAAAATTCAACTTATTACCAATATAAACAAAAAGGAAAATAGGAAGAATTTACCATGGTGGGATGTCTCCCACCTAGCACTTTTATTTAAAGTCCTTAAGTTGGACCTTTAGTGAGCTTCTTGTCATGGTGGCTTGTGCTTATATTCATCCTGGAACTCCCAAGGGTGCTTGAGCTTCAAGTGGTTGTTAGAATTTTCAACCGATTTCACCAAGCCTTGGTGAGGTTCTCCACACGATATGAGCTCTCAAAGTTGGCATTCATGTTGTAATTCATGATCCCATATCTTATTTTCGCACCCGTCTTCAATGTGATTCTTGTAATTCCATTTGGGTGGTGAGCAAAATGAACTCTCAATGGGGTACCAAACTCTTCTTCTAGACCCATTCAATGTAGCACTCAACCAATCCTTACATGTAGCTATTGAAATCTCAACCTGGATAAGTCTTGATTTGCAACGCCAACTGTTCCGAGGGTTACCTGAAACTGAAGGTCGATCTCGGATGAGATCTGTTGTGGTGGCTGGAGCTGCCGTGTCCGACTTGTTGAGCTTTGGGATGTTACTGCTCCTTAGTCACCGGAGGGTGGTGGTACCTGCAAGAGACTCCGATGCTTAAGTTAGCATGGGCTTTAAGTAGGTTTTTTGTGTAGAATCAGAGTATGAGTTATACCTAGATGCTCCAGTGTATTTATAGTAGTGTGGAGTGACCTCTCTTTGAGATAAGTTAGTTATCTTATCTTATCCTTTGTGGGTGGGTCCCCTTATCTTTGGCCAGCCACCTTTAAGTGGCCTGTGATCTTTTGCTTTAGGCCTACTTGGGCCTTTATAGTAATTTGGCCGAGCTCTTTGGGAAGAGGTCGGTGTCGACCAACCTTTCTAAGAGGTCGGTCATTTTGGTCTTCATCCAGCCAGGCTTGCCTAGATCGACTTATGGTATGAACACCAACCACTAAACATCCTTCTCTTACGCTTCATTCCACAAAGCATCCTAAGTTGGCCATCCATTTCAAGCATACCATACTCAAGTGGGACAATAAAGATAAGAGAGATAAGTTTTACCCACTCAAATGAAGGAGTAGATAGCAACCTAGGTAGAGAAGTCTCCAACGATCTTGACAAAGCATATTCAACTCCTGTCAACCTTTCCGAAGGACTTCTACCTTTTGAAAAGATTCTTCACTTTTAAGCTTTTCCTCACCAAATTCATCCAACTCTTCTCCGTCACTCAAATCATAAACCAGAGGTTGAGAGAAATCTACCTCAATTTTGCTTTCAATTTCATCGGGAGAAGGTTCTTCAAACTCAAGGAGTTCACTTGCGGATGCAAATTCATCACTAGGAGGACTTGATTCATGATTGTCATCACCAAGGGAACTTGCTTCTTGCTCTATTCCTTCTAATTCTTCATAGGGAACATGCCTTGGAGGTCGTGTGCTATCCTCCTCAACATCCATTTCAAGCTTTTTGGAGGAATACTCTACAACTCTAGATCCCCATAGGGGTTCAACATCTCCTAAGTCTTCAACCACTTCTTCCTCTTCAACAATTACGGCTTTCTCCACTTGCTCTAGTACAAAGTACCACTCCTTATTTTCCACCGGAGTCTCTAATCTCTCTCTCATGCTTCGTTCTTCATTAGATTCCCCACATGAGGCCATGGGAGTTCCTTGAGTGTTCAAACGTTGGGAAGCTAATTGACTTACTACCTCGGTCAAGGCAGCCACGAATTCTAGTGTCCTCCATTGAGCTTCACGTTACTCATGAAGTAGTGAAGTGAGAGAATCATCTATTGGGGCTTGGGGTGGATAGGAGGGTTCATTGGTTGGGAGAAAAGGTTCACAATAGGAAGATGGTTCATTTTGGTAGAGGTATTGAGGTGGTATATGTGCGAATGGTGGTTCTCGAAAGTAATTGTGTTGGAATGTGGGTGGTTCTATAGGTTTTCTTGCATAGTGGTCACAAGGGTGAGGTATGGGTGATTGGCTGTATGAAGGGTATGGATCATAAGATGGTGTTTGGTAAAATGGGGCTTATGAGTATAGTGGTTCAAAACTATGTTGAGGAGGGGGTTCATAGGCATATGGTGGTTGTGGTTGATAACCACAAGGAGGTCCACCATAGCCATTGGATTGGTATGCATCATGGTATGATTCTTGCTCATAGTACATTGGTAGAGGTTGTTGCCAAGAAGATTAGTCATAAGCTTGAGGCTCCTCCCACCTTTGATTGTTCCATCCTTAATGCATGTTCTCATTATAATTCCCATTTCCTACAACATAGTTGTAACCACACTCATAGCCAAAGTGGTGAGAGTTCATCGTAACAATAGAAAATAAAAACAAAAACAAACAAGAAATAAGCAAACAAAGTCCTAAAACTAACAAAAACTAACCAAGAAACAAAAGCAAACTATTCACAATATCCACATATATACAATAACCAATAACATGGCACACATATGCAACTCCCCAGCAACGACGCCAAAAAAAATTGATGGAGGATAATTGTCGGTCTAGAATTTCTCAATAAAATCGCGTTGCGAGTATAGTTCTAATGTGACATACAATCCTCGGTCAACGTTTAATTTGTTTGTCACAAGTACAAACCCCAATAAAAATAATCGAAGTATTTAAACATCGGGTCATCTCCCAAGGAATTGCAGGGAAGTGTTTATGTTATTGGTTATGAGGTATTGACGTGGCGGAAATTGGTGAGTTAAGAGATTATTATAAGAGATACGTTGCAAGTACAGTTCTTAACCAACCGAAAATCTGTTTATCAATTTAGAAGGGTTGTCACAAAATTAAAATTAAAATACTCGGAGTATGAATCCCAGGTCGTCTCCCAACGAGTTGCAAAAATGTGTGCTATATTATTAATCAGATGTTTTCTAAAATGGTTTGAGTTGATAAACAGGAAATTAAATTAGAGAATTTATATAATTTTAAATAAAAACCTTGAACGGGAGTAGATTAGTTGGAAGCCCTATCCTTGATAGAGTACTCTCAAGATTAATTAATAATTGAAGGTTGTTTTGCTTAGTTATCTCTTACTAGGTAGAGGAAAGTCAAGCAAGTTGGAAAGCTATTTCTATTCACAAGTTCCAATCCTCGCCCTTGGAAAGGATTAGTGTCAGTGACTAGAGGACAATCCAACAATCAACCCAATTACAATTTTTCTCTTGAGCATTCCAACTTAAGGTCCTCCTTTCAATCAACTCCGAATCAAGTTATGGAACTACTCGCTCATTATGAATGTAATCTTCACAACAAAAAAGGGAAATAAAGAAAGACATGATAAATAATAATAAAAAAGATCAATTAAAAATAAAAGCAGTTCTTGTATTAATAAATTCTAAAAATAATCCAATAGTAATTCTGAATAAATTGAGGACATGTAAGAGTAAGAGACAAGTAAGAAAATAAACTAAAATGATGAAGTCTTGACGGAGGTAATAACTCTTCTCAATATCCCAATCCAAAAAGCAATAAAATCAAAATCCTAAGAACTATGAATGTGTAGAGAGAAAACCTAGAGGAGGAGTAAATTCAGATCTATAACTAAAATTATGTGGAATGAATTGTTCTCTGGTCTCTGCATGTTCTCCGGCTCTAATCTGCTTTTTTGGGCCGAAAACTGGGTCAAAACAGGGCCCAAAATTGCCCCCAGCGAATTCTGCAGATTCTGCAGATCGCGCATGTCACGCGATCGCGTCATCCGGCGTTTTGCCTTGCCACGCGTGCGCATCGTCCACGCCTTCGCGTCACTTGTGCAGTTTCCAATCCGCGCGGTCGCGTGAGCCATGCGTCCGTGTCACTGCAATTTCCTCTATGTTGCGCGGTCGTGTGAGCCATGCGTCCGCGTCACTTTTCGCTGGTCATCTCCTCAATTTCTTGTGCTCCTTCCATTTTTGCAAGCTTCCTTTCCAATCTCCGAGTCATTCATGCCCTATAAAGCTTGAAACACTTAACACACAGATCACGGCATCGAATAGAATAAAAGAGAATTAAAATACATAATTAAAAGTCTCTAGGAAGCAAGTTTTCAACCATGAAGTATTTTTTAGGAAGGAATTATAAATGCATGCTAATCATATGAATAAGTGGGTAAAGATTTGATAAAACCGCACAATTAAGCACAATATAAACCATAAAATAGTGAAACTATATGATTCTTGTCTACTTGGTTAAAAGTAAATAAGCTCTTCAAGACAATCACAAATCAAATTCCACTAATTCAATTCTTATACAGTAAGAACAGATAAAAATGCAAGAAGGTAGCTCGTGAAAGCAGGGAACAGAGAGTTTAAGCATTGAACCCTCACTGATGATGTATGTATGCTCTAGTCTCTCTAGTGTATAGGGTAATCACTCTGTCCTTCCCTAATCATGCTTTCTAATTTTTGTTCTTCACCTAACCAATCAACAACATTTAATATACCAATGCAAATATCATGAGGTCTTTTCAAGGTTGTAACGGGGCCAAGGTAAGGGTAAGGATACATATATGGCTAAGTAAGCTTATAAATTGAATCTTTAATTAGCCCAAGCTTTCACCTAACACATATATATTCTTTATAACTTAAATTTCATACCTAGCTACCCAAAATTTTCCTTTCACATTTCTTACTCATGTATCAACTTTTATTTTAATTTTATCATACATGCATTGCTCTTTGAATTCTTAACTTGACATTGGGGTAATTTTGTCCCCTTATTTAATTATTGAATATTTTTTTTTGGTTTTTTTTAACATAAATATAAAAATAAACATAGCTTATCAATGCACATAGATTTTTAATTCTTATAGTTTCACATGAGTAGGTACCCAAATTCTCATTATATTATCATGACACATTCCCTCATTATCTTTTGTTCCCACAATTTTCCATACTTAATTAACACACACAATTCTATTTTAAGCCAACCAAAGATTCATTTGGGATATATAATTGTTTTTCCGCTTAGGACTAGTAATGTGGTAAAATGCAGAACAAATGGGATTTAAAGGCTCAAAGTGGCTAACAAAGGTAATTGAAAGGGTAGGCTTAATTTGGATAAGTGAGCTAAACAAATAATGGCCTCAATCATATGCAGGCATATAAATATATTAAACATTGGACATATAGGATGAAACAAAATATAGATTACAATCATAGAGAAGTAAACACACAAGAATAAAATAATTATGGTTAAATAATGTAACCATGTATAAAGGCTCAAATCTCACAAGTTGTGTGTTCTTTAGCTCAAAAACCATGTTCCAAATACAATTTCAAGCAAATTTAACACAAAAGTTTTAATTAAAATTAGTGAAATTTTGTTCTAAAAATAGGGTCTTAGAAGAAACTTATTATCTTTTCAATCAAGTAGAACATGCATGCAACTAATCTATTACTATGCAATTTATTCTATCTTACAAAAGAAAAACTAACTAAATATCCTATTTTATTGGTGTTAGGGAAGAGAAATTACCTCCGGAAGTCAGGTACTGACCGACCTCCCCACACTAAAGGCTTTGCACCGTCCTCGGTGCCATCAGTCAGGAACAAGGGTGCGCTGGTAGCAGTATCTCCATAGTCGGGACCATCATGGCTCCCTGTGCTGGTAAAGAAAGTGGAGTCCGGGGTGTCTGAGTCTCTGTATTTTCCCTTAAGTAGCTCCTTGAGGTATGTGAATCGGCGCTTGTTACGGCGCTCTCTTAGCTTTGCTTTGTGTTCCTGCCGATCCAACCTTTCAAGTATCTGATGGAGCAGTTGGTTTGTTGTAGGTGCTTGTGGTGTTGAAGGAGGAATGCTTTCAGCCGGTTCAGTAGGCTGGCTTGTAATGGCTACTGGAGGTCTGATATATTTCCCGTTAGGGACATACTGATCATTCCGTGGAAGCATGGCTTTGGTGTCCCCAGCCCTGTAGGAGACTCCTGCTGCTGAGATAAGATCTGAGACCAAGGCGGGAAAAGGTAAGTTGTCTGCAATTTGTACGTGTCCCATAGCACTCTGGATGTGTCTTGGTAGGTTCAGAGGCTGGTCTGTAAGGATGCACCATAGTAGAACGGCCATATCTGCAGTGAAGGAGGACTCGTGAGTGCTCAGAAAGACGTAATGGGACATAATCTGTGCCCATACACGAGCCTCCAGGGTAAGTGCTGAAGTCGATATTCCCTTAGGACAGGAACGATGGAGTGCGGCTTGAGTGCGGCAGTAAAATTGGTACATCTGGCGCTTGAGTGCGGCTTCTTGAAATGCGTCCAGTCCTTCTGGAGTAGGGGGTAGATCTAAAGCTCATTGAATGGCCTCTTCTGTATTGGGGACTTGCTTCTGACGGACATAGACAGATTGCAGGGTTGGCAGGTAGAAATTGGAGTAGAACTCAACTACCAAGGAAAGATTAACCTGCCTTTGCTGTCTCTGTAGGAAACCCCATTGTCTTCGTTCAATTTGCGGCTCAACAAAGATAGCAATATTGGGCGGGAGGATAAGAAGGTATTCGTTGTTGTAACTCCTTTCTGCCAGGATGGGGAACATTTGCTCATAGTAGCGATTAGGAAATCGTGCAGTGTCCTTTGCTGGGAAGGTTTCTCTTTATCATCAACCTTTATAATCCTCTTAATTCTTTTTGTTGAGGGTTTAACTGCAGTTGAAGATGGCTCTGTCACTAATGCTCTTTTTGTTCCTCTTCTCGTTGGTGGTTTGGGAGTAGCTTTCTCTTTTTCTTTCTTGGTGGCTATCCTGAAAAAGGGAAAAAGAAAGTAACTTGAATTCAAAGGGATAGAGCAAGGAAGAGGATGACATAGGTGATAAACAATGCACGGTAAAAAGGATGTCGTTAACACATGGTCATGACTACATGTGAAAAGTTCATCAAAGGGAATAAAGCAAGTGCATTTTGTGGTAATTAGATGCAAGATGTTTATTGGCATGCTGGCAAAGGCATGAGTAGCATAGATCAAGCATTAATTACTTAAATATGTTATCACTCGTAACAAACTGGCCATCATGTTTGTATTGACAATTATCTTCAATGAATAAAATATGAAAGGGGTTATGTGAAAAACAGGCATTAGAATAGTAGAATAGAATAATCTAGGAAAATGCATAATGCCATATGGGTTTTTTCACAAACACATAGCATGCATGATGAATAAGCTATTGAAATTATTAAATTGAACATCCAAGCAACCCTTAAAAATTAATAAATAGTTGCCAAACAATTTTGTAACAATCCACAAGCATATAAAAAGAAACAATGATCCAAATAAATTTTTTTAACACCAATTAAAAGAAAAAGAAAGAAAAAGAAAACATGGATAATGCAAGTAAAAAGAAAAAGAAAAGAAGAAGAAACATAAATGAAGAAGAAGAATAGAAAAGTAAGAAGAGAAGAAGAAAAGAAAAACCTTGACAATAGTGGTGAGAGAGAGAAAGTAAAAAGTGAGAAAGAAGGAAGGAGAAAGAAAGGGAAAGAAAATAATGAGGAGGGAAAAGAAAAAGTAGGATTTGGGGAAGAGAAAGATAAGATATTTGGCAAATTAGGATAAGATGTGCGGCGCAAGTGACGCGGACGCGTGGGGTACGCATTTGCGTGGATGGCACTTAAATGAATCGACGTGGTCGCGTCGGTCACGCGGACGCAAGACGCGTTTTGTGCTACTGGCGCGAGGGCAGCCTCGCGCTCGCACAACTCTCTGTTCAAAACTCATTATGGCCAAATTCCAGGGTGACGTGGTCGCGTGGTCGACGCGATCGCGTGAGTGGCCATTATAGGGATATGACGTGGATGTGTGAGCCATGCGTCCGCGTGGTAGGGCTTGTGAGTTCAGCACCAGTCCAGCACCACTCTAGCACAACTTTCGGTCGTGCACCCTTTCTTACGTCGATTTTCGGGTCACGCGTCCGCGTGAGTGACGCAGACGCGTGGGAGGCATGTTTCCCATGTGACGCGGATGCATCAGTGACGCGGTCGTGTGGGGTGATTGATGAGATGCAGAAGTTGGTGAATTAAAAATTATTAAAATAATTACGTTGCAAGTATAGTTCTTAACTCACCGAAAATCTGCCTATCAATTTAGAAATATGTCACAGAGAATTTAAATTAAAAATTACTGGGAGTTTAAGTCCCAGGTCGTCTCCAAACGAGTTGCAAAAAAGTGTGCTATTTTATTAATCAGATGTTCCAAGAAGTTGAGTTAAGTAGAGGGAAAATTAAAAAAGAGGAAATTTAAATAATATGAATAAAAGCCTTGACTGGGAGTTGATTAGTTGGAATCTCTATTATTGATGGGATGATTTCAAGATTAATTTGTAATTAATGGTTGTTCCGTTTAGTTATCCTTTACTAGGTAAAGGAAAATCAAACAAGTTGGAATGCTAGATCTGTTCACGAGTTGCAACCCACTTAGTTCAAAGGGATTGGTGTTAGTGATTAGATAACAACCCAATAGTTAACCCAATTACAATTTTTCTTTCAATCCTTCCAACTCAAGAGTTCCTTTCAATCAACTCCCCATCAAGTGAGGGAACTACTCACTCATTGTAAATAATAAATCCATAACACATGAAAGGGAATTAAAAAGAAGAAGACATGATTATTGGAATGGAAAAATAAATTAAAATGGAAGAAATAATCCTTGTATCAAATAATCATGAAAGTATTCAAATGACAAAATTGAACAAAGCAAAGAACATGGAAGAATAAAACCAAGTTAAGAGAACGAACTAGAATGACGAGGTCTTGATGAGGAAAAATAACTCTTCTCAATGTTCCAATGCTAAGATCAATTCCCAAAATTAAAATTGTAAAACCTAGGGAGAAAAACCTAGAGGAGGAAAAACTAGATCTAAAATTGTAAACTGTGTAGAATGAATGTTGTTCTTTATTTCTGCATATTCTCTGGCTCTAGTCTGCTGTTCCGGGCCGAAAACTGGCTCTATTCGCGATTTTCCTTGCCACGCGTTCACGTCGTCCACGCTACCGCGTTGCCTGAACATTTCCAATCCGCGCGGCCGCGTGAACCATGCGGCCACGTCACTGCGATTTTCTCTCCTTCGCGCGTTCGCGTGAGCCATTCGACCGCGGCACTTCTCGCTGGTTATCTCCTCAAATTCTTGTGTTCCTTCCATTTTTGCTAGCTTCCTTTCCAATCTCCAACTCATTCATGCCCTATAAAGTCTGAAACACTCAACACACAGATCACGGCATCGAATGGAATAAAGGAGAATTAAAAATACATAATTAAAGTTTCTAGGAAGCAGTTTTCAAACATGTTATAAATTCAGGAAGGGATTATAATTTCATGCTAATTTAATGAATAAGTGGGTAAGGATCATGATAAAACCACACAATTAAACACAATATAAACCATAAAATAGTGGTTTATCAACCTCCCCACACTTAAACATTAGCATGTCCTCATGCTTAATTGAAGGAGATAAGGAAATAAGTATGAACATGTAAAAACTCATGAAATGCAATGCAAGCCTATAAGTAAATGCAACTATATGATTCTTGCCCACTTGATCAAAAGTAAATAAGGTCTTCGAAACAATTACAAATCAAATTCCACTAATTCTATCATTATACAATAAAACAGATAAAAGTGCAAGAAGATAGCTCATGAAAGCAGCGAACATGAAAATTCAAGCATTGAACCCTCACTGATAATGTATGTACGCTCTAATCTCTTGTGTATAGGGTAATCACTCTATCCTTCTCTAATCATGCTTTCTAACTTTTGTTCTTCTCCTAACCAATCAACAACAGTTAATATACCAATGCAAACATCATGAGGTCTTTTCAAGGTTGTAATGGGGCTAAGGTACAGGTAGGGGTATACATATGGTTAAGTGAGCTGATAAATTGAATCTTTAATTAACCCAAGCTTCAACCCAACCTATATATTTTTAATGTAATCTTAAAGTTCATACCTAGCTACCCAGAATTCCCTTTTTCTATTCATACTCATGTATCAACTTTATATTTGATTCTATCATATGTGCATTGATCTTTGAATTCTGAATTTAACATTGGGGTAATTTTTGTCCCCTTTATTTATTTATATATATATATTTTGGAATTAAAATAAATATAGCTTATCAATGCACATAGATTTTTAATTCTTATAGTTTCACATGAGTAGGTATCCAAATTCCCATTAAATTCTCATGACACATTCCCTTAACAACTTTTGTTCCCACAATTTTCTATACTTAACTAGCACACGCAATTCTATCTTAAGTTAACCAAAGATTCAATTTGGGATATACAATTGTTTTTCAGCTTAAGGTTAGTAATGTGGTAAAATATAGAACAAATGGGACTTAAAGGCTCAAAGTGGTTAGCAAAGGTAATTGAAAAGGGTAGGCTTAATTTGGATAAGTGAGTTTAAACAAATAATGGTCTCAATCATGTGCAGGCATGTAAATATAATAAATATTGGACATATAAGATAAAACAAAATATAGATTACAATCATAGAGAAGTAAACACACAAGAATGAAATAATTATGGTTAAATAATGTAACCATGCATAAAGGCTCAAATCTTTCACAGGTTGTGTGTTCTTTAGCTCAAATATCATGTTCCAAATACAACTCAAGCAAATTTATCATAAAAATTTTGAAAAATTAGTGAAATTTTGTTCCAAAGATAGAGTCTTAAAAGAAACTTATTGTCTTTTCAATCAAGTAGAACATGCATGCAACTATCCTAACCTATGCAATTTATTCTATTCTATAAAAGAAAGAAAATCTAACTAAAGTATCCTAATTATTGGTGCTGGGAAAAAGAAATTACCTCCGGAAGTCAGGTACTGACCGACCTCCCCACACTTAAGGCTTTGCACCGTCCTCGGTGCCATCCGTCAGGAACAGGGGTGGGCTGGTAGCAGTATCTCCACAATTGGGACCGTCATGGCTCCCTGTACTAGTAAAAGAAG
The DNA here is from genome assembly GCF_000816755.2 of Arachis ipaensis. Lineage (NCBI taxonomy): Eukaryota > Viridiplantae > Streptophyta > Magnoliopsida > Fabales > Fabaceae > Arachis > Arachis ipaensis. The sequence continues at coordinate 63,930,432 of NC_029791.2, read as the reverse complement.
TGGAGTCCGGGGTATCCGAGTCCCTGAAGTGTCCCTTAAGTAGCTCCTTGAGGTGTTTGAATCGGCGCTCGTTACGGCACTCTCTCAACTTAGCTTTGTGTTCTTGCCGATCCAACCTTTCGATTATCTGCTGGAGCAATTCATCAGTTGTAGGTGCTTGTGGTGTTGAAGAAGGATTATCTTCAACTGGAGCGGTAGGAAGACTTGTAGTGGCTGCTGGAAGTCTGAGGTATTTCCCGTTAGGGACATACTGATCATCCCGTGGAAGCACGGCTTTGGTGTCCCTAGCTCTGTAGGAGACTCTGGCTGCTGAGACAAGATCTGAGACCAAGGCGGAAAAAGGTAAGTTACCCGCAATTTGTACGTGTCTCATAGCATTCCGGATATGTCTTGAGAGATTCAGAGTTGGTCTGTAAGGATGCACCATAGTAGAACGGCCATGTCCGCAGTGAAGGAGAACTCATGAGTGCTCGGAAAGACATAATGGGACATAATCTGTGCCCATATGCGAGCCTCCAAGGTAAGTGCTAAAGCCAAGATTCCCTTAGGGCGGGTACGGTGGTATCCATAGATCCAACGGCTGCCAGGTAATGCGATAACTCCGAGAACGGAGTCCCAGTTAAATTGGTACCTATGGCGCTTAAGTGCGGCTTCTTGGAAGGCGTCCATTCCTTCTGAAATAGGGGGAAGACTCAGAGCTTGCTAAATGGCCTCTTCTGTGATGGGGACTTGCTTCTGCCGGACATAAACATACTGCAGGGTTGGCATGTAGAAGTTAGAGTAGAACTCAACTACCCAAGAAAGATTGACCTGCCTTGGCTGTCTCCGTAGGAAACCCCATTGTCTTCGTTCAATTTGCGGCTCAACAAAGGTAGCAATGTTGGACGGGAGGATAAGAAGGTATTCATTGTTATAGTTTCTTTCTGCCAGGATAGGGAACATCTGCTCACAGTAGCGATTGGGAAATCGCGCAGTGTCCTTTGCTGGAAAGGCTTTCTCCTTTTCATCAACCTTTATTATCCTCTTAACTCTTTTTGTTGAGGGCTTGACTGCGGTTGAAGAAGGCTCTGCCACTAATGCTCTTTTAGTTCCTCTTCTTGCTGGTGGTTTGGAAATAGCTTTCTCTTTTCCTTTCTTGGTGGCCATCCTGAAAGAAGGGAAGAGAAAGTAAATTAAATTCAAAAAGATATACAGCAAGGAAGGAAACGGAAAAGAGGGTGATGGATGCACATTAAGATATACTGACATTATCACATGCTCGCGAGTACATGTGAAAAGCCAATAATGGGAAATAGCTAGTGCATGTAAAGACAAGTGTATGCAAGGTGTTTATTGGCATGCCGGCAAAGTGCATGAGTAGCATAGACCAAGCAATACTTTGTAACAAACCATCACGTTTGTATTGACAATTAAATTCAATTAAAATAATAGTAAAGGAAAGTTATGAAAAGCAAGCATTGAATAGTATAACAACATAGAGAAGTGCATAATGCCATTTGAGCTTTTTCACAAACACATAGCATGCATGTTGAAAAAGGTATAGAAAATATGAAGGGGAACATGCAAGCAATCCCTTAAATAGAATAAAAATAATTGTCAAACAATTTGCAACAATCCACAAGCATATAATGAGGGATAATGACTCAAAAAATTTCTAACACCATGTAAAAAGGAAAAAAAAAGAAAGAAAATATGAATAATGAAAAGAAAAAGAAAAGAAAAGAAGATACATATAAAATAATAAGAATGATAGAAAAAGAAAGAGGGAAGAAGAAAATTAAACCTTGTTAATGGAGGTGAGAGAGATAGAGAGTGAAAGGTGAGATAGAAGGGGGAAGGGGGAAGGAAGAAATAAGGGGGGAAAAGAAAAACTAGGATTTGGAGGGGAGAAAGATAAGATAATTTGGCAATTTAGGTTGAGCTGTGCGGCGCACGCGACGCGGCCGCGTGGGGCACGCGTTCGCGTGAATGCGCTTCAAGTAAGGTGATGCGATCGCGTCGGTCACACGGTTGCGTGACCCATATTATGCTTCTGGCGCGAGTGCAGCCTCGCACCAGCACAACTCTCTGTTCAAATTAATTTATTTGCCAAAATTAGGACAGCGCGATCGCGTGGGGCACGCGATCGCGTGAGTTTGCGCCAGAAAATGGATGACGCGGCCGCGTGATAAGAATTGTGCTTCCAGCACCAATCCAGCATCACTCTCGTACAATATTTCATTGTGCACCCTTTTACGTCGAAAACTTCAAGGCACGCGGCCGCGTGGGGCACGCGGTCGCGTGGGAGGCCATGATTCCCATGCGACGCGAACGCGTCAGCGACGCGGTCGCGTGGAAGGATTTTTGCCATTGGCACACCTCCAGCCACACTCCAGCGTGACTTTCTGATCATTTTTATTTTTCTTTACCCATAAGTTGGACGCTCCACTAGCTCAATCCTCTGCTATGTGAGGATCTTCCAAAAGGAAAATCTCAAGCTCCTTGTTTCTCTGTACCTTCTCACCATGGTATAGCTTCTGGCGTTGTCCATTAACCTTAATAAGTTCAGAGCTTGAAGGATGGCTTAGGTGATAAACTCCGTACGGTTTGGCCTTCTCTACTCTGTATGGACCTTCCCATCTTGATCTTAACTTACCTGGCATGAGCCTTAGTCGAGATTTGTAAAGGAGAACTAAATCCTCAGGTTGGAACTCTTTCTTCTTGATGTTTTGACCATGTACAGCCTTCATCTTTTCCTTGTATATTCTGGAGTTTTCATAAGCTTCTAGGCGAAGGTTCTCCAGTTGTTGCAGTTGCAACTTTCTTTCAGCTCCGGCTTTCTCAATTCCCATGTTGCACTCCTTAACTGCCCAAAAGGCTCTGTGTTCTACTTCAACTGGGAGATGACAAGCTTTTCCATAAACCAAGTGGAAAGGACTCATCCCAATGGGTGTCTTGTATGCTGTTCTGTATGCCCAGAGTGCATCTTATAGCCTGGTGCTCCAGTCTTTTCTATGAGACTTTACTATCTTTTGCAAGATACGCTTAATTTCTCTGTTTGACACCTCGGCTTACCCATTAGTTTGGGGATGGTAAGCTGTTGCAACTTTATGAATTATCCCATGCTTCTTCATTAATCCCATTAGTCTCCTGTTACAAAAATGGGTGCCTTGATCGCTCACGATTGCTCGTGGTGATCCGAAGCGACATATAATATGGTTTCTCACAAAGGAAACAACAGTGTTAACATCATCAGTGCGGGTAGGAATTGCTTCCACCCATTTGGAAACATAATCCACAGCTAACAATATATAAAAATATCCATTAGAATTTGGAAATGGACTCATGAAGTCAATGCCCCAAACATCAAAAATTTCACAAAAAAGCATAATTTGTTGAGGCATCTCATCCCTCCTAGATATATTACCAAATTTCTGGCATGGGAGACAAGATTTACAAAACTCAACAGCGTCTCTAAAAAGGGTAGGCCACCAGAATCCACAGTCTAATATCTTCCTAGCTGTCCTTTGAGGACCAAAATATCCTCCACTCTCAGATGAGTGACAGGCCTCTAAAATGGACTGGAATTCTGATTGAGGCACACAACGTCTAATTACTTGATCAGCGCCACATCTCCATAAATATGGGTCATCCCATATATAATATTTAGACTCGCTTTTCAACTTGTCTCTTTGATGCTTAGAGAAATTTGGAGGAAATGTGCGGCTAACTAAATAATTAGCAACAGGTGCATACCAAGGGACTACCTCAGATAGTGCTTGCAGGTTATCAAAAGGAAAATTATCATCTATAGGAGTAGAATCATCCCTAATATGCTCAAGGTGACTCAAGTGGTCTGCCACTAAATTCTGATTACCACTCCTATCCTTTATTTCTAAATCAAATTCTTGTAACAGTAGTATCCAACGTATAAGTCTTGGTTTGGACTCCTTTTTAGCTAATAGATACTTTAAAGCAGCATGGTCTGAATACACTACTACTCTAGTACCAAGTAAATAAGCTCGGAATTTATCCAGAGCAAAAACAATAGCAAGAAGCTCTTTCTCAGTAGTAGTATAATTGGACTGGGCAGTGTCTAAAGTCTTAGATGCATAAGCAATAACGAAAGGATCCTTACCTTCACGCTGAGCCAGCGCTACTCCTACTGCATGGTTGGAAGCATCGCACATGATTTCAAATGGCTGGCTCCAGTCTGGTCCTCTCACAATTGGAGCTTGAGTCAGAGCAGTCTTCAGCTTATCAAACACTCGTTTGCAATCCTCACTCAACTCGAACTCAATATCCTTCTTTGACGGACAGGTCTTGCTCCCTCTTCTAAAAATATTCTGTGCTCACATACTTGAGGGTTGATGCCTACTATGTCTGCCAAGCTCCACCCAATTCCCTTCCTATGCTTCCTCAGCACATCAAGTAACTGCTCTTCTTGTTGAGAAGTAAGTTCCCTTGCAATGATAACTGGAAACCTCTGCTCATCTTCAAGATAAGCATATTTGAGATGTGGAGGGAGGGGTTTCAATTCTAACTTTGATCATGGGCAGGCTCTGGATTATCTGGAGCTTGTGAAAATGACGAAGTGCCCTCATTGTTAGTTAAAAGGGTCCCCACACTTGGACCTTGTCCAGTGTGCCTCTCTTCTAACTCTTCCTTGTGAACTTCAGCTACACTTTCATCTATGACATCACACTGGAAGATAGAACGATCTTCTGGGGGTTGTCAATGACTCCATTCAGATTGAAGATTACTATGCGGCCATCTATTTCAAAGGAGTATGTTCCTGAAAAGGCATCCAATTTGAATTTTGATGTCTTCAGGAATGGTCTTTCAAGTAGGATTGATGATGGCTTATCTGAATCATCATGGGGCATCTCCAAGATATAAAAATCAGTGGGAAATGTAAGTCCTTTAATGTTCACCAAAACATCTTCAGCGACTCCAGCCACTGTAATAATGCTTTTATCTGCTAACACAAAACAAGCTGCCGACCTTTTTAAGGGAGGGAGCCTCAAAATATCATATATAGACAAAGGCATTATACTAACACATGCTCCTAAATCACACATGCAATCATAAATTACTACACTACCAATAGTACAGCTAACTATACAAGGACCTGGATTACTACATTTTTCAGGTAATCCTCCCATTAAAGCAGATATAGAACTACCTAAAGGAATAGTTTCTAATTCATTAATTTTGTCTTTATGGATACATAAGTCTTTTAGAAACTTTGCATATTTAGGTACCTGCTGAATAACATCAAAAAGAGGAACAGTTACCTCAACCTTTTTGAATATTTCTACCATTTTGGGGTCGGGTTCCAGCTGCTTCCTGGGCTTCCTTGCAAGTTGTGGAAATGGAATAGGAGTGGTGTCTTCTGTGGTGTCTGCGCCCTTTGGTGCTTCCTCCTGTGGTTGAGCTATTTCTTCTTCAGCTATGTCCTGTATGTCCTCTTCCTCTTCAACATCTTCTATTTCTACTACCTCTTCAGCTGAGGTGTGTTCTGGTGGGCTTGGTTCCTCCTGACTCCTCTCCTGCAATGTGGTTCCAGACCTTAGGGTGATGGCATTAATGCCTCCCTTTGGATTGGGTAATGGTTGAGAGGGGATTCCAGTGGAGCTTGAAGGTTGGTTACTGGAATTTTGCGTTGATCCAAGCTGTGACATAAGAGCTTGCAAAGTAGAGGTGAGACCATTCAGACTGGCGTTAATACTATTCATGTTATTTTCCATGGTCTGTTGTCTTCGCTCAAAAGATTGTAGTAGCTCTTCATTAGGAGATAAAGAAGAATGAGTAAATTAAGATGTCTGCTGTTGATTGTTCTATGGTCCTTGGTTTTGCCTCAGGTGAGGTGCTCTGTAAGGTTGATTCTGCTGCCTGTTGTTGTTATTATTTCACCTCTGATTTTCTTGATTATCTCTGCCTCCTCTGTTATTATTGTCCCTCCAATTCTGGTTAGAATTGTCCTGCCATCCATGGTTATTATTTCCACTTTGATTGTACCCTTGGTTGGGGTGGTCATAGAAGTTATGAGTGGATACCACCATGTTGTCTTCTTGTTGGGGCTGCGGGCATTCATCAGTGTAGTGGCTACAATCAGCACAGATTTCGCAAATTCTTTGCGGGACTAATTGTTGGTTTTGCTGTGGCGAAGGAGGTTGAGCTTGCTAAGCTTGTTGTTGATTCAATTGCATCTGCTTCAGCAAGTTGGTCATCTCACATATACTTTGAGTTAGAGCAGCAGTCTCTCTGTTAGAGGATACTTCTGCAACGGCTTTTGAACGGCGCCTTTGTCTGTGGTTCCTAGTAGATTCAGCTAAATCACTGATCAATTGCCAAGCCTCATCAGTGGTCTTGTACTTCTTCATAGATCCATTGCTAGCACATTCCAATGTGGTCTTATCTTGGGGCCTCATGCCTTGTGTGACATAGCTAAGTAGCACTATCTTGTCAATCCTATGGTGGGGGCATGCTTCCAGAAGATTATTGAAGCGCTCCAAGTATTCAAAGAGAGTCTCATTGTCATCCTGAACAATTGTGGAAATATCCTTCCTCAGTTTATCAGTAACTTCAGATGGAAAGAATTTCTCCAAAAACTCCTTTCTGAGTGTATCCCAGTTGGATACATTTGCTAGAGGTTGAGTGTAGTACCACTCTCTTGCTTTTCCCTCAAGAGAAAATAGGAAAGCTTTTAGCAAAATTGAAGTTTCATCAGTACCATCACGCCTGACAGTAGAACAGGCTGCCTGGAAGTCTCTCAAGTGCTTGATAGGCTCTTGAGCAGGTAGGCCATGAAACTTGGGCATCAAATTTAGCAGTGCGGTCTTTATTTCAAAATATGTAGCTACCACTGGATGATGCGCTTGAAACGGTTGCATTGTAAAATCAGGGGCTCCTTCCTCCTGGATGGTAACTCTCCTAGCTGCCATGTCTTCTGCACGTAAATCAACCGAATTAGTAGAACGGGGGCTGGTTTCTTCCTCAAGTTCACTTTCAGATCTGCCCTCAGAGCGGACTAACCGACACTGTTCTCGCCTTATTCGTGAAATAGTCCTTTCATTTTCAGGATCGAATATTAGCAAGCGCGGATCAGGAAGTGAACGCGTCATTTGACGAAAGAAACATGCAGCTCATATTAGCAAAATAAAATAAAATACAATTAAATAAATTCTAATTAATAACTTTAGCACTCTATTGCAACTCCCCGGCAACGGCGCCAAAAATTAATGAGACGCAGAAGTTAGTGAATTAAAAATTATTAAAATAATTACGTTGCAAGTATAGTTCTTAACTCACCGAAAGTTTAAATTAAAAATTACTGGGAGTTTAAGTCCCAGGTCGTCTCCCAACGAGTTGCAAAAAAGTGTGCTATTTTATTAATCAGATGTTCCAAGAAGTTGAGTTAAGTAGAGGGAAAATTAAAAAAGAGGAAATTTAAATAATATGAATAAAAGCCTTGGCTGGGAGTTGATTAGTTGAAATCTCTATTATTGATGGGATGATTTCAAGATTAATTTGTAATTAATGGTTGTTCCGTTTAGTTATCCTTTACTAGGTAAAGGAAAATCAAACAAGTTGGAATGCTAGATCTATTCACGAGTTGCAACCCACTTAGTTCAACGGGATTGGTGTTAGTGATTAGATGACAATCCAATAGTTAACTCAATTACAATTTTTTTTCAATCCTTCCAACTCAAGAGTTCCTTTCAATCAACTCCCCATTGTAAATAATAAATCCATAACACATGAAAGGGAATTAAAAGAAGAAGACATGATTATTGGAATGGAAAAATAAATTAAAATGGAAGAAATAATCCTTGTATCAAATAATCATGAAAGTATTCAAATGACAAAATTGAACAAAGCAAAGAACATGGAAGAATAAAACCAAGTTAAGAGAACGAACTAGAATGACGAGGTCTTGATGAGGAAAAATAACTCTTTTCAATGTTCCAATGCTAAGATCAATTCCCAAAATTAAAATTCTAAAACCTAGGGAGAAAAACCTAGAGGAGGAAAAACTAGATCTGAAACTATAAACTGTGTAGAATGAATGTTGTTCTTTGTTTCTGCATATTCTCTGGCTCTAGTCTGCTGTTCCGGGCCGAAAACTGGGTCGAAGTAAGGTCCAAAATCGCCCCCAGCGAAGTCTGCAGATTATGCAGATCGCACATGTCACGCGATCGCGTCATCCATGCGGACGCGTCATTCGTGCTTTTCCTTGCCACGCGTTCGCGTCGTCCACGCTACCGCGTCGCTTGAGCTTTTCCAATCCGCGCGGCTGTATGAGCCATGTGGCCACGTCACTGCGATTTTCTCTCCTTCGCGCGGTCGCGTGAGCCATGCGACCGCGGCACTTCTCGCTGGTTATCTCCTCAAATTCTTGTGTTCCTTCCATTTTTGCTAGCTTCCTTTCCAATCTCCAACTCATTCATGACCTATAAAGTCTGAAACACTCAACACACAGATCACGGCATCGAATTGAATAAAGGAGAATTAAAAATACATAATTAAAGTTTGTAGGAAGCAGTTTTCAAACATGTTATAAATTCAAGAAGGGATTATAATTTCATGCTAATTTAATGAATAAGTGGGTAACTGTATTAGATATCTAAGAGATATTCATTCTGCCTTGTTTGCATGTAGAACAGAAGTGTTTGTCAGGCACGCGTTCATAAGTGAGAATGATGATGAGCGTCACATAATCATCACATTCATCATGTTCTTGGGTGCGAATGGATATATTAGAAGTGGAATAAGTTGAATTGAATGGAAAAACAGTAGTACTTTGCATTAAATCATGAGGAACAGCAGAGCTCCACACCTTAATCTATGGAGTGCAGAAACTCTACCGTTGAAAAATACATAAGTGAAAATAGGGTAAGCATGGCCGAGTGGCCAGCCTCCCATGGAGGTCTAGAGATCTAAAAATGATCAAAAGATAGTTCCAAAGATCATAAGATGTCTAATACAATAGTAAAAAGTCCTATTTATACTAAACTAGTTACTAGGGTTTACAGAAGTAAGTAATTGATGAATAAATCCACTTCCGGGGCCCACTTGGTGTGTGCTTGGGCTGAGCTTGAATGTTACACGTGCAGAGGCTTCTTTTGGAGTTGAACACCAAGTTGTAACGTGTTTTTGGCGTTCAACTCTGGTTCGTGACGTGTTTTTGGCGTTTAACTCCAGACTACAGCGTAAAACTGGCGTTCAATGCCGTTTTGCATCGTCTAAACTTGGCCAAAGTATGGACTATTATATATTGCTGGAAAGCCCTGGATGTCTACTTTCCAACGCAATTGAAAGCGCGCTATTTTGAGTTCTGTAGCTCCAGAAAATCACTTTGAGTGCAGGGAGGTCAGAATCCAACAGCATCAGCAGTCCTTCTTCAACCTCTGAATCTGATTTTTGCTCAAGTCCCTCAATTTCAGCCAGAAAATACCTGAAATCATAGAAAAATACACAAACTCATAGTAAAGTCCAGAAATGTGAATTTAACAGAAAAACTAATGAAAACATCCCTAAAAGTAACTAGATCCTACTAAAAACATACTAAAAACAATGCCAAAAAGCGTATAAATTCCCCGAACCATGGTGAGATAATTCTTTGGGTTCGGGTTCTTACTTTGATCATGGTTCCTAGTGATCCATGCATTGGCATAGAACTCTTGAACCATTAGGATGTCGTCTTGTTGGATAGGGTTTGTTAGAACTTCCCAACCTCTTCTTTGGATTTCATGTCGGATCTCCGGATACTTATTTATCTTGAGCTTGAAAGGGACCTCGGGGATCACCTTCTTCTCGGCCACAACATCATAGAAGTGGTCTTGATGGGCTTTGGAGATGAATCTTTCCATCTCCCATGACTTGGAGGTGGAAGCTTTTGTCTTCCCTTTCCCTTTTCTAGAGGATTCTTCGGTCTTGGGTGCCATCAATGGTAATGGAAAAACAAAAAGCTTATGCTTTTACCACACCAAACTTAGAATATTGCTCGCCCTCGAGCAATAGAAGAAAGAATAGATGAAGAAGAAGAAGAGAATATGGAGGAGAGGAGGGAGAGGTGTATTCGGCCAAGAAGGGAAGAGAGGGTTGTGTTGTGTGAAAATGTAGAAGAGTGGAGGGCTTTATATAAGGAAGGGAGAGGGGTTAAGGTTCGGACATATAGGGTAGGTTTGGGTGGGAAATTGGTTTTGAATTTTGAAGGTAGGTGGATTTTATGAGGTAGGTTTATGGTGAAGAGTGTTTATTGGGAAGAGAGAATGAACATTGAGAAGAGGGAAGAGAGTGAGTGGTGGTAGGTGGGGATCCTGTGGGGTCCACAGATGCTGAGTTGATCCTGTGGGGTTCACAGATCCTGAGGTGTCAAGAATTTACATCCCTGCACCAATTAGGCATGTAAAATGCCTTTGCATGCAATTCTGGCATTTAAACGCCGAATTGATGCTTGTTCTGGGCGTTCAGCGCCCAGATGCAGCATATTTCTGGCGTTGAACGCCAGCCAGATGCTTCTTTCTGGCGTTCAGTGCCAACTTTTCTCACTGTGCATTTCTGGCGTCTGAACGCCAGGATGCTGCTTGTTTCTGGCGTTCAACGCCAGAAACATGCTCTGTTCTGGCGTTGAACGCCAGACAGATGCTCCTTACTGGCGTTTAAACGCCAGTAAGATCCTCCTCCAGGATGTGATTTTTCTTCTGCTGTTTTTGATTCTGTTTTTAATTTTTTGATTTATTTTGTGACTCCACATGATCATGAACCTAATAAAACATGAAATAAAAATAAAAATAAATTAAAATTAGATAAATAAAAATTGGGTTGCCTCCCAACAAGCACTTCTTTAATGTCAATAGCTTGACAGTGGGCTCTCATGGAGCCTCACAGATGTTCAGAGCATTGTTGAGACTTCCCAACACCAAACTTAGAGTTTGGATATGGGAGTTCAACACCAAACTTAGAGTTTGGTTGTGGCCTCCCAACACCAAACTTAGAGTTTGACTGTGGGGGCTCTGGTTGACTTTGTTTTGAGAGAAGCTTACTGTGCCTCTTTTCCATATTTACAGAAGGATGTCCTTGAGTTTTAAACTCAAGGGAGTCCCCATTCAATTGAAGGACTAATTCACCTCTGTTAACATCTATCACAGCTCTTGCTGTGGCTAGGAAGGGTCTTCCAAGGATGATAGATTCATCCTCATCCTTCCCAGTATCAAGGATTATGAAATCAGCAGGGATGTAAAGGCCAAATACTCATCAGAGCTCATGAAGGGCATAAGGAGGTTTAATGGAATCTCTATGGTCTCTAAATGAGCCTCAGAGTTCTTTGGTTCCTCAAAGGGAAACTCCTTGTTGATCACTGGACGTCCTAGGAAGTCTTCCTCTTTGGGATTCACGTCCTCCCCTTCCTTCTTGGATTCGGCCATGATGGTTATGTCAATGGCCTTGCACTCTCCTTTTGGATTCTCTTCTGTATTGCTTGGGAGAGTACTAGGAGGGGTTTCAGTGATTCTTTTACTCAGCTGGCCCACTTGTGCTTCCAAATTTCTAATGGAGGACCTTGTTTCAATCATGAAACTCACAGTGGCCTTAGATAGATCAGAGACTAAGTTTGCTAAATTAGAGGTATTTTGTTCAGAGTTCTCTGTCTGTTGCTGAGTGGATGATGGAAAAGGCTTGCTATTGCTAAACCTGTTTTTCCCACCATTATTAAAGCCTTGTTAAGGCTTTTGTTGATCCTTCCATGAGAGATTTGGATGATTTCTCCATGAGGGATTATAGGTGTTTCCATATGGTTCACCCATATAATTCACCTCTGCTATTGCAGGGTTCTCAGGATCATAAGCTTCTTCTTCAGAAGATGCCTCTTGAGTACTGTTGGATGCAGCTTGCATTCCATTCAGACTCTGAGAAATCATATTGACTTGCTGAGTCAATATTTTATTCTGAGCCAATATGGCATTCAGAGTATCAATTTCAAGAACTCCGTTCTTCTGAGGCATCCCATTAATCACAGGATTCCTCTCAGAAGTGTACATGAACTGGTTATTAGCAACCATGTCAATGAGTTCTTGAGCTTCTGCAGGCGTTTTCTTTAGGTGAATGGATCCACCTGCAGAAGTATCCAATGACATCTTAGCTAATTCAGACAGACCATCATAGAATATATCCAGGATGGTCCATT
>NC_029791.2:63901917-63917624 GCF_000816755.2 Arachis ipaensis | reverse complement strand
AGGAGGAAAGAACTTGGCTAAGAAAGCCTTGACCAGCTTATCCCAAGAGTTCAGGCTATCTTTAGGTTGAGAATCCAACCATATTCTAGCTCTGTCTCTCACAGCAAAGGGGAAAAGTATGAGCCTGTAGACTTCAGGATCTACTCCATTAGTCTTAACAATATCACAGATCTGCAAGAATTCAGTTAAGAACTGAAAAGGATCTTCAGATGAAAGTCCATGAAACTTGCGGTTTTGTTGCATCAGAGAAACTAATTGAGGTTTAAGCTCAAAATTGTTTGCTCCAATGGTAGGGATGGAAATGCTTCTTCCATGTAAATTGGAATTAGGTGCAGTAAAGTCACCAAGCATCCTCCTTGCATTATTATTATTTTCGGCTGCCATATCCTCTTCTTGTTCGAAAATTCCTGTAAGGTTGTCTCTGGATTGTTGTATTTTAGCTTCTCTTAGTTTCCTCTTCAGAGTCCTTTCAGGTTCAGGATCTGCTTCAACAAGAATGTTTTTGTCCTTGCTCCTGCTCATATGAAAAAGAGGGAACAGAAAAATAATAATAATAGGGATCTTTTTTGCCCAAGTATAGAGGTTCCCCTGTGTGAGTAGAAGAAAAAAAGAATGTAATGTAAAGAATGGAAGAAGAAAAACTCAAACACAGAGAGGGAGGTAGTGTTCGAATTTTTGGATGGGAGAGAAGTTTTAGTAGATGAATAAATAAATAGAAGGAGATGAGAGAGAAGGATTTTTCGAAAATTATTTTTGAAAAATGGTTAGTGATTTTCAAAAATTAAAAGAAGAAATATATTAAAATTAAAATTTGAAACAATTAGTTAATTAAAAAGAATTTTTGAAAAAGAGGGAGGGATTTTCAAAAATTAGAGAGGGATAGTTAGTTAGGTAGTTTTGAAAGAGATGAGAAACAAACAAAAAGTTAGTTAGTTAGTTGAAACAAATTTAAAAATCAATTTTGAAAAGATAAGAAGATAAGAAGTTAGAAAAGATATTTTTAAAATCAAATTTTTGAAAAAGATATGTTTTAAAAAGATATGATTTTGAAAAAGATAGGATAAAAAGATATTTTTGAAAAGATATGATTGAAATTAGTTTTGAAAAAATATTTGATTTTTAAAATCACAATTAATGACTTGATTCACAAAAAATCACAAGATATGATTCTAGAACTTAAAGTTTGAATCTTTCTTAATAAGTAGGTAACAAACTTGAAATTTTTTAATCAAAACATTAATTGTTGATAATATTTTCGAAAATTATGAGATAAAATTAAGAAAAAGATTTTTGAAAAATATTTTTATAATTTTCGAAAATAAATAAGAAAAATGAAAAAGATTTAGTTTTTGAAAAAGATAGGATTTTTAAATTGAAAATTTGATTTGACTCATAGGAAACAATTGAATTTTAAAATTTTTTGAAAAAGTCAATCCAAATTTTCGAAATTTATGAGAGAAAAAAGGAAAGATATTTTTTTTATTTTTGAATTTTTAATGATGAGAGAGAAAAACATAAAAAATGACTCACAACATGAAAATTATGAATCAAAACACATGATACATGCAAGAACACTATGAATGTCATGATGAATACCAAGAACACTTTGAAGATCATGATGAACATCAAGAACATATTTTTGAAAAAGTTTTGATGCAAAGAAAACATGCAAGACACCAAACTTAGAAAATTTTCATGTATAAACACTATGAATGCAAGAATACATATGAAAAACATGAAAAGACACAAAACAAGAAAATATGAAGATCAAACAAGAAGACTGGCCAAGAACAACTTGAAGATCATGATGAATGCAATGCATGAATGCAATTTTCGAAAAATGCAAGATGAGTATGCAATTGACACCAAACTTAAAAATTGACTCAAGACTCAAACAAGAAACATAAAATATATTTTTTTATTTTTATGATTTTCTAATTTTTTTGGATTTTTCGAAAATTATTTGTGAAAGAAAAATAAGGATTCCAAAATTTTTAAGAAGAATTCCAGGAATCTTGCACTCTTAGTCTAAAGCTCCAATCTGAGGGTTAGGCATGGCTTAATAGCCAGCCAAGCTTTAGAAGTAAATTAGGTGGATCAGGAACAGCAGCAGGTGGATTAGCAACATCTAGCTTGCTCTTGATAATGTTGGGTTGGAAGCTCCAGTCCAAATAAATTTAGACATGGCTTTACAACCAGCCAGGCTTCTACATGCTTCATTAAACTCTAGAATTCATTCTTAAAAATTCTAAAGAACATAATACAAATTTTTGAAAAGAATTTTTTTATTGTTTTTTTTTTCGAAAATAAAGGAGAAATTTTTTTTTTTGAAGATTTTTGAAGAATTTTTGAAAATAAAACAAAAAGAAAATTATCTAATCTGAGCAACAAGATGAACCGTCAGTTGTCCAAACTCAAACAATCCTCGGCAACGGCACCAAAAACTCGATACATGCGAAGTTGCTACTCAGATTGGGGTTGTAAAATTTGTTGTTCGTTCTCTCCCTGGCAATGGCTCCAAAAACGGGTACACAATACCATGGTCCAAACATAACTTCACAACTTCACACAACTAACCAGCAAGTGCACTAGGTCGTCCAAGTAATAAAACCTTACGTGAGTAAGGGTCGATCCCATGGAGATTATTGGTATGAAGCAAGCTATGGTCACCTTGTAAATCTCAGTCAGGCGGATATCAAATAGTTATGGAGTTTTCGAAAATAAATAATAAATAGACGGAAAATAAAGATAGAAACACTTATGTAATTCATTGGTGAGAATTTCAAATAAGCGTATAGAGATGCCTTCGTTCTTCTGAACTTCTGCTTTCCTGCTATCTTCATCCAATCAGTCCTACTCCTTTCCATGGCAAGCTTTCTGTAAGGGCATCACCGTTGTCAATGGCTACATCCCATCCTTTTGTGAAAAAGGTCCAAATACTCTGTCACGGCACGGCTAATCATCTGAGGTTCTCAATCATACTGGAATAGGATTCACCCTCCTTTTGCGTCTGTCACTATGCCCAGCACTCGCGAGTTTGAAGATCGTCACAGCCATCCCTTCCCAAATCCTACTCGGAATACCACAGACAAGGTTTAGACTTTCCGGATCTCAGGAATGGCAATCCATGGGTTCTAACTTATACCACGAAGATACTAATAACTCAGACTCGGTCCTCTGTATTAGATATCTAAGAGATATTCATTCTGCCTTGTTTGCATGTAGAACAGAAGTGTTTGTCAGGCACGCGTTCATAAGTGAGAATGATGATGAGCGTCACATAATCATCACATTTATCATGTTCTTGGGTGCGAATGGATATCTTAGAAGCGGAATAAGTTGAATTGAATGGAAAAATAGTAGTACTTTGCATTAAATCATGAGGAACAGCAGAGCTCCACACCTTAATCTATGGAGTGCAGAAACTCTACCATTGAAAAATACATAAGTGAAAATAGGGTAAGCATGGCCGAGTGGCCAGCCTCCCATGGAGGTCTAGAGATCTAAAAATTATCAAAAGATAGTTCCAAAGATCATAAGATGTCTAATACAATAGTAAAAAGTCCTATTTATACTAAACTAGTTACTAGGGTTTACAGAAGTAAGTAATTGATGCATAAATCCACTTCCGGGGCCCACTTGGTGTGTGCTTGGGCTGAGCTTGAATGTTACACGTGCAGAGGCTTCTTTTGGAGTTGAACACCAAGTTGTAACGTGTTTTTGGCGTTCAACTCTGGTTCGTGACGTGTTTCTGGCGTTTAACTCCAGACTGCAGCGTAGAACTGGCGTTCAACGCCCTTTTGCGTCATCTAAACTCGGCCAAAGTATAGACTATTATATATTGATGGAAAGTCCTGGATGTCTACTTTCCAACGCAATTGGAAGCGTGCCATGTTGAGTTCTGTAGCTCCAGAAAATCCACTTTGAGTGCAGGGAGGTCAGAATCCAACAGCATCAGCAGTCCTTCTTCAACCTCTGAATCTGATTTTTGCTCAAGTCCCTCAATTTCAGCCAAAAAATACCTAAAATCACAGAAAAATACACAAACTCATAGTAAAGTCTAGAAATGTGAATTTAACATAAAAACTAATGAAAACATCCCTAAAAGTAACTAGATCCTACTAAAAACATACTAAAAACAATGCCAAAAAGCGTATAAATTATCCGCTCATCACTCTCCCTCTCTCTTTTTTTTTAAAATAAAAAAATGCAAATGCAGATGCAAACTAAATGTGCTAATAAAGAGAAGAGTTATTGAAAAAGAAAACTAAGAATAAAGAAAGGAACGACCATACCATGGTGGGTTGTCTCCTACCTAGCACTTTGCTTTAACGTCCGTAAGTTGGATGCTCCACTAGCTCAGTCTTTTGCTGTGGGTGGATCCTCCAAGAGGAAGATCTCTAGCTCCTTGTTTTTCTTCATCTTCTCACCATGATATAGCTTTAAACGATGTCCATTAACTTTGATGAGTTCAGAGCTTGAAGGATGACTTAGGTGAAAAACTCCGTATCGCTCAGCCTTCTCTACTCTATATGGACCTTCCCATCTTGATCTCAACTTGCCTGGCATGAGCCTCAGTCTAGATTTGTAAAGGAGGACTAAGTCCCCAGGTTGGAACTCTTTCCTCTTGATGTGCTGATCATGTACAGCCTTCATATTTTCCTTGTACAGCCTTGAGTTCTCATAAGCTTCTAGGCGAAGGCTTTCTAATTCTTGCAATTGCAACTTCCTTTCAGCTCCGGCTTTCTCAAATCCCATGTTGCACTCCTTTACTGCCCAAAAGGCTTTGTGCTCTACTTCAACTGGGAGATGACAGGCTTTTCCATAAACTAAGTGGAAGGAACTCATCCTAATGGGTGTCTTGTATGCTGTTCTGTATGCCCAAAGTGCATCTTGTAGCCTGGTGCTCCAGTCTCTTCTATGGGGTTTGACTATCTTCTGCAATATGCGATTTATCTCTCTGTTAGACACCTCGACTTACCCATTAGTCTGAGGATGGTAGGCTGTTGCTACTTTATGAATTATTCCATGCTTCTTCAGTAATCCTATTAGTCTCCTGTTACAAAAATAGGTGCCTTGATCGCTCACGATTGCTCGCGGTGATCCAAAACGACAAATAATGTGGTTTCTAACAAAGGAAACAACAGTGTTAGCATCATCAGTGCGGGTAGGAATTGCTTCCACCCATTTAGAAACGTAATCTAAAGCTAACAATATATAAAAATAACCATTAGAATTTGGAAATGGACCCATGAAGTCAATACCCCAAACATCAAAAATTTCACAGAAAAGCATAATTTGTTGAGGCATCTCATCCCTCTTGGATATATTACCAAATTTTTGGCATGGGAAACAATATTTACAAAATTCAACAACGTCTCTAAAAAGAGTGGGCCATTAGAATCCACAGTCTAAGATTATTCTAGCTGTTCTTTGAGGGCCAAAATGTCCTCCACTCTCAGATGAGTGGCAGGCCTCTAAAATGGACTGAAATTCTGATTGAGGCACACACCGTCTAATTACCTGGTCAGAGCTACATCTCCATAAATACGGGTCATCCCATATATAATATTTAGACTCACTTTTCAGCTTGTCTCTTTGATGCTTAGTAAAGTTTGGAGGCTAATTAGATAGTTAGCTACAGGTGCATACCAAGGGACTACCTCAGATACTGCTTGCAGGTTATCAAATGGGAAATTATCAGCTATAGGAGTGGAGTAATCCCTGATGTGCTCAAGGCAACTCAGGTGGTCCGCCACTAAATTCTGGTTACCACTCCTATCCTTTATTTTTAAATCTAATTCTTGTAGTAGCAGTATCCAACGTATAAGCCTTGGTTTGGATTCCTTTTTAGCTAAGAAATACTTTAAAGCTACGTGGTCCGAGTACACTACTACTTTCGTACCAAGTAAATAGGCACGGAATTTATCCAGAGCAAAAACAATAGCAAGAAGCTCTTTCTCAGTAGTAGTGTAATTAGACTGAGCGGTGTCTAAAGTCTTAGACACATAAGCAATTACAAAGGGGTCCTTACCTTCACGCTGAGCCAGCGCTGCTCCTACTGCATGGTTGGAAGCATCACACATGATTTCGAATGGCTGGCTCCAGTCAGGTCCTCTCACAATTGGAGCTTGAGTCAGGGCGGTCTTTAGCTTATCAAACGCTTGTTTGCAATCCTCACTGAACTCGAACTCAATATCTTTCTGCAGTAATCTGGATAAGGGTAGTGCTACCTTACTGAAGTCCTTAATGAATCTCCGGTAAAAACCTGCATGGCCAAGGAACGAACGGACTTCCCTCACAGAGGAGGGGTAAGGTAAACTAGAAATAACATCCACCTTTGCTGGATCTACAGAAATGCCAATATTAGACACAACATGTCCTATTACAATCCCTTGTTTAACCATAAAGTGACATTTTTCAAAATTCAATACAAGGTTTGTACTGACACATCTATCTAATACTCTAGATAAACTATCCAAGCAAAGATTAAAGGAATCACCATAAACGCTAAAATTGTCCATAAAAACCTCCATACAGTCCTCAATAAGATCAGAAAAAAGACTCATCATGCACCTTTGGAAAGTAGCTGGTGCATTGCACAAGCCAAATGGCTTTCTCTTATAAGCATAAGTTCCAAAAGGACATGTGAAAGTGGTCTTTTCCTGATCTTCGGGAGCTATATGAATCTGGAAATAGACTGTGTAACCATCTAAAAAGTAATAATGTGATTTACCTGACAGGCGATCCAGCATTTGATCAATAAATGGAAGGGGGTAGTGATCCTTACGGGTGGCTTGGTTGAGACGCCTGTAATCAATGCAGACTCTCCAGGCGTTCTGTACTCTGGTTGCGATGAGCTCTACATGCTCATTCTTCACTGTAGTGACTCCAGACTTCTTAGGCACCACTTGTACTGGGCTTACCCATTCACTGTCTGAGATGGGGTAGATGATATCCACCTCCAGTAGTCTGGTCACTTCCTTCTTGACAACCTCTAAGATAGTGGGGTTCAGTTTTCTCTAGGGGTTGACGAACGGGCCTAGCTTCCTCTTCTAAAAATATTCTGTGCTCACAAACTTGAGGGTTGATGCCTTCTATGTCTTCCAAGATCCATCCAATTGCTCTTTTGTGTTTCCTCAGCACACTGAGTAGCTGTTCTTCTTGTTAGAAAGTGAATTCTCTTGCAATAATAACTGGAAACTTTTTCTTGTCCTTAAGGTAAGCATACTTGAGGTGTGGAAGGAGGGGCTTTAATTCTAATCTCTACTCATGGTTAGGCTCTGGATTATCTGGGGCTGGTAAAGTGCCCTCATTGTCCTCCAAGAGTGTCCCCACACTTGGACCTTGTCCTATGTACTTCTCTTCGAACTCCTCCTGGTGAACTTTAGCCACGGTTTCATCTATGATGTCACACTGGAGGATAGAATGATCTTCCGGAGGGTGCTTCATAACTCCATTCAGATTGAAGCTTACTACTCGGCCGTCTATTTCAAATGAGTATGTTCCTGAAAAAGCATCCAATTTGAACTTCGAGGTCTTTAGGAATGGTCTTTCGAGTAGGATTGATGATGGCTTCTCTGAGTCATTTTGGGGCATCTCCAGGATATAAAAGTCAATGGAAAATGTGAGCCCCTTAATGCCCACTAATACATCTTCAGCAACTCCAACCACTGTAATAATGCTTTTATCTGCTAACACAAAACGAGCTGCCGACCTTTTTAAGGGAGGGAGCCTCAAAATATCATATATAAACAAAGGCATTATACTCACACATGCTCCTAAATCACACATGCAGTCAGAAAATACCACACCACCAATAGTACAATTAACCATAAATGGACCTGGATCACTACACTTTTCAGGTATACCTCCCATTAAAGTAGATATAGAACTACCTAAAGGAATAGTTTCTAATTCATTAATTTTGTCTTTATGTATACATAAATCTTTTAGAAACTTTGCGTATTTAGGTACCTGCTGAATAACATCAAAAAGGGGAACAATTACCTCAACCTTTATGAATATTTCTACCATTTTGGGATCAGGTTCCAACTGCTTCCTGGGCTTCCTTGCAAGTTGTGGAAATGGAATAGGAATGGCGTTTTCTGCAGTGTCTGCGCCCTTTGGTGCTTCTTCCTATGATTGAGCTTCTTCTTCTTCTACAGCCATGTCCTGTATGTCCTCTTCCTCCTCAACATCTTCTATTTCCACTACCTCTTCAGTTGAGGCGTGTTCTGATGGGATTGGCTCCTCCTGCTTCCTCTCTGGCAGTGTGGTTCCGGACCTTAGGGTGATGGCATTGATGCCACCCTTTGGATTGGGCAATGGTTGAGAAGGAATTCCACTGGAGTTTGCCTGTTGAGTGTTTGAAGTATTGGGTGGTGCCAGCTGAGAGATGAAAGCTTGTATAGCAGATGCTAGGCCATTAAGTGAACTTTCCATGTTCCTTTGTCTTTGTGCAATGGATTGAAGAGCATCGTCACTCGGAGAGGAATTAGATTGAGTGATCTGCGGAACTTGTTGTTGGTTGTGCTGTGGTCCTTGGGACTGCCTCATGTGAGGTGCTCTGTAAGGCTGGTTCTAGTTCTGCAGTCTGTTGTTGTTATTATTCCACCTCTGATATCATTAATTATCTCTGCCTCCTCTGTTATTGTTGTCCCTCCAATTCTGGTTAGAATTATCTCTCCAACCTTGGTTAGAACTGTGCTGCCATCCATGGTTGTAACTGCCACCTTGATTGTACCCTTGGTTGGGGCGGTCATAGAAGTTATGAGTGGCTGCCACAGTGTTGTCGTCCTGCTAGAGTTGCGGACATTCATCAGTATAGTGGCTGTAATCAGCACAGATCCCGCACACTCTCCGTGGGACTAACTGTTGGCTTTGCTGTGCTTGTTGTTGACTCAACTGCATCTGCTTCAGTAAGTTAGTCATTTCACATATACTCTGAGCCAGAGCAGTAGTTTCTTTGCTAGAAGATACCTCTGCAATAGCCGGTGACCGGCCTTGTTTCTACCTGTGATTCCTTGTAGACTCAGCCAAGTCACTGATCAATTGCCATACCTCATCAGCGGTCTTGTACTTTTTCATAGACCCATTGCTAGCACTTTCCAATGTAGTCTTATCTTGGGGCCTCATGCCCTGTGTGACATAGCCGAGCAACACTATCTTGTCAATCATATGGTGGGGGCATTCTTCCAGAAGATTGTTGAAGCGCTCCCAATATTCGTAGAGAGTCTCGGACTCGTCCTGAACAATCATGGAAATGTCTTTCCTCAGTTTATCAGTAACTTCAGCTGGAAAGAATTTTTCCAAAAATTCTCTTCTAAGTGTATCCCAATCGGAAACAGTTGCTGGGGGTTGAGTGTAGTACCACTCTCTCGCCTTTCCCTTAAGAGAGAATGGGAAGGCTTTTAACAAAATTGAAGTTTCATCTGTACCATCACGCCTGACAGTAGAACAGGCTGCTTGGAAATCCCTCAGGTGCTTGATAGGCTCTTGAGCAGGTAGGCCATGAAACTTAGGCATCAAGTTGAGCAGTGCAGTCTTTATTTCAAAATCCGTAGCCACTGCTGGGTGATGCGCTTGAAACGGTTGCATTGTAAAATCAGGGGCTCCAGCCTCCTGGATAGTAATTCTCCTAGGTGCTGCCATGTCACCTACACGTAAATCAACCGAATCAGTAGAAAGGGAGCTTGTTTCTTCCTCAAGTGACGTTTCAGATTCGCCCTCAGAGAGGACTAACCGATGTCGAGCTTGCCTTATTCGTGAGATAGTTCTTTCAATCTCAGGATCAAATACTGGAAAGCATGGATCAGGAAGTGAACTCGTCATTTAGCGAAAGAAACATGTAGCTCATAGTAGCCAAATAAAATAAAATGCAAATAAATAAAATCCAATCAATAACTTAGCACTCTATTACAACTCCCCAGCAACGGTGCCAAAGATTGACGTAGAGAAAATTGGCAAGTTAAGAAATTATTATAAGAGATACGTTGCAAGTACAGTTCTTAACCAACCGAAAATCTGTTTATCAATTTAGAAGGGTTGTCACAAAATTAAAATTAAAATACTGGGAGTATGAATCCCAGGTCGTCTCCAGCGAGTTGCAGAAAGGTGTGCTATTTTATTAATCAGATGTTTTCTAAAATGGTTTGAGTTGATAAACAGTAAATTAAATTAGAGAATTTATGTAATTTTAAATAAAAACCTTGACTGGGAGTAGATTAGTTGGAAGCCCTATCCTTGATAGAGTACTCTCAAGATTAATTGATGATTGAAGGTTGTTCTGCTTAATTATCCCTTATTAGGTAGAGGAAAGTCAAGCAAGTTGGAAAGCTATTTCTATTCACATGTTCCAATCCTCCCCCTTGGAAAGGATTAATGTCAGTGACTAGAGGACATTCCAACAATCAACCCAATTACAATTTTTCTCTTGAGCATTCCAACTCAAGGTCTTCCTTTCAATCAACTCCCAATCAAGTTATGGAACTACTCGCTCATTATGAATGTAATCTTCACAACATAAAAAAGGGAAATAAAGAAAGACATGATAAATAATAATAAAAAAGATCAATTAAAAATAAAAACAGTTCTTGTATTAATAAATTCTAAAAATAATCCAATAGTAATTCTGAATAAATTGAGGACATGGAAGAGTAAGAGACAAGTAAGGAAACAAACTAGAATGATGAAGTCTTGACGGAGGTAATAACTCTTCTCAATATCCCAATCCAAAAAGAAATAAAATCAAAATCCTAAGAACTATGAATGTGTAGAGAGAAAACCTAGAGGAGGAGTAAATTCAGATCTAAAACTAAAATTATGCGGAATGAATTGTTCTCTGGTCTCTGCATGTTCTCCGGCTCTAATCTACTTTTCTGGGCCAAAAACTGGGTCAAAACAGGGCCCAAAATCACCCCCAGCGAATTCTATAGATTCTGCAGATTGCGCATGTCACGTGATCGCGTCATCCACGCGTTCGCGTCATCTGGTGTTTTACCTTGCCACGCGTGCACGTCGTCCACGCCTTCGCGTCACTTGTGTAGTTTCCAATCCGTGCGGTCGCGTGAGCCATGCGTCTGCGTCACTGCGATTTCTTCTATGTCGTGTGGTCACGTGAGCCATGCATCCGTGTCACTTCTCGCTGGTCATCTCCTCAATTTCTTGTGCTCCTTCCATTTTTGCAAGCTTCCTTTCCAATCTCCGAGTCATTCATGCCCTATAAAGCCTGAAACACTTAACACACAGATCACGGCATCGAATGGAATAAAGAAGAATTAAAATACATAATTAAAAGTCTCTAGGAAGCAAGTTTTCAACCATGAAGTATTTTTTAGGAAGGAATTATAAATGCATGCTAATCATATGAATAAGTGGGTAAAGATTTGATAAAACTGCACAATTAAGCACAATATAAACCATAAAATAATGGTTTATCTGGTATATTTTTGGGGTTTTGAAATGATGAACAAGAAAGCAAATAGCAATAAAGTAAACTAACAACTAAGAAAAGTCCTAGCAAGGATTGAGAATTGGAATTCCTATCATCATTATCATCGTCAATTGTGATGGTAATTGCCTTTTGCTCTCACTTAGTTAACCTCTAATAATTGAAGGAAAGTCAAGTGTGCAAAATCAACTTAGTTCACAAATCCTAATCAAATACTAGATTTAGTGAAGCTCAAGCCAGCTAGCAATTTTCAATCACTGATGAGCGGATAATTTATACGCTTTTTGGCACTGTTTTTACATAGTTTTTAGTATATTTTAGTTAGTTTTTAGTATATTTTTATTAGTTTACTATGAGGGATTTCAGGTATTTTCTGGACTTTACTATGAGTTTGTGTGTTTTTCTATGATTTCAGGTATTTTCTGGCTGAAATTGAGGGACCTGAGCAAAAATCTGATTCAGAGGCTGAAAAAGGACTACAGATGCTGTTGGATTCTGACCCTCCTGCACTCAAAATGGATTTACTCGAGCTACAGAAGTCTAATTGGAGCACTGTCAATTGCGTTGGAAAGTAGACATCCTGGGCTTTCCAGCAATATATAATAGTTCATACTTTTCTCGAGTTTTGATAACGCAAACTGGCGTTTAAACGCCAATTTTCTACCCTATTCTGGCATTAAACGCCAGAACTGGCATAAAAACTGGAGTTAAACGCCCAAACTGGGACCAGAGCTGGCATTTAACTTCAAGAAAGGTCTCTACATGTGAAAGCTTCAATGCTCAGCCCAAACACACACCAAGTGGGCTCCGGAAGTAGATTTCTGCACTATCTATCTTAGCTTACTCATTTTCTGTAAACCTAGGTCACTGGTTTATTATAAAAACCACTTTTAGAGATCCATTTTTGTACCTCATGACATTTTTTACATCTGAATTTTGTATCTTCTATGGCATGAGTCTCTAAACTCCATGGTTGGGGGTGAGGAGCTCTGCTGTGTTTCGATGGATTAATGCAATTACTATTGTTTTCCATTCAATTACACTTGTTTCTATTCTAAGATATTTACTCGCACTTTAACATGATGAATGTGATGATCCATGACACTCATCACCATTCTCAACCTATGAACGCGTGCCTGACAACCACTTCCGTTCTACCTTAAATTGAGTGTGTATCTCTTTGGTTCCTGATTCACGAGTTTGATTGCATCTCCTGACAACATAGCATTCAAATCTGTGAGATCAGAATCTTCGTGGTATAAGCTAGAATCAATTGGCAGCATTCTTGAGATCCGAAAAGTCTAAACCTTGTCTGTAGTATTCCGAGTAGGATCCAGGAAGGGATGACTGTGACGAGCTTCAAACTCACAAAAATTGGGCGCAGTGACAGTGTGCAAAAGGATCAATGGATCTTATTCCAACACTAGCGAGAACTGACAGATGATTAGCCCTACAAAACCTGTAGCTGGACCATTTTCACTGAGATGACGGATGGTAGCCATTGACAACAGTGATCCACCAACATACAGGTTGCCATGGAAGGAGCCTTGCGTGCGTGAAGAAGAAGACAGTAGGAAAGTAGAGATTCAGAAGATAGAGCATCTCCAAAACCTCAACCTGTTTTCATTTACTGCATAACAAGTATTATTTAATCCATGTTCTTTTACTCAGTCCAATTAAAACTAAGAATTATTATTGATATCCTGACTAAGAATTACAAGACAACCATAGCTTGCTTCAAGCCGACAGTCTCCGTGGGATCGACCCTTACTCACGTAAGGTATTACTTGGACGACCCAGTGCACTTGCTGGTTAGTTGTGCGGAACTGCAAAAGTGTGATTGTGATTTCATGCACCAAGTTTTTGGTGCCGTTTCCGGGGATTGTTCGAGTTTGGACAACTGACGGTTTATTTTGTTGCTTAGATTAGGAAAAATTTTTCTTTTTGGTTTAGTCTATTATTGTTTTTGGTTAAAAATTTTAAAATCCTTATTTTACTTTTCTAAACTATTTTTGAAAATTTTCAAAACCATTAACTTCATAATTTAGTCTTCTGTTCGAGTTTAGTTTCATATTTTAAGTTTGGTGTCAATTGCATAAGTTTATTTTTCTTTCATTCATTTTTTTTTTAAGTTTGGTGTCCTTTGTGTTTTTGTTTTCTTAAAAATTTTTCAAAAGTTACTCTCAGTGTTCATCTTGATATTCAAAGTTTTCCTGTTTGTTTTCCTTGTTTTGATCTAAACATTCTAAGTTTGGTGTCACTTTATTGTTTTTCTCTTTTCTCATTAAATTCAAAATCCCTTTCAAAAATCATATCCAAAGTTTTTCAAATCTTCTTAATTAAGTAATTATTCTAGTTTTTGAATTTATTTTTCCTTTTTCTTTTAGTTTTCGAAATTTATATTTTAATTTCTAATTATCTTATTTTATCTTATTTTTTTATTTATTCAGTTTGTTTTTAATTAAATAAAAAAAATAAAAATATATTTTATTTACAATTCACATCAATTCCCTTTTCTCCATCATGGACCTAAGTGGAAATGAACAGTCCAGAAGGACTCTGGGGTCATATGCTAACCCCATTACTGCTGCATACGGGAGTAGTATCTGTATACCCCCATCAGAGCAAGCAGTTTTGAGCTAAACCATCAGCTCATTATCATGGTGTAGCAAAATTGCCAGTATTCCGGTCTTCCACAGGAAGAACCTACAGAATTTCTGGCACAATTTTTATAAATTGCTGACATAGTACGTGATAAGGAAGTGGATCAAGATGTCTACAGATTATTACTGTTTCCATTTGCTATAAAAGATCAAGCTAAGAGGTGGTTAAATAACCAACCTACAGCAAGTATAAGAACATGGAAACAATTATCAGACAAATTCCTGAATCAATATTTCCCTCCAAAAAGGATGACACAGCTAAGGCTAGACATCCAAGGCTTTAAACAAGAGGATCATGAATCCCTTTATAATGCCTGGGAGAGGTACAGAGGGATGCTAAGGAAATGCCCCTCTGAAATGTTTTCAGAGTGGGTACAGTTAGACATCTTCTACTATGGGCTTTCAGAAAAAGCTCAAATATCTCTAGACCACTCAGCTGGTGGATCTATACACATGAGAAAGACAATTGCAGAGGCTCAAGAGCTCATTGATACAGTTGCTAGAAATCAACATCTGTACTCAAGCAACGAGTCATCCATGAAAGAAGAGGCTAGGGCAATATCTACTAATCCTAGTCCTCAAGAACAAGTTGTTGAACTTAATCAGCAATTGCTTCTTATGACAAAATAGTTAGCAGAATTTAAAGAGATGCTCCAAGACACTAAAGATGCTAACAAGAATATAGAAGCACAATTAAATCAGACAAGACAGCAGCTATCTCAATAGATAACAGAAGAATGCCAAGCTGTTCAACTAAGGAGTGGAAAGATATTGAATAATTCAGCTCAAGGTAGCAGAAAGCCAAGAAAGGAACAACTGACAGAGGATGACTAGACCACTGTCCAAAATCCCTCTGAGGACAGTAAGAGCCCAGAGAGGAACAATTCTGGCGTTCAAACACTAGAAAATGGTGAAAAATTGGAGTTAAACGCCCAGTGGATGCCCACCTCTGGCGTTCAAACGCCAGAAAAGGGTGGAAAATTGGCGTTAAACGCCCATCCATCTCCCTATCCTAGCGTTCAAATGCCAATGAGGGATCAGACACCTACAAGGGCTGATAATAACCCCCTCAAGAAGGCTTCTCAACCTGCCTCTGTAGGAAATAAACCTGCAGCAACTAAAGTTGAAGAATATAAAGCCAAAATGCCTTATCCTCAGAAACTCCACCAAGCAGAACAGGATAAACAATTTGCCCGCTTTGCAGATTATCTTAGGACTCTTAAAACAAAGATTCTGTTTGCAGAAGCACTTGAGCAAATACCCTCTTATGCTAAGTTCATGAAAGAGATCTTAAGTCATAAGAAGGATTGGAGAGAAACTGAAAAAGTTTTTCTCACTGAAGAATGCAGTGCAGTCATTCTAACAAGCTTACCAGAGATGCTTAAGGATCCCAGAAGCTTTATGATACCATGCACATTAGAGGGTACTTGTACCAAGACAGCTCTATGTAACCTTGGGGCGAGTATCAACCTAATCCCTGCATCCACTATCAAAAAGCTTGGCTTGACTGAAGAGGTCAAACCAACCCGGATATGTCTTCAACTTGCTGATGGCTCCATTAAATATCCATCAGGCATAATTGAGGACATGAT
>NC_029791.2:63892579-63901574 GCF_000816755.2 Arachis ipaensis | reverse complement strand
TTCCTAGCAACTGGACGAACTCTCATTGATGTCCAAAAAGGGGAAGTAACCCTGAGAGTCAATGAGGATGAGTTCAAGTTAAATGCTGTCAAAGCTATGCAGCATCCAGACATATCAAATGACTGCATGACTCATTGGTGGAAGAGGTCAATATGACTGAGAGTCTCGAATCAGAGCTAGAGGACATCTTTAAAGATGTTCAGCCTAATCTGGAGGAACCAGAAGAAACAGAGAAGCCTCTGAAAACTCTTCAGGAAGAGGATAAGCCTCCTAAACTCGAGCTCAAACCACTACCACCATCCCTGAAATATGCGTTTCTGGGAGAGGATGGCACCTTTCCTGTGATCATAAGCTCTGCCTTAGAGCCATAGAAAGAGAAAGCACTACTTCAGGTGCTTAGGACACATAAGATAGCTCTTGGGTGGTCCATAAGTGACCTTAAGGGAATTAGCCCAGCCAGATGCATGCACAAGATCCTATTAGAGGATGATGCTAAGCCAGTGGTCCAACCACAAAGGCGGCTGAATCCAGCCATGAAGGAGGTGGTATAGAAAGAGGTCACTAAATTACTAGAGGCTGGGATTATTTATCCTATTTCTGATAGCCCCTGGGTGAGTCCTGTCCAAGTTGTACCCAAAAAGGGAGGCATGACAGTAGTTCACAATGAAAAGAATGAACTGGTTCCTACAAGAACAGTTACAGGGTGGCGTATGTGTATTAACTATAGAAGGCTCAATACAGCCACCAGAAAGGATCATTTTCTTTTAGCATTCATAGACCAGATGCTAGAAAGACTAGCAGGTCATGACTATTACTGCTTCTTGGATGGCTATTCAGGTTATAACCAAATTGCAGTAGATCCTCAGGATCAAGAGAAAACAGCATTCACATGTCCATCTGGAGTATTTATCTACAGAAGGATGCCTTTTGGTTTGTGCAATGCACCTGCAACCTTTCAGAGATGCATGCTCTCTATTTTCTCTGATATGGTGGAAAAATTTCTGGAAGTCTTCATGTATGACTTCTCAGTATTTGGAGACTCATTTAGTTCCTGTCTTGATCATCTAGCACTTGTTCTGAAAAGGTGCCAAGAGACTAACCTGGTTTTAAACTGGGAAAAATGTCACTTCATGGTGACTAAAGGAATTGTCCTTGAGCATAAAATTTCAAACAAAGGAATAGAGGTGGATCAAGTTAAGGTAGAGATAATTGAAAAATTACCACCACCCACCAATGTTAAGGTAATCAGAAGCTTTCTGGGACATGCAGGATTCTACAGGAGGTTTATAAAATATTTTTCAAAAATCGCAAAATTTCTGAGTAATCTGCTAGCTGCTGATACACCATTTGTCTTTGGCACAGAGTGTTTGCAGGCAGTTGAGACTCTGAAGGCTAAGCTGGTCACAACACCTATCATTTCTGCACCAGACTGGACATTACCATTCGAGTTAATGTGTGATGCCAGTGACCATGCTATTGGTGCAGTATTAGGACAAAGGCATAACAAGCTTCTGCACGTCATATACTATTACAGCCGTGTTCTAAATGACGCACAGAAGAATTACACAACCACAGAAAAAGAGCTGATTGCACTGGTTTATGCCATTGACAAGTTTAGATCCTACTTAGTAGGATCAAAAGTGATTGTCTACACTGACCATGCTGCTCTTAAATATGTACTCACGAAGCAGGATTCAAAACCCAGGCTCATAAGATGGGTGTTACTTCTGCAAGAGTTTGATATAGAAATAAGAGACAGAAAAGGGACAGAGAACCAGGTAGCTGATCACCTGTCCCGAATAGAACCAGTAGCAGGGGCGTCCCTCCCTCCTACTGAAGTCTCTGAGACTTTTCCAGATGAGCAACTCTTTGCCATTCAGGAAATACCATGGTTTGCAGACATTGCAAACTATAAAGTTGTGAGATTCATACTCAAAGAATACAGTAGACAGCAAATGAAAAAATTAATTTCTGATGCAAAGTACTACTTGTGGGATGAACCATATCTCTTTAAGAGGTGTGCAGACAGAATGATCCGTAGATGCGTGCCTAGAGAAGAGGCACAGAAGATCCTATGGCATTGCCATGGATCACAATATGGAGGACACTTCGGAGGTGAGCGAACAGCCACAAAAGTTCTCCAATGTGGCTTCTACTGGCCTACCCTCTATAGAGACTCCCGAGAGTTTGTACGTAACTGTGACAGTTGCCAGAGAGCTGGTAATTTGCCTCATGGTTACGCCATGCCTCAGCAAGGGATCTTAGAGATTGAGTTATTTGATGTATGGGGTATTGACTTCATGGGGCCTTTCCCACCATCATACTCAAACATTTACATTCTGGTGGCAGTAGACTATGTATCCAAATGGGTAGAGGCAATTGCCATACCCACTAATGATACTAAGACAATGCTGAAGTTCCTCCAGAAACATATCTTCAGCAGATTTGGTGTCCCTAGAATACTCATTAGTGATGGAGGGACCTATTTCTGCAATAAACAGCTTGACTCTGCTCTGATTCGATATGGAATTAACCACAAAGTGGCAACTCCATATCATCCACAGATAAATGGGTAAGCTGAAGTCTCAAATAGAGAACTAAAACGAATCCTGGAACGGACTATAAATACCCGTAGAAAGGATTGGGCAAGGAGTCTGGATGATGCTCTATGGGCATACAGAACTGCATTCAAAACTCCTATAGGGACCTCTCCTTACCAGCTTATGTATGGAAAAGCTTGTCACCTGCCAGTGGAACTGGAACACAAGGCCTACTGGGCAACTAGATTCCTAAACCTTGATGCCAAGTTAGCTGGAGAGAAAAGATTGCTCCAGTTGAATGAGCTAGAGGAATTCAGACTCAATGCTTTCAAAAATGCAAAAATTTACAAGGAGAAAGCAAAAAGGTGGCATGACAAGAAACTGTCATCCAGAGTCTTTGAGCCAGGACAGAAGGTTCTGCTGTTTAACTCTAGGCTCAGATTATTCCCTGGGAAATTAAAATCCCGGTGGAGGGGACCATATGGGATTACAAGTGTGTCACCATATGGATATGTAGAGCTTCAGGATACTGACTCTGACAAAAAGTTCATTTTTAATAGACAGAGAGTAAAGCATTATCTTGAAAGCAATGTTGAGCAAGAATGCTCAAAACTGAGACTAGACTAAAGCTTAGTAAAGGTCCAGCTAAAGACAATAAAGAAGCGCTTGCTGGGAGGCAACCCAGTCATTAGCAAAGGTTTTTATTATTTAAATAATAATTATAGGAGTTTGATATAAATTATCTTTAAGGGTAATTATCAATTGCAGGAGTTCATAGAGTTACAGAAGGATTCAGAGCATAAAGCATAGAAAAGGAGCTCACTGGCATAAAAATGCCAGTAAGGGGTATTTTGGGCGTTAAATGCCAGAATGGGTACCATTATGGGCGTTTAACGCCAGTAAAGATACCATTCTGGGCGTTTAGAAAAACCCCTAGTGATAAAAGATTTCTGGCGTTTAACGCCAGCCAGGGTACCTGGCTGGGCGTTAAACGCCCACAATGGCCAACATATGGGCATTAAACGCCATAATGGATACCATTCTGGGCGTTTGACGCCAAAAAAAGCAGGGGGAGGAGATTTCGTTTCGACTTCAAATTTTTTCAAACTTTCATGTTTTAATTCATAATTTTCTGCATAAACATTTTACAAATTTTCATCACTCACACTCAATTTTCAACAATTTAATAATCTTTTAAATCCCTTTTCAATTTTCTTTCAAATTCTTTCCAAATCTTTTTCAAAAACTTATTTATCTTTTCAATTCCTTTCCAAATCTTTTCCAATTCATCATATCTTCTTTTAATTCTTAGATGCATCAATAATTTTTCAGATTTAACTTCTTTATATCTTTTTCATATCTCTTGAATTTTAAAATCTCGTCTTTTTCATATCATGATTCATTTTTACCAATCATATCTTTCTTTCATATCTTTTTCAAAATTTTCGAAACCCCACCCCCCACTTTTAAATACACGTTTGGCCATCCCCATAACTCCACCATTCGAATTTGAATCTCCTCATATTCCTCTCTTTTCCTTTCTTTTGCTTGAGGACAAGCAAACCTCTAAGTTTGGTGTGTTTTTCCTTGATCACCGAGCTAAGACTCATTAAGATCATGGCTCCTAAGGGAAAACAAACCACTTCAAGAGGCAAGAAAGAGAATACTCCAAAGCCACTTTGGAATCAAGAGAGGTTCTTAACCAAAGAACATGCAGACCGTTATCACAAAATAATGGGTTTGAGGTCAGTGATCCCGGAAGTTAAGTTCGATCTGAAAGAAGATGAATATCCGGAGATCCAAGAATAGATTTAAAACAGAGGTTGGGAAATTCTAGCCAATCCTGAAACAAAGGTTGGAAGAAACATGGTTCAGGAATTCTACTCAAATCTGTGGCTGACAGATAAGCAGAGAATGACTGGAACTGCCTTCTATACCTTTCGAACTATGGTCAGAGGGAGGATTATTTACTTCCACCTTGACAAAATAAGAGAGGTCTTCAAGTTGCCTCAACTACAAGATGATCCAGAATCTTTTAATAGGAGAATGGTGAGAATAGATAAACAGTTGGACCAAGTTCTAGAGGACATATGCCTCCCTGGAGCCAAGTGGATAACCAACTCAAAAGGTGTCCCAAACCAACTCAAGAGAGGAGATCTCAAGCCAGTCGCTAGGGGCTGGCTGGACTTCATTGGGCATTCCATACTGCCCACTAGCAACCGCTCTGAGGTCACTATCAAAAGAGCAGTGATAATTCAGTGCATTATGCTGGGAAACGAAGTGGAGATTCATTATCTGATTTCTTGTGAGATCTACACAATTGCAATTAAGAACTCCACTAAAGCCAAATTAGCTTATCCAAGCTTAATCTCTCTACTATGTAAAGATGCTGGAGTAAAGATGGGAGTAGATGAGTTCATCCCAGTCGAGCACCCAGTCACCAAGAAGTCAATGGAAGGACAAGTGCAAGATAACTCCATCAAAAGGAGGGCGCAGGAGTTCCTCCCAGAAATTCCTCAGATTGACTACTGGATCCGCCTAGAAGCATCTGTCACCAAGCTGCAAGAAGATATGGATCAACTTAAGGAAGAACAACAAAATTAAAATAGCATGCTTTGCAAGCTGCTTAAGGAACAGGAGAAGCAAGGGCGTGAGCTACAGGAGCTGAAGCACCAGAAGCTCTCCCTTGAAGAGCCAGGCGTCCCACAACTTGAAGGAGTACTTACCTCCCCCAATGCAGGTTGTTGAGTCCTAACTCTGTGATAACTTTTGTTATTAGAGATCTATTTTAAGAGTCATTTATTTTTATGTTTTTAATTTTCTGTCTTCTATTGGTCTACTTTTATGTTTATTTTAAGTCTTATTTTTATTTCATGATTAATAAAATTTAGAGTCTGTGCCTTAAAGCTATGAATTTCCTATGAATCCTTCACCTTTCTTAAAATAAAAAAATGGTTTTAATTACAAAAGAACAAGAAGTACATCATTTCGAATTATATCTTGAAATTAGTTTAATTATTTTGATGTGGTGACAATACCTTTTATTTTCTGAATGAATGCTTGAACAGTGCATATTTTTTAATTTGTTGTTTATGAATGTTAAAAATTGTTGGCTCCTGAAAGAATAATGAAAAAGGAGAGATGTTATTAATAATCTGAAAAATCATGAATTTGATTCTTGAAGCAAGAAAAAGCAGTGAAGAACAAAGCTTGCAGAAAAAAAAGAGAGAAATAAAAGAGAGAAAGAGAAAAGCAAGCAGAAAGAGCCAATAGCCCTTTTAAACTAAAAGGCAAGGGTAAAAAGGATCCAAGGCTTTGAGCATTAATGGATAGGAGGGCCCACAGGAATAAAATCCTGGCCTAAGCAGCTAAACCGAGCTGTCCCTAACCATGTGCTTGTGGCATGAAGGTGTCAAGTGAAAAAAAAAACTTGAGACTGAGCGGTTAAAGTCACGATCCAAAGCAAAAAGAGTGTTCTTAAGAGCTCTGGACACCTCTAACTGGGGACTCTAGCAAAGCTGAGTCACAATCTGAAAAGGTTCACCCAGTTATGTGTCTGTGGCATTTATGTATCCGGTGATAATACTGGAAAACAAAATGCTTAGGGTCACAGCCAAGACTCATAAAGTAGTTGTGTTCAAGAATCAACATACTGAAATAGGAGAATCAATAACACTATCTGAATTCTAAGTTCCTATGGAAGCCAATCATTCTGAACTTCAAAGGATAAAGTGAAATGCTAAAACTGTTCAGAAGCAAAAAGGCTACAAGTCCTGCTCATCTAATTGGAACTAAATTCATTGATAAGTTTGGAATTCTTTGTATATTCTCTTCTTTTATCCTATTTTATTTTTAGTTGCTTGGGGATAAGCAACAATTTAAGTTTGGTGTTGTGATGAGCGGATAATTTATACGCTTTTTGGCACTATTTTTACATAGTTTTTAGTATATTTTAGTTAGTTTTTAGTATATTTTTATTAGTTTTTATGCAAAATTTACATTTCTGGACTTTACTATGAGTTTGTGTGTTTTTCTGTGATTTCAGGTATTTTCTGGCTGAAATTGAGGGACCTAAG
This sequence comes from Arachis ipaensis, assembly GCF_000816755.2. Classification (NCBI taxonomy): domain Eukaryota; kingdom Viridiplantae; phylum Streptophyta; class Magnoliopsida; order Fabales; family Fabaceae; genus Arachis; species Arachis ipaensis. The sequence goes on along the minus strand of NC_029791.2, from coordinate 63,894,958 downwards.
CAAAAATCTGATTCAGTTGCTGAAAAAAGGACTGCAGATGCTGTTGGATTTTGACCCTCCTGCACTCGAAATGGATTTTCTTGAGATACAGAAGTCCAATTTGCATGCTCTCAATTGCGTTGGAAATTAGACATCCTGGGCATTCCAGAAATATATAATAGTCCATACTTTGCCCGAGTTTTGATAATGCAAACTGGCGTTTAAACGCCAATTTTCTATCATATTCTGGCGTTAAACGCCAGAACTGGCATAAAAACTGGATTTAAATGCTCAAACTGGCACCAAGTGGGCCTTGAAAGTGGATTTCTGCACTATCTATCTTAGCTTACTCATTTTCTGTAAACCTAGGTCATTGGTTTATTATAAAAACCACTTTTAGAGATCCATTTTTGTACCTCATGACATTTTTTACATCTGAATTTTGTATCTTCTACGGCATGAGTCTCTAAACTCCATGGTTGGGGGTGAGGAGCTTTGCTATGTTTCGATGGATTAATGCAATTACTACTGTTTTCCATTCAATCACGCTTGTTTCTATTCTAAGATATTTACTCGCACTTCAACATGATGAATGTGATGATCCGTGACACTCATCACCATTCTCAACCTATGAACGCGTGCCTGACAACCACTTCCGTTCTACCTTAGATTGAGTGTATATCTCTTTGGTTCCTGATTCACGAGTTTGATTGCATCTCCTGACAACAGAGCATTCAAATATCTGAGATCAGAATCTTCGTGGTATAAGCTAGAATCAATTGGTAGCATTCTTGAGATCCGTAAAGTCTAAACCATGTCTGTGGTATTCCGAGTAGGATCCAGGAAGGGATGACTGTGACGAGCTTCAAACTCACAAATGTTGGGCGTAGTGACAGTGTGCAAAAGGATCAATGGATCTTATTCCAACACTAGCGAGAACCGACAGATGATTAGCCCTACGAAACCCGTAGCTGGACCATTTTCACTGAGAGGACGGATGGTAGCCATTGACAACGGTGATCCACCAACATACAACTTGCCATGGAAGGGGCGTTGCGTGCGTGAAGAAGAAGACAGTAGGAAAGCAGAGATTAAGAAGACAGAGCATCTCCAAAACCTCAACCTGTTCTCATTTACTACATAACAAGTATTATTTAATCCATGTTCTTTTACTCATTCCAATTAAAACTGAGAATTATTATTAATATCCTGACAAAGAATTACAAGATAACCGTAGCTTGCTTCAAGCCGACAGTCTCCGTGGGATCGACCCTTACTCACGTAAGGTATTACTTGGACGATCCAGTGCACTTGCTGGTTAGTTGTGCGGAATTGTAAAAGTGTGATTGTAACTTCGTGCACCAATCACCAATCAACAAGAGTCTTTGACAATTCAAGAGTCTCCAAATTACTCAATTCAAGCCAAGAACACAAAAATATATTTTAAAATCCAACCAAGCATTTTATCAAACACTTGGAAGACACAAAATAAAAACATAGAAAATTAATAAGAAATAGTAAAACCTAATACTAACAATTGCAAGAGAACAAAAACAACAAATTAAAGAAAGCAACAATAAACATAAAATACCTCAAAGTGCATTAAAAGGAAATTAGAATCAACAAAGAGTCATGAACAATAAAGCAACAAGGTAAAGGAAACAACATATAAAACTAAGAAAGCAAAGAGGTAATAACAAGAAATTAAAAGAGGAACTTGAATCAATATGAGAAGTAGAACCTAAACCTAGATGAAATTGAAAATAAAAGAAGAAACTCTAAAACCTAAAGAGAGAAGAGAGCCTCTCTCTCTCTAGAATTCTGCATCTAAAACTAAACTAATATGTGTGAATGAATGAATCTCCTATTCCACTCCCCAACCTCTTGTCTTCATTTTCGGGCTTGAAACTGGGCCAAAAGTAGCTCAGAAATCGCCCCAGCATTTTCCCTTTACTGAGGCACGGGCCGCTTGTCATGCGTACGCGTCGTTTGAACTCTGCACTGGCCACGCATATGCATTAGTCACGCATACGCGTCAGTGGAGGATGCTCCTAGTCACGCGCACGCTTCAGCCATGTGTACACGTCAACACCAGCTTCTCAAATCTTTAATTCTTTGTGTTCCTTCTACTTTTGCATGCTCCCTTTCCATCGTCTAAGTCATTCCTGCCCTATAAACCATAAAATCACTTAACACACATATCACGGCATCGAATGGTAATAAAAGAAGATTAAAAATTAGCAATTTTATGGCCAAAGAAGCATGTTTTTATTCTTAAGAACAAATTAGGAAGGAGTCTCAAAAACAAGCAATTTACATGAATAAGTGTGAGAATAGTTGACAAAATCCACTCAATTCAACACAAAATAAACCATAAAATTGTGGTTTATCAGTCTTTTC
>NC_029791.2:63809272-63892255 GCF_000816755.2 Arachis ipaensis | reverse complement strand
CAGTATGCAAGCGGGTTATACCACTAACCTTGCTAGAATATATCTTAGTTCAGTTCTTAGAAAAATCTTTACTCAATAAGTAGATTGACCACAAGCCTTCATCAATAATCCTTTACTTTGATCCACAATCTCATCCAAAATATCAATTTAATCCAATCCATATGTTCACCATCATTTTGGGGTCTAGAAACTAATTATCGGACCTTAAACAGGGGTTAAAAAGGTAAAATAAATCAGACTGGATAGGCAAAAATAGTTGAAAATAACATTTCTTGAAAAATAGGACAATCATGCGTACGCATGCCTCGTGTGTACGCATGAGCCACTTTTTTGAACGTACACGTTAAGCGCGCACGAAAAAGATTCATTTCTAAATTGCAAGTTGTGAGTATGCATGGTCATGCATATGCATGACCATAATTTTCTGCAACTTCTACAAAATTTAGCTTTTAACCGTAAACTTCAAACGCTCATAACTTTTTTGCTAAAAAGCATTTTCCGTCCGTTCTTTGAATGCCATAAACTAAACAGACCCAATTTTCGTTTAAGATAAGTTTCACAAAATTTAATGGTCCAAGAACCAAGTTATGACCCATCAATGTTGGTTAAAAATTTGTTTTTATCAAAGTTACATAATTGCTCGATTTCCTCAATTCTCAATCCAACTTAAAGTTAAGACTCTCCCTCTTTCGTTCCCTCATTTATTAGTTTTAGGTTTTACACTTTAGCTTAGGATTTCAATTTTATGCACTATGAGGATTTTAATTTTCTATACTATGGGCAAGTAAACCTCTATTGTTAAGGTTAGGAGCTCTGTTTACTTTGATGGATTAATAATTATTTGCTCTTCTACTCCTGGTTAATGCATTGATTATTGTTTAAGAATTGGTTTCGTTCTTCATCCTACGGATTAGTGATTATTGGGAAATAACTTAAATCTAACTTGAATTCTATTGAATCTTAGAAAAGCTATATCATTAGAATTACAACTTGAAACCACTTTCTGGCAACTCCTCAATTATCTGGGTTTAATGTGGTACGTGACATATAACTGCATCATTTTCAGATTCTTAGGATTTGTGTGACTTTTATCATATTATTTTCTTAACCAATTTTAGTTTGCTTTTCTTTATTTCTCTATTTTCATGCTATTTACTATCGAAACACTTAATTTTGATTGTCTGACTAGAATAATTAATTAACTATTGTTTGCTTAATCCGTTAATCCTCATGGGATCGACACTCACTCATCGTGAGTTTATTATTTAGTATGACCTGGTGCATTTGCCGGTAAGTTGTAGTTTGAAAATCTGTATCATATAGATATCAAATCCAAATTTTAGGTCTTCAATCTATTTCGGAATGGGTGGGTTCTTTGTGAAGAGGGCTTGGGTGGCGTCTCTAAATCACTCTTCAAGGGTCAGTTGTGTCAACATTGCCTTAATGCGACTTACAGGATCAAGTATTTTATCAATTTTTTTTTCTCGAGCCATGTTTGTAACTCGCATTGACTGCAAAACTTTAGATAAATAAGTGAATAAATGTAAAAATATAAAAATCATAGTCCAGTAGCAAACATTAGACAATTCCTCAGTGTGTGCATCCCCAAGAGGTATTCATATTCATTCATTCATCAATATCATGCATATTTCTCAAATCAATTCTAGGGACAGTGCCCTGCTCACCTTCTCTTCGAGGTATCTTCTGGGAAGGTCTAAGGGTCTGGCCACATCTTGCGACGGAGGGTCAATTGTAAATCCTGAATAATTTGTAAATATTTAACTGATAAATTAATTATTATTCAAAGAAATTAGAAAATTAAATTAGATAAGTTAAAAGAATAGAAATAATTAAAATATGAATTTTAACACTAATTTTAAAATTTTTGGCCCAAAATTAGGCCAACGGACCGAACCGATAGGACCAGGCCCAAACCGGACCCAAGGCCCATTATATAAAGCCAACCTTCAGCCATTCCTCCCCCATATTACAATGTGAAAGATGCCGAAGCTTGAGGAGAAAGGAGCAATTCAATAAAACCTAATCTCTTCTAAATTTTATTTTCACGAAACTTTCAATCGCCGTACCGTTTGTGGTCACGTGACCTTTGCGTCGAGCTCTACAAAATCCACTAAATAATTTGGTAAGTACCTCACTATTTCTTGTTCAGCCTTCCTCCTCGTAATTTCAAAAATTATGGATTTAATTTTTAGAGATTATGTAATTTTGGTGCTTTAGGATTGAATTAGTCTTGGAGACTCACTAGGTCTTATCTCAAACGACCATGGATAAGGTAAAAGAACTCTAAACTCTTGTGAAAATTTAGATGTAGTAAACCCTATATTGATTTTGGGGTATTTGTGTGGAATTAGAGTGATTTATGTGTCGTAGAGACTGATGAAGAGGATTTACGACGGTTCGGAAATTTTAGCAAAATAATTTCTTCGTTCGTAGCATAGTCCAAAATGACAAGTAATCCTCCCAATCAAAGTTTAAAATTTCTAACTCAAATTAACCGAGAGTAATCAAACCTCGGGTCATCTTCCCTAGGAACTAGTGACAAGAAGCGCACAATTTTGGTTGTGAGAATCAAGAGGGGTTTTCAATAATGAAGAAAACAATTAAGAAATAAAAGAACGATCTAAAATTGTAATTAATAAACTAATAAAAGAACTAAAGAACTACGTATGTAATATAAACAAGTATTGCTTTAGAATGATTGAAAAGTGGTTCAAAACATAAATGGAACCTTCACTTGGAATGAGTTATGAAATCCTTTCCTTGCCATAACTACAACTATGATAATTATGATGGATTAATCTTACTAAGTCAACCCTTAACATCAAAGAGCAGGTCAAGTGAGCATAATTATTATTAATCCACAAATCCTAGCTAACTTACTAATTACCTTAGTAAGTTACTAGCGTTAGTGGAAACAATAACAACTAACAACCCAAGAATTATCACTAAATGTCGGACATTATGACTCTAGTAATCCATATACTCACTTCCCCCAAGCAAAGGAGTGGAAATCTACCCTATAATCAAAATTGGCATTTCATCAAACACATGGAGGGCACAATCATAAAACATGGCAAAATTAGAAAAATGATGAAAACTATAAACCACAAATGATCAAAATCAACAAAGGCAACTCAATAAACATATAAAAATCACTAAACACCAAATTCATTAACCAAAACTCAAAATTGCAAAACTATATATATATTGACAAGGGAAATTGAAATATATGAAAGTGTAGAACAAGTAATGTAATAAAAGAGAAAATTAAAGAATACTTACAATGAGATAGCTAAATCCAAGGCCAAAATTGAACTATAAAATGATACATTCAAAACCTAATTAAAACCCTAAGAGAGAATTTGTATGCTACACTATTCCTACTCCTACTATGTATTTTCTAATCTAATGTGAGCTCCCCCTTCATGTGTTATGGCCCCTTCATATAGCACTTTGATTTCAGCTTCAGCCTTCCAGAAATGGCCCAAAAATCCCTCAAAATCACGAGCCATGTGACTTTTTAATGAAGTCACACGTTGGGACTTGTGCGTATGCACAGGTGTGTGTGTACGCACACTTGCTGAATTTCTTCCTGTGCGTACGCACAGAAGTTGTGCATGGGGCACACTTGCTGATTTTGACCGTTGTGTAGGCACAGAAAGTGTGCATAGGTACACTCTGAAATGCTTCTATCCTTTGATTTCTTCATGTTTTCTCCTAATTCCATGCTTTTCTTCCACTCTTATCAAGTCATTCTAACCTATTACACCTGAAATCACTCATCAAAACCATCAAGGCATCAAATGGAATGAAAGTGGAATAAAATTGATTAAATTAAGCACAAAATAGCATGTTTTCATAATTGGACATAATTTAGAGAGAAAACACAAAAGCATGCTATTTAGGTGAATAAATGTGGGTTTATATGATGAAATCTACTCAAATCAATCCAAAATTTATCATCAAATGTGGATTCATTAGAGACAAATTGGAGATACCGGGAGCTTGAAAGTTAACCATAGACATCAGGCTTTTGTTCGGTAAGGTATTGGGCCTTTGAAGCTTGTGGAACAGGAGGAAATTTGAGGTGTCCGAGCTTTAGGGAGGAATCAGCCAAGGTATGGCTTTGGTTTCTCATAGATAATATGTAATATTACGCAAAAAACTTAGGCTAGTTGACTGTAGGATAAGTTGGATTATTATGAGAACTTGTTAATTTTTAGTAACTTTGGTAGTAATGTTGAGATTATTATGAAAATGTGTTGTGATGATGATAGATTGATGTGTACGAAATATAGTTGATTGTTTAATTGGGTAAGAAAATTGTTGAATGTATGTATATGTAATTGTTGAATGATTGAGGAAAGAAAATTGGGTATTGATGTCAGGTGAGGTGGTTGAAAGGTATATGTGTATGTTTGGGAAGTTTTGGTGTTGTTTTGATTATAAAACTTTGTTTTGAAATTGAGAATTTAGAAAGAAAAGAGGTTTTGGGGTTTTTGGTAAAACTTGATTTTTGACAAACTTCAGTTGGCTATAACTCAGCTTTCGGACCCCCAAATTTTGGCAAACATATTTCAAATAAAAATTGGGTCTGTGAAGTTTATTCCGTTCAAAGAATGGATAAAAAATAATTTAAAACAAAAAAGTTATGCGCGTTTAATGTTTGGTGTCAAATTTTGAAAATTCTACAACTTAGTAGCTTTTTGAGAAAAAGGAGGAGTTGCGTACGTGAGCATGCACATGCGAAGTGAGATTCACTCACTGCCTCTCGCGTACGCAAACTTATTAAATTGAATGCTCACATATGCGGGTAGCACACACTACGCGAGAAGTTCCTTCTGTTTTGCCCCATCGCGTATGCGAGACCCCTGTTTTGGCTAAAAGTGGGATTTTTGCATACTAAACTAATTCTCTAGCTTTTCAAACCTCCCTTATACTTGTTTAAAGTTCGTTAGTGAGCTTTTAAGCCTTAGAATAAGGGTGAGTATGTTAAATAAATTGAGGAGATATTGGGAAGGAGTTTTGTGAAGTGAATAATTGAATTATTGAGGTATGGGATTGTGATTTGGATGAGTATATGGAGTTGTGATTTTGTTTCTAGTCTTGTATATGCTTGATCTGGTGTATGTTAAAGAGGAGTTTGATGAGAATAATTAGATGTGATTATGAGGATAATAATTATGATTGAAAAAGTGTGACAGGCACTATATCCCAAGAGTGTGCTGGGCACTATATCCGTGATAGATGGTGACTGTGACTATGATGAGGTGGATTGAGGAATGACTATGTTAATTTATGATTCTGATTGTGTGTTTGGTTGTGTATATTCTATACCACTTTTGTCGCATCATTTTCTCTCTGTTTATAAAGTGTGTTGGGCACTATATCCTATGAGTGTGACAGATATTATATCCCAAGAGTGTGGCGGACTCTATATCCCAAGAGTGTGATAGCACTTTACCCTAGGAAATGTGTCAGGCACTATATCCCATGAGTATGGCGGGCCCTATATTCCAAGAGCGTGGTGGGCACTATATCCCAAGAGCGTTGCAGGCCTATACCCCAAGAGTATGGGAACACTTTATCCTGGAAAATGCGACGAACACTATATCCCATGAGTGTTGCAGGGACTATATCCAAAGAGTGTGATGGATACTATATCCCAAGAGTGTGAAGGCATGTCAAAGAGACGATATCTGGGTTAGCTACCAGGTGGCAAAGTAAGCGACACGTGAGCTCACAGCCAGTAGGGCAGGCATACATCATATGTATTTGTCTATTTTGTTTGAGTGTGCATTACTTGGGTTGCCTAGTTGATTATCTATACTTAATTACTATATGTTCTACCTGTTGTAACTGCATTCTATCTTTGCTTTTCCTTGTCCGTATTGTATGTCTCTGCAACTGAGAGATCTCTCGTATGGTGGAGGTATGACAAGGGTTGTTCTACCGGTGTTTCAGATGATTGGAGGAAACAGAAAGTGAAGGATTGAGTTACAATTAGATTTAGAACCTAAGTACTTTAGATAGTTTACCTGATTTCTAGTTTAATCTATAACTCTAAGTTTTAAATTTGAGTGTCGGAGTTCCAGGATTGCCTCTGGCTTTCCCAAGACCTTATACATTATGTACGTGGACACATTTACCATACTGAGAACCCCCGGTTCTCATTCCATACATATATTGTTGTTTTCAGATGCAGGACGCGAGGCACCGTACTAAGCATTCTGGAGACTCTTGGAAGTGAAGATCTATCTTGGAACTCGGTATTTGTATTCTATTTATGTTTATATATGTACATAAATTCTCTACCTTGTATATATTATGTTTTGTCCCTCTTAGAGGCTAACTTGGAGAAACAAGTGTTTTGTCATATATTTTGGGTTGCTCTTGGGGTCATATATTTGTATTTCTATACTCTGATCGGCTTTTGCGCAGGCCGAGCCTAGAGCTTATTATTTGTATCTTTGGAACTCTTATCTTATATATACATTATCTTTTTCGCTCGATCTTATGTACCTTTCTACATTTATCCGATCGTGAGTGATGCACTTTCTGTTTTGTTTTTTATTAAATTTCTCTTCAAGGCTCCTAGTTAATTCCCTTTTTCAATATATCTATATATGTATTTTCCTTTTTAGAGATCGTAATACATTGCCACATTTGATTTACATCCTAGGCATAAAGCTCTATGATGGTAAGGTTACCATTTGTTTAGAATTTTCACACAAAAATAGTCTTGTCCAAGTATAGTTCCAAACCGACAAACAACCCTCAATCAGAGTTTAATTTTGGTTGTCACAAGTTCAACCCAATAAAAATAACTGAGAGCATTACTCTCGGGTCGTTCTCCCTAGGAGTTACAATCGAGTGTTCAATTATTCGTTATGAGATCAAGCGGGTTGATGATAAGAGAAGAAATTAAATGGCAAAACATTTAAATAACAATAAAGTAAATCAAACAACTAAAGATGACAAATACTAAGGAGGCATTTATGGCAAGGATTGAGAATCAAGGTTTTCTATCCTAGTCATTAATCATAACACAATAATTACCAAGAGTTAAGCCTATTACATTATCTCCAACATTGGGAGAAAGTCAAATATGCCTAGTTAATACCAATCCATAAGTAATGTCAATGGAAACAAGATTAACTAGCAACTCTAAATCACCAATATAAATTAGGTATTAATGACTCAAGATTGCCCAATTTCTCTTTTCAAGCGAAGAATGCTCACAAATTACTCTAAAACTAAGCCAAATATTTTATCAAACACTTGGTGTGTATAGAAAGAAAAGCATATTAAATTGCAAGAACTATAAATTCTAAAGCTACCAAATGCAAGAAAATAACAATAAAAATCAATTAACAATAAGAAACAAAAAAAGACATCAATTGCATTAAAAGAAATTAAGATCAACAAGAGTGTTCATAAAACTAAAGTGGCATAAAAGAGAAATTAACAAGAAAAACTGAGAGAATTAAACTACTAGAGCATGGAAACATAAATGAAACTACACTAAAACAAGAATTAAAGAGAGAAATTAAAGAGAAACTTAAGCTAAGAACCCTAATTCTAGAGAGAAGAGGGAGCTTCTCTCTATAAAAAACTACCTAAAGCATGTTTCCTACACTACTCTAATTGCTCCCCCTTGTTCCTTCTTGAATTTGGCTTCGAATACATCAGAAATGAGTTGGATTCGGGCCTGAAGCAGCTCAAAAATCGCCAGCCACGTTTTCTTTGATGAAGTCATGTGCTTCATGTCACGCGTATGCATGGGTCACGCGTACGCCTCGATTGGCAAAATTTCTGGTCACGCGTATGCGTGGTGACGTGTACATGTCGGTTGACAATTCTCTGATCACGCATACGCGTGATCACGCTTACGAGAACTAGGCAGAATTCCAAACTTCATTTCTTCATGAATTCTCCACTTTTACATGCTTTTCTTGATTTCTTCAATCCAATCTTCGCTTTCTAAATCCGAAATCACTCAACAAACACATCAAGGCATCGAATGGAATTAAAGTAAATCAAATTTAGCAAAGTAAAGGTCTAAAAAATATGTTTTTACTCTTAAGCACAATTTAGGAGAGAATTCACAAAACATGCTATTTCATTGAAGAAATGTGAGATAAGTTGATAAATTCCACTATATTCAACATAAGATAAACCCTAAAATTAGGGTTTATCAACCTCCCCACATTTAAACCAAGCATGTCCTCATGCTAAACCAAGAAAGATGCAAGAAAGGGGTATCAACATTGAATCAATTCAAGTACTATCTATATGCAACCTATCTATATGCATATAACTATTTTAATTACTATCTATTCATCTATAAGCATATATGTAGTCAAAGTAAATTAAATTTCCAAGAAAACATGTATGCACAATCAAGGGCCAAAATAATCATAACAAAATCAAAGTCACAACTAAATTGAGTCGTGTAAAAGAATATATAAACTTGCAAGATAAGAAATAATAAAAGGTGAAAACATGGAATTGAGCAGTCGAACCCCTCACCAAATGTGTATACACTCTAGTCGCTCAAGTGTTTAGGGTCGATCACTCAATTCTCTTCTAATCATGCTTTCTATGACGTGTTTTTCATCTAACAATCAACAATTATTTAATCCATGCATACAAATATCATGAGGACTTATCCATGCGGGTTGTAATGGGGCTAGGGTTAAGGTAAGGATATATATGGCTAAGTGAGCTTAAAATTTGAACCTTCGTCTAACTTAAGCTCTCACATAACATACACAACCTGTGTAAATTCCAACACAATACCTAGCTACCCATGATGCTCACTTTTTCACATACTCATGCATTCTTTTCAATCACTACACATATGCATTGTTATTATTACTCTTCTTTCGGACATTTTGTCCCTTTTTTATTGCTTTTTTTTTCTTTTCTTCTTCTTTTTTTTCAAAGAGACATAATATGTACAAAAGATGAGTGCATATGGTTTACATAACTAATACATGAGTATGTACCCAAATTTCCAAAATTTTTCAATAAAGAGCATGAACCATATTTTCATCAACCAAAGTTCCCCAAATTTTCCAACATTTAATTGACACACACACTCACTATCTTAAGCTAATCAAAGATTCAAATAGGAAAATTAATTGTTTTTCGCTTAAGGTTTGTGATGTGGTAATATAAAAAACAAAAGGGAATTAAAAAAGCTCAAAGAGGGCTAAAGGTAAATGAATTGGTAGGCTATGTAGGGTAAGTGAGCTAATTCAAATGAAGGCCTCAATCATATAAATGCATATATACACCAAACAATGGACATAAAGAATCAAACAAATCTAAGATTGTAATCATAGAGAGAAAATACACACAATAATGAAAATATCGGTTATATGATGCAACCATATAATTAGGCTCAAAACTCACATAGTTGTGTGTTCTTAGCTAAAAAATCCATCTTCCACAATATATGAATCATGCAGGTCACAAAAAAATTTTAACTCAACTCAATTTGAATTTCAATGCCCTTTTTAAGAGAAAAGAATTTCTTGGAAATTTCATCAAAATGACCAACATTTATTATATATATATAATGATATGATATGATTGTGAAAATTTAAAATTCCTTAGTTTATTTCGCATTTTCAATCAAATCAATTCATCATGTGTATTGGAATAAATTAGGTTCAATTATGCGTCTTTCCAATCACAGTTAATCCACTACAATAACTATATATATCTGTATACTACCAACATAAAAAGATGCAAACTAATTAAAAATCTAATATATACAAGAAAAAGTGTAAAGTGCGATAAACTAAAAAGTATTCAAAATAACTAATATGTACAAAAATCCAAAAGTATACTGTTCATACCATGAGTTGAGCTAGGCAAGCCTGGCTGGATGAAGACTAAAACGACCGACCTCTTAGAAAGGTTGGTCGACACCGACCACTTCCCAAAGAGCTCGGCCAAATTACTATAAAGGCCTAAGTAGGCCCAAAGCAGAAGATCACAGCCCACTTAAAGGTGTTTGGCCAAAGATAAGGGGACCCACCCACAAAGGATAAGATAAGATAACTAACTTATCTCAAAGGAAGGTCACTCCACACTACTATAAATACACTGGAGCACCCAGGTATAACTCATACTCTGATTCTACATAAAAAAAACCTGCTTAAAGCCCATGCTAACTTAAGCATCGGAGTCTCTTGCAGGTACCACCACCCTCCGATGACTAAGGAGTAGCAACATCCCAAAGCACAACAAGTCAGACACGACAGCTCCAGCCACCACAACAGATCTCATCCGAAATCGACGTTCAGTTTCAGGTAACCCTCGGAACATTGGCACTATTGCCGGGGAACCTAGAAGTCATCCCCTCATCATGGCGAACAACCTTGACAACGATCACAACTCCGGTTCGGAAAAAAGAACCCTGGTTAAAAATACGGATGCCACATCAAAGGATGTGCCTTAAACCAAGGGAGACAAGCAATCTCCAAACACCGAAATCTTAGATGTCCTCTATGAGCAGCAGAATCGCCTTAAATAGCTCGAGCAGGAAGCCGCACATCAGCGGGAGGCTGAGAGAGACCCCCGAAGAGAAGCGAGACTTCACCGAGAGCTAGAGGACAAGCTCACAAAGTTTGAGGCCGATCTCAAGACCAAAACTACTCATTCCAGCAATAAAGATAACTCCCGCAAGGATCAAGATCCATTCACTAAAGAGATCATGAAAACTAAAGTCCCAAAGGACTTCAAAGCTCCTGACATGACCCCATATGATGGTACGACTGATCCAAGCTATCATCTCAGCAATTTCAGAAGCAGGATGTATCTCACAGACGCTTCAGATGCAATTCGATGCAAAGCCTTCCCGACTACCCTGACAAAAATAGCAATAAAGTGGTTCGGCAGTTTGCCTCCAAGATCAATCGCAAGTTTTGACGACCTAGCCAAAAAATTCCTTGCCAGGTTCTCCATCCAAAAGGACAAGACCAGACACGCTCCAAGCTTACTGGAAGTTAAACAAGGAGATCGAGAAAGCCTTCACATCTACATGGAAAGGTTCAATAAAGCATGTCTCGACATACAAAGTCTCCTAACAGAAGCGGCCATCATGGGGCTCATCAACGGCCCGAGAGAAGGACCTTTTAGCTACTCAATATCCAAAAAACATCCAACATCTCTGAATGAGATACAAGAACGAGCAGAAAAGTATATCAATATGGAAGAAAATTCTCGATTAGGAGAAACCTCAAAATCCGGATTCTCCTACCCACCTCGAGATAAGGATAAAGAGTCCAGGAAAAAGGAAGATCAGCCTACTGAGAAACCTCGAAAGTACCACAATTATACTCCGCTCAGAGTGTCCCTTGTGGATGTATACAGAGAGATATGCAACACTGAAAAGATCCTGTCCCTCATCCGATTAAACATAAAAAAGGAGGAGGAAATTGGACAGGGTATTGCGAATATCACCGAATCTATGGACATTCCACCAACGACTGCTTTGATCTAAAGAATGTCATTGAAAAACTGGCGCGAGAAGCGCGACTAGATCGGTTCCTAGCCAATAAAGTAGACGAGCCAAGAAAAAGAAGACGGGATGACGAGGTCGGACGAGCTGAACGTACCAATTGCACTGATAAACCACTATTTTTGGTTTATCTTATGCTAATTTTAGTGGTTTTTATCAACTCTCTGCTCACTTATTCATTTAATTTGCATAAGTTTACAATTCCTTCCCAATTTTGTTCTATGGTTGAAAACTTGTTTCCTAAGCCTTTAAATTGTGTATTTTAACCCCCCTTTATACCATTCGATGCCGTGATCTGTGTGTTAAGAGTTTTCAGGCTATATAGGGTAGGAATGGCTTAGAGGATGGAGAGGAAGCTTGAAAAAATTGGAAGGAGCACAAGAAATAAAGGAGACAACCAGCGAGAAGCGACGCGCACGCATGGCTCACGTGTACGCGTGAATTGGAGTTTGCACGGCGACGCGCGCGGTCCTGACGCTTATAAACCACTATTTTATGGTTTATCTTGTGCTGATTTGAGTGGCTTTTATCAAGCCTTTGCACACTTATTCATACAACTTGCATGATGTTACAATTCCTTCCTAGTTTTGTTCCTTAACTGAAAACTTGCTTCCTAAGCCTTTAAATTTATATTTTTAATCCCTCTTTATACCATTCGATGCCATGATCTGTGCGTTAAGTGTTTTCAGGCTTTATAGGGTAGAAATGGCTTAGAGGATGGAGAGGAAGCTTGCGTAAATGGAAGGAGCACAAGAAATAAAGGAGACAACTAGCGAGGAGTGACGCGCACACATGGCTCACGCATGCGCATGAATTGGAGTTCGCACGGCGACGCATGCGCGTGCTTGACGCGTATGCGTGACAAGGAAAATCGCCAAACGACGCGTACGCGCGACTGACGCGTACGCGTGACATGCGCTACCTGCAGAAATTGCAAAAAATGATAGGGGTGATTTTGGGCCAAGTTTGGACCCAGTTTTCGGCCCAAAAACACAGACTAGAGCCAGGGGGCAAGCGGAGACTCAACACACATTCTCATTCGCATAGTTTTTAGTTTTAGATTGGAATCTTAGAGAGAAATCACTCTTCCTCTAGGTTTTCTACACACTCATAGTTTTTATAGTTTATGCTTTTGCTTTGGATATTGAGAAGAGTCATTACCTCCGTTGAAGTTTCATTATTCCAGTTTGCTTTCTTATTCCTTTACTCTTTTGATTACTTATTAGCCCTGTTCAGATACGTATGTTGCATTTTGGGATTTATTAATGCAAAGAACTATTTTTACTTTTAATTAATTTTCAATTCCTATTTATTTAATTTATCATGTCTTCTTCTTATATTTCCGTGAATGTTATATTCATGTCAATGGAGTAGACTCCCAACTTGACTTGGAGGTTGATTAAAAGGAGACCCTTGAGTTGGAATGCTCAAGTGATTAGTTAAATTGGAAGTTGTTGGCTAATTCTCTATTTATTAACACTAATCCTTCGCAAGGGAGAGGATTAGGACTTGTGAATAAGAGTTTGCTCAATCACTTGACTTTTCTTTATTTAGTAAGGGTTAACTAAGTGAAAACAACAACCTCTTGATACTACACTTGAGTGAATTCCAACAGGAAAACTTCCAATTAATCATTCCCCCGGTCAAGGCTTTTTAATTGATTATATAAATTCTCTCATTAATTTCCATTGCCTGAATTTATATTTATTTTAATTTCCCGTTCTCCAACTCTAAAAATCCTCAGAAAATTCCTGACTAATAAAATAGCACTCTTTTGTCAACTTGTTGGGAGACGACCTGGGATTCTTACTCCCAGTATTTTTATTCTAATTTCGTAACAACTCTTTCTAAATTGATATGCGAATTTTTGTTGGTTAAGAACTGTACTTGCAACACTGTTCTTACTATAATTTCTTAATCGGCTAATTTTTGCCTCCACCACAAGATTGACCAGATAGTGTTGATCAGTTACTTTACACAAGGCTTGAAGCCTCGGGATAAGACTACATTAGATGCTGCAAGTAATGGATCTATGAAGAAGTACAAGACAGCGACAGAGGCGTGACAACTGATCACCGATCTAGTGGAATCTACCCAGAATGTCAGGCACAGGAACAATTATCCCAAGGCTGTTGCGGAGGTTTCCTCTAGCAATGAGACTGCTGCTCTCACTTAGACTCTGGGAGAGATGACCAACTTACTGAAGCAGATATAGCTGAATCAATAACAACCTCAGCCTCCCCCATCACAACACAGTCAACAGTTGGTTCCTCAAAGAGTATGTGAAATATGTGCTGATTATACTCATTACACTGATGAGCGTCCGCAGCTCCAACAAGAAGACAACACCTTGGCAGCTACTCATAATTTCTATGACTGCCCGAATCAAGGATACAATCAACAAGGCGGCAACTACAACCAAGGTGGAAACTACAATCAAGGTTGGAAAGACAACTCCAACCAGGGATGGAGAGATAATTCCAACCAGGGATGGAGAGATAATTCCAACCAAGGATGGAGGGACAACTATAACAGAGGAGGCAGAGACAACCAGGAAAATCAGAGGTGGAATAAAAATAACAAACAGCAAAATTGGTATCAGCAGAATCCTCCCTATCAATAGCAGAACCAGAACCATCCTTACAGAGCACCTCACCAAAGGCAGTCCCAAGCGCCTCAGAACAACCAACATCAGGCCCCTCAAATCACTTACCCCCCTTCTTCTTCTAATGATGAGATGTTTCGCACTATGACGCAAGACATTCAGAATACACTTAACTCTACTATGAACGGTCTGAATGCTACTTTACAGGCTCTCGTCTCCCGGATGGATTCACTAATTGCCTCCAACAATCAACCTTCAAGCTCCAGTGCAATTCCTTCTCAACCCTTACCCAATCCCAAAGGTGGCATCAATGCCATTACTTTGAGGTCTGGGACCACACTGCAAGAGAGGAACCATGAGGAGCCACGCTCAAAGGAGAACATTCAAGTTAAAGATGTTGTTGAGGTAGAAGATGCTGAAGAGGAGGCAGAAGTACAAGACATGGATGAAGAAGAAGCAGTTCAACCAGAGAATAGCACACCAAAGGAGGCTGAAGCTGCAAGTGGCGCCATTTCTATTCCATTTCCACACCTTGCTAGGAAGCCCAGAAAGCATATGGAACTAGACCCTAAAATGGTAGAAATATTTAAAAAGGTTGAGGTAACCATTCCACTTTTTGATCCCATTCAGCGGGTACCTAAATATACTAAGTTTCTAAAAAATTTGTGCATGCATAAAGATAAATTACAAGATTAGAAACTATTCCTCTAGGTAGCTCCATTTCTGCTTTAGTGGGTGATATACCTGAAAAATGTAGTGACCCAGGTCCATGCATGGTTACTATTAATATAGATGGTGTGAAATTTTCTGACTGCATGTGTGATTTAGGCGCGTGTTAGTATAATGCCATTATCTGTATATGATGCTTTGAGGCTCCCTTCCTTAAAAAGGTCGGCAGCACGTTTTGTTTCGGCAGATAAAACCATTATCTTTGTGGTTAGAATTGCTAAGGACGTGCTGGTGACCATTAAGGGACTCACATTTCCTATTGACTTCTATATTTTGGAGATGCCCCCTTATAACTCAGGAAGACCATCATCCATCCTGCTTGGAAGACCATTTCTGAAGACTTCAAAGTTTAAGTTGGATGCATTCCCAGGAACTTATTCCTTTGAAATAGATAGTAGAGCAGTGAGCTTCAACCTGAATGAAGCCATGAAGCACCCCCCGGAAGATCATTCCATCTTCTAGTGTGACATCATTAATGAGACTGTAGCTGCAGTTCACCAAGAAGAAGTAGAAGAGATACACATGGAGCAAGATCCAAGTGTGGGGAAACCCTCTGATCACAATGAGGACACTTTGCCATCATCACTAGCCCCAGATGATCCAATGCCTAGCCATGAGAAGAAAATGGAGTTGAAGCCCCTTCAACCCCCACCTCAAGTATGCTTACCTTGAGAATAATCAGAAGCTCCCAGTTATCATTGCAAGGGAACTCACTTCCCAACAGGATGAGCAGTTGCTTAGTGTGCTGAGAAGACACAAGAAAGCAATTGGTTGGAGCTTGGCGGATATAGTAGGCATCAGCCCTCAAGTTTGTGAGCACAGGATATTTTTAGAAGAGGGAGCAAGGCCTGTCCGTCATCCTCAAAGGAGACTGAACCCCACCATCTTATAAGTTGTCAAGAAGAAAGTGACCAGGCTACTTGAAGTTGATATTATCTACCCCATCTCAGATAGTGAATGGATAAGCCCAGTACAAGTGGTGCCCAAGAAGTCTGGAGTCAAAACAGTAAACAATGAGCATGGAGAGCTCATAGCAACTAGAGTGCAGAATTCATGCAGAGTTTGCATTGATTATAGACGCCTCAACCAAGCTACTCGCAAGGATCATTACCCCTTGCCATTTATTGATTAGATGCTTGATCTCCTATCAAGTAAATCACATTACTGCTTTTTAGATGGTTATACAGGCTATTTTCAAATTCATATAGCTCTTGAGGATCAGGAGAAGACTACTTTTACATGTTCCTTTGGAACGTATGCATACAAAAGGATGCCTTTTGGCTTCTGTAATGCACTGGCTACTTTCTAAAGGTGCATGATGAGCATTTTCTCTGATCTTCTGAGAGCTATACGGAAGTTTTCACGGACGATTTTAGCGTATATGGTAATTCATTTAACCTTTGCTTGGATAGTTTAGCTAGAGTATTAGACAGGTTTGTTAGTTCAAACCTTGTATTAAATTTTAAAAAATGTTACTTTATGGTAAAACAAGGTATTATTTTGGGGAACGTTGTTTCTAATACTGGTATTTCTGTAGATCTAGCAGAGGTAGATGTGATTTCTAGTTTACCTTACCCCTCCTCCGTGAGGGAAGTCCGTTCGTTCCTTGGTCATGCAGGTTTCTACCAGAGATTTATCAAGGACTTCAGTAAGGTAGCATTGCCTTTATCCAGACTACTACAGAAGGATGTTGAGTTCGAGCTGAGTGAGGACTGCATGATTGCGTTTGATAAGCTAAAGATCGCCTTGATTCAAGCTCCGATCGTGAGAGGACCAGACTGGAGCCAGCCTTTTGAGATTATGTGTGACGCCTCCAACCATGCAGTAGGAGCGGCGCTGGCTCAGCGCGAAGGTAAGGATCCTTTCGTAATTTCTTATGCTTCTAAGACCTTAGGCGCTGCTCAGTCTAATTACACTACCACTGAAAAAGAGCTTCTAGCTATTGTTTTTGCTCTGGATAAATTCAGAGCCTATTTACTTGGTACTAAGGTGGTAGTGTTCTCAGACCATGCAGCTCTAAAATATTTATTAGCTAAAAAAGAGTCTAAACCGAGGTTAATACATTAGATATTGCTGCTACAAGAATTTGATTTAGAAATTAAGGACAGGAGTGGTTCCCAGAATTTAGTGGCAGACCACTTGAGTCGCCTTGAGCACTTTAAGGATGACTACACTCCTATCAATGATGCTTTTCCATTAGATAGCTTTCACGCAATATCTGAAGTAGTCCCTTGGTATGCTCCTATAGCTAATTATCTAGTTAGTCACACTTTCCCTCCTAATTTTACTAAGCATCAAAGGGACAAGCTGAAAAGCGAGTCCAAATATTATATATGGGATGACCCATATTTATGGAGGTATGGTGCTAACCAGATAATTAGAAGGTGTGTGCCTCAATCAGAATTCCAGTCCATTTTAGAGGCCTGCCACTCTTCTGCGAGTGGTGGACATTTTGGCCCTCAAAGAACAGCTAGAAAAATTTTAGACTGTGGATTCTGGTGGCCTACTCTTTTTAAGGATGCTATTGCCTTCTGTAAATCTTGTTCTCCGTGCCAAAGGTTTGGAAATATATCCAAGAGGGTTGAGATGCCCCAACAACTTATGCTATTCTGTGAAATTTTTTATGTTTGGGACATTGACTTCATGGGTCCATTCCAAACTCTAGTGGTTTCTTATATATACTGCTAGCTGTAGATTATGTTTCTAAATGGGTGGAAGCAATTTCTTCCCGTACTGATGATGCTAACACTGTTGTTTCCTTTGTTAGAAACCATATTATCTGTCACTTTGGATCACCACGAGCAATCGTGAGTGATCAAGGCACTCACTTTTGTAACAGGAGATTAGCAGGTCTACTGAAGAAGCATAGAATTGTTCACAAGGTGGCAACAGCTTACCATCCCCAGACCAATGGTCAAGCAGAGGTGTCTAACAGAGAAATAAAGCACATTCTGGAGAAGATAGTCAAGCCTCATAGGAAGGACTGGAGCACCAGGCTTGTAGATGCACTCTCGGCTTATCGGACAGCGTACAAGACACCCATTGGGATGAGCCCCTTCCGCTTAGTATACGGAAAGGCTTGTCACCTCCCAATGAAGGTGGAACACAAGGCTTTCTGGGCTGTAAGGGAATGAAACATGGGATTTGAGAAAGATGGTGCTGAAAGAAAGCTGCAACTAGCAGAACTGGAGACCCTTCGACTCGAAGCTTATGACAGCTCTAGATTATACAAAGAAAAGGTGAAGGCTGTGCATGATAGGCATATCAAGAGACGAGAGTTCAGACCTGGGGAGCTAGTTCTCCTTTACAACTCAAGGCTGAGACTCATGCCAGGAAAGCTGAGATCCAGATGGGAAGGCCCCTACAGAGTAGAGAAGGCAGAGCCATACAAAGTCTTCCATCTGAGTCATCCTTCAAGTTCCAAATTCATCAAGGTCAATGGATATCGCTTAAAGCTGTATCATGGTGAGAAGATGAAGGACAATAAAGAGCTAAAGGTCTTCCTCTTGGAAGATCTACCAACAGAAGCAGATTGAGCTTATGGACCGTCCAACTTAAGGACGTAAAAGCAAAGTGCTAGGTGGGAGACAACCCACCATGGTATGATCGTTCCGTTTTCATTCCTAGTTTTATTTTCTTTTGTTTTTCCATGGTGTTCATTCATAATTTCTGCATATTCATCTGCATTCTGCATTTTACATTCTACATAAAAAAAATTACACGACGTGCAAGCGTCGTTGACGCGTACGCGTTGTGTGCGTGAAAAATAAAAATTGAACAGAGAGTTGGGCACGAGTGGTGCTGGTGGCGTGCCTTGCGCACAAGCAAGTCCATGCATACATGTCGCTTGCATTTTCACCAGTCCACGCGTACGCATCCCCCACGCGTACGCGTGACCCTGCAAATCAGCATAAATGGGTGTATGGCCAGAGAGTTATGATGGTGTGGGGCTGGAACTGTGCTGGGAGCACAATCCCTATCACGCGTATGCGTCCCTGACGCGTACAGATCGTTTTCCCACCAAGGCCATCCACGCGTGCGCGTCAGGCGTATACAATTTTGGCACATGTGCATATCAAACAGAGAGTTGTGCGCACACGAGGCTTCCTTCGCGCCAATCGCACAACCCATATCATGCGTACGCGTCCCTGACACGTACACGTCGCCTGAACTTTGCGCAACGCACGCGTACGCGTCGCATGCGACGCACAATTTATCCACTTCAGTGCTTGATTTCAAATCTCCTCTCCCCCAATCCTAATCCTTTTCAATCCTAATTATTTCGTCCTTCTTTCTTTCTTCTTCCTTATTCTTTCTTACTTTCTACTACTTTCTTCTTTCTTTCTTCATCTTCTTCATCAAGGTTCTTTTCTTCCTCCTATCTACTCTTTCATTATTACATTTATTTATGTTTTTTTCTTCTCTATCTTTTTTTTAGCTTACTTATTTATGGTTTATGTTTCTTTTCTTTTTCTTGGATTCTTATGTTGGTATTGGAGTTTTATTTGGGTACTACCTTATTATCCTGACGCTTGTGGTTATTATATGGAGTGATTTGACAACTAATACTTTAATTTGGCTCTTATATACATTTGGATTATATTATTTTCATTCCTATTCTATCTTAGTGTTTGTGAAAAAGTACCTATGGCATCTTGAACACTATTTTGTTTTATTCTGTTACTTGAATGCCTCTTTTTTACAACCCTTGCACTCCACATGTGTTTGGATTATCATTCACAATTGTCATCATACAAATACTCTCTATATTGGCACATTTAATTTTTTATGCTTGAGTTATGCTTCTCATGCCTATCCCTTGCATGCTTTCACCTCTTGCATCTATTTAATTATGAATTGCCTTATTGCTCTTAATTGATGCCTTACCTACATGTTGTAGCTACCATGTATTTGAGCTAACATCTTTCCTTTGGCATTCATTATCACTTGGAATTTTCTCGCTTCCGGTTTTGGTTCTCTATATTTCACATTCCTCCTTTTTCTTCTTCCTTAGGCATGGGTACCAAGAAATGAAAAGAGAAGGCCACTGACAAGCCACTGGCTAGGAGAGGAACCAAGAAAACAATGGCTAAAACACTTCCATCTACCAGTGTCAAGCCGCCAACAAAGCGAGTAAAGAGGATCATTAAAGTTGATGAATCAGAGAAAGCCTTTCCCGCCCGAGACTCCACACGGTTTACTAATTTCCGAGGGTTACCTGAAACTGTAGGTCGATCTCGGACGAGATCTGTTGTGGTGGTCGGTGCTGCTATGTCTGACCTGTTTAGAGCTGGTGGCTGGAGTTGTCGTGTCCGACTTGTTGGATCTGGTGGAGCTGCTGATCCTCGATCACCGGAGGGTGGTGGTACCTGCAAGAGACTCCGATGCTTAAGTTAGCACGTGCTTTAGGCAGGTTTTTAGTAGAATCAGAGTATGAGTTATACCTGGGTGCTCCAGTGTATTTATAATAGTGTAGGCTGACCCTTCTAGATAAGATAAGTTAGTTATCTTATCTTTATCTTTAAGTGATGTCATCTTATCTTCTGGGAAACCGCCCTTATCTTTCTAGGCTTTAACTGCCTTTAGATTGGGCTGTGTCCCTTAGCTTGGGCCTTCTTTGGGCTTCTCTGGCGATTTGGCCGAGCTCTTTGAGAAGAGGTCGGTAATAGGCCAACCTTCCAAGAGGTCAGTCATGGGCCATCCTTCCAAGAGGTCGGTCATGGGCCAACCTTCTAAGAGATAGGCCAACCCGGTCCTTTATAGCTCGAACCGATGCATGAACAGTGCCCCTGCTTGAGTTCGGACCTTTCCGTGAGATCGTGCTTTCAGAGCTTCGATCTCTTTGGGGAAGTCGTGCTCAAGAATCCTGACTTTGAGTAGTTTCTCTTTTTGCGAGTCTGGTATTGCCCTTTTTATTTTGTTGAGAGGACTTTTCAGCATTCTTCCAACTTGTTTGTCTTCACTGCTAGGGCTTTTTAGTCATAAATCCAACAACTTTTTTAGGTAGTGTTCCGATGGGGAACCTTTTTATAGTTTGTTTGGATTACTTTTTAGCGCCGTTTTGATTTGTGCTTTTGCCTTTGATGAGCGGATATTTTATATGCTTTTTGGGGGTATTTTCATATAGTTTTTAGTAGGACCTAGCTACTTTTTAGTATACTTTTATTAGTTTTTATGCAAAAATCACATTTCTGGACTTTACTATTAGTTTGTGTATTTTTCTGTGATTTCAGGTATTTTCTGGCTGAAATTGAGGGACCTGAGCAAAAATCTGATTCAGAGAATGATAAAGGACTGCAGATGCTGTTGGATTCTGACCTCTATGCACTCGAAATAGATTTTCTAGAGCTACAGAAGCTCAATTGGCACGATCTCAATTGCGTTGGAAATTAGACATCCAGGGCTTTCCAGCAATATATAATAGTCCATACTTTGCCTAAGCTTTGACGACGCAAACTGGCATTTAACGCCAAGTCTTTACCCTATTCTGGCGTTAAACGCCAGAAACAGGTTGCAAACCAGAGTTAAACGCTAGAAACAGGCTACAACCTGGCGTTTAACTCCAAAAAAAGTCTCTACATATGGAAGCTTCAATGCTCAGCCCAAGCACACACCAACTAACTTTAGTCCTCAGGAACAAGTTGTTGAACTTAATCAGCAACTATCTTCTATAACAAGGCAATTAGCAGAATTTAAGAAGATGCTACAAGAAACTAAAAATGCTAACAAGGATATGGAATCACAATTGAATTAGACAAAACAACAGTTATCAAAACAGATAACCGAGGAGTGTCAAGTAGTTCAATTAAGAAGTGAAAAAACATTAAATACCTCAACTTAAAGCAGTAGAAAGCCAAGAAAAGAACAGCTGACAGAGGATGAGCAATCAGCTACCCAAAATCCCTCTGAGGACAGTAAGAACCCAGAGAGGAATAAGTCTGGCGTTCAAACGCCAGAAAAAGATGAAAAATTGGCATTAAACGCCCAATCCATGTCCAGTTCTGGCGTTCAAACGCCAGTGAGGGACCAGACACCTGCAAGTGCTGATAATAACTCCCTCAAGAAGGCTTCTCAACTTGCCTCTGTAGGAAATGAACCTGCAGAAACTAAGGTTGAAGAATATAAAGCCAAAATGCCTTATCCTCAGAAATTCCGCCAAGCGGAACAGGATAAACAATTTGCCCACTTTGCAGACTATCTCAGGACTCTTGAAATAAAGATTCTGTTTGCAGAGGCACTTGAGCAAATACCCTCTTATGCTAAGTTCATGAAAGAGATCTTAAGTCATAAGAAGGATTGGAGAGAAACAGAAAAAGTTTTTCTCACTGAAGAATACAGTGCAGTCATTCTAACAAGCTTAACTGAAAAGCTTAAGGATCCCGGAAGCTTTATGATACCATGCACATTAGAGTGTACTTGTACCAAGACAGCTCTATGTGACCTTGGGGCAAGTATCAATCTAATCCCTGTATCCACTATCAGAAAGCTTGGCTTGACCGAAGAGGTCAAACAACCCGGATATGTCTTCAACTTGTTGATGGCTCCATTAAATATCCATCAGGCATAATTGAGGACATGATTGTCAAAGTTGGGCCATTTACCTTTCCCACTGACTTTGTAGTGTTGGAAATGGAGGAGCACAAGAGTGCAACTCTCATTCTAGGAAGACCTTTCCTAGAAACTGGACGAACCCTCATTGATGTCCAAAAAGGGGAAGTGACCTTAAGAGTCAATGAGGATGAGTTCAGGCTGAATGCTGTTGAGGCAATGAAGCATCCACACATATCAAAAGACTGCATGAGTGTTGATGTTATTGGCTCCCTGGTAGAGGAGATCAACATGGCTGAGAGTCTCGAATCAGAGCTAGAAGACATCTTTAAAGATGTGCAGCGTGATCTGGAGGAATCAGAGGAAATAAAAAAGCCTCTGAAAATTCCTCAGGAAGAGGAAAAACCTCCTAAACCCGAGCTCAAACCGCTACCACCGTCCCTGAAATATGCATTTCTGGGAGAAGGTGACACTTTTCCGGTGATCATAAGCTCCGCTTTAAATCCACAGGAAGAGAAAGCACTACTTCAAGTGCTAAGGACACACAAGACAGCTCTTGGGTGGTCCATAAGTGATCTTAAGGGCATCAGCCCAGCAAGATACATGCACAAGATCCTATTGGAGGACGATGCTAAGCCAGTGGTTCAACCACAAAGGCGGCTAAATCCAGCCATGAAGGAGGTGGTGCAAAAAGAGGTCACCAAGTTACTAGAGGCTGGGATTATTTATCCTATTTCTGATAGCCCTTGGGTGAGCCCTGTCCAAGTTGTCCCCAAGAAGGGAGGCATGACAGTGGTTCATAATGAAAAGAGTGAACTGGTTCCTACAAGAACAGTTACAGAGTGGCGTATGTGTATTGATTACAGAAAGCTCAATACAGCCACCAGGAAGGATCACTTTCCTTTACCGTTCATAGACCAGATGCTAGAGAGACTAGCAGGTCATGAATATTACTGCTTTTTGGGTGGCTATTCAGGTTACAACCAAATTGCAGTAGATCCTCAGGACCAAGAAAAAACAGCATTCACATGTCCCTCTGGAGTATTTGCCTACATAAGGATGCTTTTTGGTCTGTGCAATGCACCTGCAACCTTTCAAAGGTGCATGCTCTCTATCTTCTCTGATATGGTAGAGAAATTTTTAGAAGTCTTCATGGATGACTTTTCAGTATTTGGAGACTCATTCAGCTCCTTCCTTGATCATTTAGCACTTGTTCTGAAAAGATGCCAAGAGACCAACCTAGTCTTAAACTGGGAAAAATGTCACTTTATGGTGACTGAAGGAATTGTCCTTGAGCATAAAATTTCAAACAAGGGAATAGAGGTGGATCAAGTTAAAGTGGAAGTAATTGAAAAATTACCACCACCTGCCAATGTTAAGGAAATCAGAAGCTTTCTGGGGCATGCAGAATTCTATAGGAGGTTTATAAAGGATTTTTCAAAAATTGCAAAACCTCTGAGCAATCTGCTAGCTGCTAACACACCATTTGTGTTTGACACAGAGTGTCTGCAGGCGTTTGAAACTCTGAAAGCTAAGCTGGTCCCAGCACCAGTTATTTCTGTACCAGACTGGACATTACCATTCGAGCTAATGTGTTATGCCAGTGACCATGCCATTGGTGCAGTACTGGGACAGAGGCATAACAATCTTCTGCATGTCATTTATTATGCTAGCCATGTTTTAAATGATGCACAGAAAAATTACACAACCACAGAAAAAGAGCTGCTTGCAGTGGTTTATGCCATTGACAAGTTTAGATCATACTTAGTAGGATCAAAAGTGATTGTGTACACTGACCATGATGCTCTTAAATATCTACTTACAAAGCAGGATTCAAAACCCAGGCTCATAAGATGGGTGTTGCTTCTGCAAGAGTTTGATATAGAAATAAGAGACAAAAAAGGGACAGAGAACCAAGTGGCTGATCATCTGTCCCGGATAGAACCAGTAGAAGGGGCGTCCTCCCCCTCTATTGAGATCTCTAAAACCTTTCCGGATGAGTAATTGTTTGCCATTCAGGAAACACCATGCTTTGCAGACATTGCAAACTATAAAGCTGTAAGATTCATACCCAAAGAGTACATCAGGCAGCAAACAAAAAAATTAATTACTGCTGTAAAGTACTACTTGTGGGATGAACCATATCTCTTTAAGAGATGTGCAGACGGAATAATCCGTAGGTGTGTGCCCAAGGAAGAGGCACAGAAGATCTTATGGCATTGCCATGGATCATAATATGGAGGCCATTTCGGAGGTGAGCGAACAGCCACCAAGGTTCTCCAATGTGGCTTCTACTGGCCTACTCTCTATAGAGACTCCCGAGAGTTCGTACGTAACTGTGACAGTTTCCAGAGAGCTGGTAATCTGCCTCATGGTTACGCCATGCCTCAACAAGGGATCTTAGAGATTGAGTTGTTTGATGTATGGGGTATTGACTTCATGGGGCCTTTCCCACCATCATACTCAAACACGTATATTCTGGTGGCAGTAGACTATGTATCTAAATGGGTAGAGGCAATTACAACACCCACTAATGATACTAAGATAGTGCTGAAGTTCCTCCATAAACATATCTTCAGCAGGTTCGGTGTCCCTAGAGTATTAATCAGTGATGGGGACACTCACTTCTGCAATAAACAGCTTTACTCTGCTATGGTCCGATATGGAATTAGCCACAAAGTAGCAACTCCATATCATCCACAGACAAATGGGCAAGCTGAAGTCTCTAATAGAGAACTAAAAAGAATCCTGAAATGGACTGTAATTACCCGTAGAAGGGATTGGGCAAAAAGTCTGGATGATGCTCTATGGGCATACCGAACAGCATTCAAGACTCCCATAGGGACCTCTCCATACCATCTTGTGTATGGGAAAGCGTGTCATTTGCCAGTGGAACTGAAAACAAGGCCTACTGGGCAACCAAATTCCTAAATCTTGATGCCAAGTTAGCTGGAGAGAAAAGATTGCTCCAGTTGAATGAGCTAGAGGAATTTAGACTCAATGCTTTTGAAAATGCAAAAATTTACAAGGAGAAAGCAAAAAGGTGGCATTACAAGAAACTGTCACCCAGAGTCTTTGAGCCAGGACAGAAAGTTCTGCTATTCAACTCTAGGATCAGATTGTTCCCCGGGAAACTGAAGTCTCGGTGGAAAGGACCATATGTGATTACAAGTGTGTCACCATATGGGTATGTAGAGCTTCAAGATATTGACTCTAATAAGAAGTTCATTGTTAATGGACAGAGAATCAAGTATTATCTTGAAGGCAATGTTGAGCAAGAATGCTCAAAGCTGAGGCTAGATTAAAAGCTCAGCAAGGTCCAGCTAAAGACAATAAAGAAGCGCTTGCTGGGAGGCAACCCAGCCATTAGCAAAGCTTATTTGTTATTTAAATAATAATTATACGAGTTTAATATAAATAATCTTCAAGGTAAAGTATAAATTGCATAAGTTCACAGAGCTACAGAAGGATTCAGAGCACAAAACAGGGAAAAGGAGCTCACTGGCAAGAAAACGCCAGTAAGAGGTATATTTGGGCGTTAAACGCCCAAAAGAAGCTTCTACTGGGCATTTAATGCCAGTAAAGATACCTTTTGAGGCGTTAAACACTAGAATGGGTGCCATTCTGGGCATTTAACGCCAAACTTGCAGCATCCTGGGCGTTTAGAAAAATGCCCAGTGACAAAAGATTTCTGGCGTTTAACGCCAGCCAGAAGCTATAGGTGAGCATTAAACGCCCAAAAGAAGCTACAGATGGGCGTTAAACACCCAAAACAAGCAGCAGTTGAGCGTTTAACGCCAAGATGGTGGAGGAGAGGAAGTTTTGTTTTCCAACTCAATTTTTTTCAAATTTTCATGATTTCATCCATAATTTCTTGCATAAACATGTTACAAATTATCATCTTTCAATTTCAATTTCAAAAAAAAAAAATTTTTTTTTCATTCTTCTTCAACTTCTTTTCAAATCTTTTTCAAAACTCATCTATATTTTTAAATTCTTTTCAAATCTTTTTCAAATCATCATACTATCTTTTTAATAAATTAGATTT
This sequence comes from Arachis ipaensis, assembly GCF_000816755.2. Taxonomy (NCBI): domain Eukaryota; kingdom Viridiplantae; phylum Streptophyta; class Magnoliopsida; order Fabales; family Fabaceae; genus Arachis; species Arachis ipaensis. The sequence goes on along the minus strand of NC_029791.2, from coordinate 63,865,768 downwards.
ATCTTTTTCAAATCTCTCTCTTATCTTTTCAATTTTAAAACTACATTTTTTTCATATCATAATTATCTTTTTACAAATCATATCTTCTAGCATATCTTTTTCAAAATTTTCGAACCCACCCCATCCTCTTTAAATTCACATTCGGCCACCCCCTCTCCTCCACAATTCGAATTTGTCTCTCCGTCTATTCCTCTCCTTTCCTTTCTTATGCTTGAGGACAAGCAACTCTCTAATTTTGGTGTGCTTTTCGTGATCACTGAGCTAAGACTCACTAAGATCATGGCTCCTAAAGGAAAATAAACCACTTCAAGAGGTAAGAAAGAGAATATTCCAAAACCACTTTGGAATCAAGAGAGGTTCTTAACCAAAGAACATGCAGACGATTACTATAAAATAATGGGTCTAAGATCAGTGATCCCAGAAGTTAAATTCGATCTGAAAGAAGACGAATATCCGGAGATCCAAGAGCAGATTTGAAACAGAGGCTGGTAAATTCTGGCAAATCCTGAGACAAAGGTGGGTAGAAACATGGTTCAGGAATTCTACGCAAATCTGTGGCAAACAGATAAGCAGAGATTAACTGGAGCCTCCTTCTATACGTTTCGAACCTTGGTTAGAAGGAAGATTATGTACTTCCACCAGGACAAAATAAGAGAGGTCTTCAAGCTGCCTCAACTACAAGATGATCCAGAATCCTTTAATAGGAGAATGGTGAGATTTGATAAGCGCTTAGACCAAGTTCTAGAGGACATATGCATCCCTGGAACCAAGTGGATAACCAATGCAAAGGGTGTCCCAAATCAACTCAAGAGAGGAGATCTCAAACCAATTGCTAGGGGCTGGCTGGACTTCATTGGACGTTCTATACTGCCCACCAGCAACCACTCTGAAGTCACTGTCAAAAGAGCAATGATGATCCACTGCATTATGCTGGGAAACGAAGTGGAGATTCATCATCTAATTTCTTGTGAGTTCTACACAATTGCAAACAAAAACTCCACTGACGCCAAATTGGCTTACCCAAACCTAATCTCGCTGCTATGTAAAGATGCTGGGGTGAAGATGGGAGTGGATGAGGATATCTCAGTCGAGCAACCAATCACCAAAAAGTTAATGGAGGGACAACAAGCACAAGATAACTCCATCAAATGGAGGGCACAGGAGTTCCTCCTAGAAATCCCTCAAATTGACTACTGGACCCGCCTAGAAGCATCTGTCACCAAGTTACAAGAAGCTATGGATCAACTGAAAGAAGAACAGCAAGTTCAAAATAGCATGCTCTGCAAACTGCTGAAGGAACAAAAGGAGCAGGGGCGTGAGCTATAGGAGTTGAAGTGCCAGAAGCTGTCTCTTGAAGGGCCAAGCACCCCACAGACTAAAGGAGCATCCATCTCCCAAAATAAAGGTTGTTGAGTCCTAATCTTAGTCTTAACTCTGTGATAATTTTTACTATTAGAAATCTACCTTAGAAGTTATATGAGTAGTAGTAATTAGTATCTTTATTTTTTATTCTTATTCCCCAAATAAGTTATAATTTATCTTTTTTTATCATCATTGAACATGAATAAAATAGCAGATTTTTAGAATAAGAAAGCAATTTTATTTTTGAGTTTTTAATAAGAAAAATTCAAATTATTTATATGTGGTGGCAATACTTTTTGTTTTCTGAATGAATGCTTGAACAGTGCATATGTCTTTTGATTTGTTGTTTATGAATGTTAAAATTGTTGGCTCTTAAAGAATGATGAAAAAGAGAAATTTCATTGATAATTTGAAAAATCATGAAATTGATTCTTGAAGCAAGAAAAAGCAGAAAAAAAAAGCCAGTAACCCTTTAAACCAAAAGGCAAGGGTAATAAAAAAGGGGATCCAAGGCTTTGAGCATTAATGGATAGGAGGGTCCAAAGGAATAAAATTCTGGCCTAAGTGGCTAAACCAAGCTGTCCCTAACCATGTACTTGTGGCGTGAAGGTGTCAAGTGAAAAGCTTGAGACAGAGCGGTTAAAGTCGTGATCCAAGGCAAAAAGAGTGTGCTTAAGAACCCTGAACACCTCTAATTGGGGCTTTTAGCAAAGCTATGTCACAATCTAAAAAGGTTTACCCAGTTATGTGTCTGTGGAATTTATGTATCCAGTGGTAATACTGGAAAACAAAGTGCTTAGGGTGACGGCCAAGACTCATAAAGTAGTTGTGTTCAAGAATCAACATACTAAACTAGGAGAATCAATAACACTATCTGAATTCTGAGTTCAAATAGATGCCAATCATTCTGAACTTCAAAGGATAAATGGAGGTGCCAAAACTATTTGAAAGCAAAAAGCTACTAGCCCTGCTCATCTAATGAGAATTTGAGCTTCATATAAAACTCTGAGATGTTATTGCCTCTTGATTTTCTTTCTATCTTGTTTTATTTATCTAGCTTCTTGAGAACAAGCAACAGTTTTAGTAGGACCTAGCTACTTTTTAGTATACTTTTATTAGTTTTTATGCAAAAATCACATTTCTGGACTTTACTATTAGTTTGTGTATTTTTCTGTGATTTCAGGTATTTTCTGGCTGAAATTGAGGGACCTGAGCAAAAATCTGATTCAGAGAATGAAAAAGGACTGCAGATGCTGTTGGATTCTGACCTCCATGCACTCGAAATAAATTTTCTAGAGCTACAGAAGCCCAATTGGCGCGATCTCAATTGCGTTGAAAATTAGACATCCAGGGCTTTCCAACAATATATAATAGTCCATACTTTGCCTAAGCTTTGACGACGCAAACTGGCATTTAACGCCAAGTCTTTACCCTATTCTGGCGTTAAACGCCAGAAACAGGTTGCAAACCAGAGTTAAACGCCAGAAAGAGGCTAAAACCTGGCGTTTAACTCCAAAAAAAGTCTCTACACATGGAAGCTTCAATGCTCAGCCCAAGCACACACCAAGTGGGCCCCGGAAGTGGATTTCTGCACTATCTATCTTAGTCTACTTAATTTCTTTAAACCTAGGTCACTAGCTTAGTATAAAAACTACTTTTAGAGATTTATTTTGCACCTCATGACATTTTACATCTGAATCTTGTATCTTCTATGGCATGAGTCTCTAAACCCCATGGTTGGGGGGTAAGGAGCTCTGCTGTGTCTTGATGGATTAATGCAATTATTTCTGTTTTCTATTCAATCACGCTTGTTTCCATTCTAAGATATTCATTTGCACTTCAACTTGATGAATGTGATGATCTGTGACACTCGTCATCATTTTCAACCTATAAACGCGTGCCTGACAACCACCTCTGTTCTACCTTATATTGAGTGCATATCTCTTAGCCCCCTGGTTCAGATCAGAGTCTTCGTGGTATATGCTAGAACTAATTGGCAGCATTCTTGAGATCCGGAACGTCTAAACCTTGTCTGTGGTATTCTGAGTAGGATCTGGGATGGGATGACTGTGACGAGCTTCAAACTCGCGATTGTTGGGCGTAGTGACAGACGCAAAAGCATCAATGGATCCTATTCTGACATGAGTGAGAACCGACAGATAATTAGCCATGCGGTGACAGCACATTTGGACCATTTTCACTGAGAGGACGGATGGTAGCCATTGACAACGGTGATCTACCAACATACAGCTTGCCATGGAATGAGCCTTGCGTGCGTGAAGAAGAAGACAGTAAGAAAGCAGAGATTCAGAAGACAGAGCATCTCCAAAACCCCAACCTGTTCTCCATTATTGTATAACAAGTATTGTTTAATCCATGTTCTTTTACTTTTTACAATTAAAACTAAGAATCATTACTGATATCCTGACTAAGAGTTACAAGATAACCATAGCTTGCTTCAAGCCGACAATCTCTGTGGGATCGACCGTTACTCACGTAAGGTATTACTTGGACGACCCAGTGCACTTGCTGGTTAGTAGTACGAGTTGTGAAAAGTGTGATTTACAATTCGTGCACCAGCCTTTTAAGTAGTGTCTTTTTTCAAGACTTCGTACCTTTCAGAAAAGCATTTCTGGCCTTTCTCTGGCTATTGCAAGATGTCTTTGTCCCTTTTGTGGATCTTTTGTAGAGTGTTGGTAATTTTGTTGTCCGACCTCTTTTTGTTTGTCGAGGTGATCCTTTAAGCTAATTTGTCTGACAACTTTTTAGTGTTCTCGTAGAACACTTTTTAGTCAGTCTGAACAATTTTGATAGCCCTGTCGTGGAGTCGTGGCTTTTTGGGCAGAACTGTGTCCCTTCTAGCGCACGCCTTTCGTTGGTCCGACTTCTCTTGTCGATCGTTCTTCAGTTATTTTTAGTAATCCATTTTTTCTCAGACCTCGTCAGGCCTCTTTCTATGGATTACTTTTTATAACTTTGTCGCTTTGATCGGTCTGGTCCGACTTCTTCTTGTCGGTCCTACTCGAGTTATTTTTAGCAATCCATTTTTTCTCAGGGCTGCCCAGGCCTTTTTCTATGGATTACTTTATATAACATTGTCGCTTTGGTCGATTGGTCCGACTTCTTCATGTCGGTCCATCCTAAGTTATTTTTAGTAATCCATTTTTTCTCAGACCTCGTCAGGCCTCTTTCTATGGATTACTTTTTATAACTTTTTGTCGCTTTCATCTTGTCGACTTTGTCGTGATCGGATGGTGAAGTTGGTTTTCACCTTGCCGACCTTGTCGTGATCGGACGGTGAATTTGATTTTCACCTTGCCGACCTGTAGCTTTGTAATTGGACGATGAATTTTGGTTTTCATCTTGCCGACCTTGTCGTGATTGGATGGTGACTTTGCTTTTCACCTTGCCGACCAGTAGCTTTGTATTTGGACGATGAATTTTTGTACGCAGATTAATGCGTCTTGGTTAGAAACTTTTTAGGAAATCTGCAAACTTTTAAACAATAAAATGAAGATGTGAATAAGAGTGTGTACATGTTAGTGCTTACCCTTCTAGGTCGGGCAATCTTTTATATCTCGGCCTGGCGCCCTTCTTAGATTGCATGCATGCCATGACCTTGGTAGCTCTCTGCCCTCGAGGTCAGATACTTTGTGGTGACCTTTCCCCAGAACTTCTGGACAACTTGGTATGGTCCTTTCCAGTTGGCTGCTAGCTTCCCTTTTCCTGACCGACCTTAGGTCCATTCGATGCTTTAGTGCTTCCTCTATAATCCGAGCTCTTTCTTAGACTTCTAGAAGTGGGTCGAGCTCTTCCCTTTGAGTTTGGGAGTTGGTATCATCGTTGTTCTTGATTTGAGCCGTTTCTCATCTTCTTTTCTGCAGGTTAGTCATTCTTTTCTCTCTCTTTTGTTTTGACCTTTTGTTTGAGAGGTGCTCGAACTGTTAGGGTATAGATTGTTGACTTCTCTTCTCTATGTTCTTGCCCTGTTGTTGCCTCCAAAGGGTGCCCCTAGACCTTCGTGTGAGTCCTGGGGTTTCCCTTTTACTGTTGTATTTGAGTTGTTTGCCTGAGTTGTTTGGTAGTAACCCCATTTTTCTTTTTCTTAATGTAGGAATAGTTGACCTATGTCTTCCCGTACTAACATTGCCGAGATGTCTACTAAGATCCTGGACGGCATGTCTGACTGGCTGGATTCCATAGTTTTAATGTGTGTTACTGTGGCTGACCCTGAGTACTGTGTGCGACTTAGGAGGTTCCATAGAATATGTAGGGATAGGGATGAGGAGAAGAATTATGATTTGGTGTCGTCGGACTCTGAGGAGAGGGTTTGTTTTCCATCCTTGACTCCGGGGGAATGACCCTGACCTGATATGGTTAGGACCTTTTCTTCCTCCGAGGTTGATGAATTCTCGTCCGACTTCTTCGGTGTGAGGTGGACGTTCAACTCGTCCGACTTCTTCGGTGTGAGGTGGCGTTCAACTTGTCCGACCTCTTCGGTGTGAGGTAGACGTTCAACTCGCCCGACCTTTTTGGTGTGAGGCAGACGTTCAACTCATCCGACTTCTTTGGTGTGAGGTGGACGTTCAACTCGTCCGACCTCTTCGGTGTGAGGTGGATGTTCAACTCGTCCGACCTCTTCCGTGTGAGGTGGACATTCAACTCGTCCGACCTCTTCGTCCTTTCTTCTTTTTCTGGGTTCATCCATTTTGTTGTCTAAGTACCGATCTAATCGCCCCTCTCTTACCAATTTTTCTATGACATTCTTTAAGTCGAAGCACTCGTTGGTAAGATGTCCATAGATTCGGTGGTGTTCACAGTATTCTGTCCGATTTCGTCCTCCTTTTTGCTTTTGATTGGGCGAGGTGGTGGGATCGTTTCAGTGTGGGATATTTCTGGGTAAACATCCACAAGAGACACTGTTAAACCACTATTTTATGGTTTATATTGTGCTTAATTGTGCAGTTTTATCAAATCTTTACCCACTTATTCATATGATAAGCATATATTTATAATTCCTTCCTAAAAATAATTCATGGTTGAAAACTTGCTTCCTAGAGACTTTTAATTTTGTATTTTTTTTATTCTCCTTTATTCCATTCGATGCCGTGATCTGTGTGTTAAGTGTTTCAGGCTTTAAAGGACATGAATGACTTGGAGATTAGAAAGGAAGCTTGCAAAAATGGAAGGAACACAAGAAATTAAGGAGATGACCAGCAAAAAATGACGCGGTCGCATGGCTCACAAGACCGCGCGACATAGAGGAAATTGCAGTGACGCAGACGCATGGCTCACGTGACCGCGCGGATTGGAAACTGCACCAGTGATGCGAAGGCGTGGATGACGCGCACGCGTGGCAAGGCAAAACGCTGGATGACGCAAACGCCTGGATGACGCGATCGTGTGACATGCACGATTTGCAGAATCTGCAGAATTCACTGGAGGCGATTTTGGGCCCTGTTTTGACCCAATTTTTGACCCAGAAAAGCAGATTAGAGCCAGAGAACATGCAGAGAGTAGGGAACAACAATCATTCCGTATAATTTTTAGTTTTAGATCTGATTTTACCTCTCCTCTAGGGTTTTTCTCTACACATTCATAGTTCTTAAGGTTTCGTTTTTATTGCTTTTTGGATTGGGACATTGAGAAGAGTTATTACCTCCGTCAAGACTTCGTCATTCTTGTTTGTTTCCTTACTTGTCACTTACTCTTTCATGTCCTTTATTTACTTAGAGTTACTCTTGGATTATTTCTGGAATTTATTTATACAAAAACTATTTTTATTTTTAATTGAACCTTTTGATTATTATTTATTATGTCTTTCAGTACTTCTCTTCCTTATTTTGTGAAATTTACATTCATAATGAGCGAGTAGTTCCATAACTTGATTGGGAGATGATTGAAAGGAAACTTTGAGTTGGATTACTCAAGAGAAAAATTATAATTGGGTTTATTGTTGGATCGCCCTCTAGCCATTGACACTAGTCCTTCTCAAGGGAAAGGATTAGGACTTGTGACTAGAAATAGCTTTCCAACTTGCTTGACTTTCCTCTACCTAGTAAAGGGTAACTAAGCAAAACAACCTTCAATTATTAATTAATCTCGAGAGTACTCCAACAAGAATAGGTCTTCCAACTAATCTACTCCCAGTCAAGGTTTTTATTTAAAATTACATAAATTCTCCAATTTAATTTCCTGTTTATCAACTCAAACCATTTTAGAAAACATCTGATTAATAAAATAGCACACCTTTCTGTAACTCGTTGGGAGACGACCTGGGATTCATACTCCCAGTATTTTGATTTTAATTTTAATTTTGTGACAACCCTTCTAAATTGACAAGTTGATTTTCGGTTGGTTAAGAACTATACTTGCAACGTATATCTTATAATAATTTCTTAACACGCCAATTTTTGCCACGTCAATTTTTGGCGCCGTTGTCGGTGAGCTGCAATAGAGTGCTAAGTTACTGATTGGAATTTATTTATTTTCATTTTATTTTATTTTTGCTACTATGAGCTACATGTTTCTTTCGTTAAATGACGTGTTCATTTCCTGATCCAAGCTTGCTAGTATTTGATCCTGAGATTGAAAGAACTATCTCACGAATAAGGCAAGCTTGGCGTCAGTTAGTCCTCTCTGAGGGCGAATCAGAAGCGTCACTTGAGGAAGAAACAAGCTCCCTTTCTGCTGATTCAGTTGATTTACGTGCAGGTGACATGGCAGCACCTAGGAGAATTACTATCCAGGAGGCTGGAACCCCTGATTTCACAATGCAACCGTTTTAAGCGCATCACCCAATAGTGGCTACAGACTTTGAAATAAAGACTGCACTGCTCAACTTGATGCCTAAGTTTCATGGCTTACCTGCTCAAGAGCCTATCAAGCACCTGAGGGATTTCCAAGCAGCCTGTTCTACTGTCAGGCGTGATGGTGCAGATGAAACTTCTATTCTGTTGAAAGCTTTTCCGTTCTCTCTTGAGGGAAAAGCAAGAGAGTGGTACTACACTCAACCCGCAGCAACTGTTTCTGACTGGGATACGCTTAGAAGAGAATTTTTGGAAAAATTTTTTCCAACTGAAGTTACTGATAAACTGAGGAAAGACATTTCCATGATTGTTCAGAACGAATCCGAGACTCTCTATGAATTTTGGGAGCGCTTCAACAATCTTCTGGAAGCATGCCCCCACCATATGATTGACAAGATAGTATTGCTCGGCTACGTCACACAGGGCATGAGGCCCCAAGATAAGACCACATTGGAAAGTGCTAGCAATGGGTCTATGAAAAATACAAGACCACTGATGAGGCATGGCAATTGATCAGCGACTTAGCTGAATCTACTCGGAATCACAGGCAGAAACAAGGCCATTCAAAAGCTGTTGCAGAAGTATCCTCTAGCTGAGAGACTGTTGCTCTAACTCAGAGTATCTGTGAAATGACTAACTTTCTGAAGCAGATGCAATTGAATCAACAACAAGTTCAGCAAGCTCAACCTCCACCACAGTAAAGCCAACAGTTAGTCTCACAGAGAGTGTGCGGAATCTGTGCTTATTATAGCCATTATACTGATGAATGTCCGCAGCTCCAGCAAGAAGACAACACTGTGGCAGCCACTCATAACTTCTATGACCGCCCCAAACAAGGGTACAATCAAGGTGGCAGTTACAGCCATGGATGGCAGGACAATTCTAACCAGAATTGGAGAGATAATTCTAACCAAAATTGGAGGGACAACAATAATAGAGGAGGCAGAGACAATCAGGGAAATCAGAGGTGGAATAATAACAACAACAAGCAGCAGAACTAGAACCAGCCTTACAGAGCACCTCACCTGAGGCAATTCCAAGGATCATAGCACAACCAACAGCAGACCTCTCAGATCACTTGTCCTTCTTCATCTTCTAATGATGAGTTATTACAATCTATTGATCGGAGACAACAGGCCATGGAAAACAACCTTACTTCTACTCTAAATGGTCTGAACTCTACCTTGCAAGCTCTTGTCTCACAGATTAGATCAATGAATAACTCCAATAACCAGCCTTTGAGCTCCAGTGAAATCCCCTCTCAACCATTACCCAATCCAAAGGGTGGCATTAATGCCATCACCCTAAGGTCCAGAACCACATTGCAAGAGAGGAATCAGGAAGAGCCAAGCCCACCAGAACACGCCTCAGCTGAAGAGGTAGTGGAAATAGAAGATGTTGAGGAGGAAGAGGACATACAGGACATGGCTGAAGAAGAAGATGCTCAATCACAGGAAGAAGCACCAAAGGGCGCAGACACTGTAGAAAATGCCATTCCTATTCCATTTCCACAACTTTCAAGGAAGCCCAGGAAGCAGTTGGAACCTGATCCCAAAATGGTAGAAATATTCAAAAAGGTTGAGATAACTGTTCTCCTTTTTGATGTTATTCAACAGGTACCTAAATACGCAAAGTTTCTAAAAGATTTATGTATACATAAAGACAAAATTAATGAATTAGAAATTATTCCTTTAGGTAGTTCTATATCTGCTTTAATGGGAGGTATACCTGAAAAGTGTAGTGATCCAGGTCCATGTATGGTTAATTGTACTATTGGTAGTGTGGTATTTTCTGACTGCATGTGTGATTTAGGAGCATGTGTGAGTATAATGCCTTTGTCTATATATGATATTTTGAGGCTCCCTCCCTTAAAAAGGTCGGCAGCTCGTTTTGTGTTAGCAGATAAAAGCATTATTACAGTGGTTGGAGTTGCTGAATATGTATTAGTGGGCATTAAGGGGCTCACATTTCTCATTGATTTTTATATCCTGGAGATGCCCCAAAATGACTCAGAGAAGCCATCATCAACCCTACTCGGAAGACCATTCCTGAAGACCTCGAAGTTCAAATTGGATGCTTTTTCAGAAACATACTCTTTTGAAATAGATGACCGGGTAGTAAGCTTCAATCTGAATGGAGTTATAAAGCACCCTCCAGAAGATCATTCTATCCTCCAGTGTGACATCATAGATGAAACCGTAGCTGAAATTCACCAGGAGGAGTTAGAAGAGAAGTACATAGGACAAGGTCCGAGTGTAGGGACACTTTCTGAGGACAATGAAAGTACTTTACCATTGTCACCAACTCCAGACAATCCGGAGCCTGGCCATGAGCAGAAGCTAGAATTAAAACCCTTCCATCCACACCTCAAATATGCTTACCTTGAGGATAAGCAGAAGTTTCCAGTTATCATTGCATGGGAACTCACTTCTCAACAAGAAGAGCAGTTACTTAGTGTGCTAAGGAGGCACAAGAAGGCAATTGGGTGGAGTTTGGCAGTCATAGTAGGCATCAACCCTCAAGTTTGTGAGCATAGAATATTTTTAGAAGAGAGAGCTAAGCCTATTCGTCAACCCCAAAGAAGACTAAATCCCACTATCTTGGAGGTTGTCAAAAAGGAAGTGACCAGACTACTAGAGGCAGATATCATCTATCCCATTTCAGACACTGAATGGGTAAGCCCAATACAAGTGGTGCCCAAGAAGTCTGGAGTCACTACAGTAAAGAATGAGCATGGAGAGCTCATAGCAACCAGAGTCCAAAATGCCTGGAGGGTCTGCATTGATTACAGGCACCTAAACCAGGCCACTCGTAAGGATCACTATCCTCTTCCATTCATTGATCAAATGCTGGATCGCCTGTCAGGTAAATTGCATTATTGCTTTTTAGATGGTTACACAGGTTATTTCCAGATTCATATAGCTCCTGAAGATCAGGAAAAGACTACTTTTACATGTCCTTTTGGGACTTATGCTTATAAGCGAATGCCCTTTGGCTTGTGCAATGCACCAGCTACTTTCCAAAGGTGCATGATGAGTCTTTTCTCTGATCTTATTGAGGACTATATGGAGGTTTTTATGGATGATTTTAGCGTTTATGGTGATTCCTTTAACCTTTGCTTAGATAGTTTATCTAGAGTATTAGATAGATGTGTCAGTACAAACCTTGTATTGAATTTTGAAAAATGTCACTTTATGGTAAGACAAGGTATTGTACTAGGACATGTTGTGTCTAATACAGGCATTTCTGTAGATCCAAAAAAGGTGGATGTTATTTCTAGTTTGCCTTACCCCTTCTCTGTGAGGGAAGTTCGTTCATTCTTTGGCCATGCAGGTTTTTACCGGAGATTCATTAAGGACTTTAGTAAGGTAGCACTTCCCTTATCCAGATTACTGCAGAAAGATATTGAGTTCGAGTTCAGTGAAGATTGCAAACAAGCATTTGATAAGCTGAAGACTACCCTTACTCAAGCTCCAATTGTGAGAGGACCAGACTGGAATCAGCCATTTGAAATCATGTGCGATGCTTCCAACCATGCAGTAGGAGTAGCACTGGCTCAGCGTGAAGGTAAGGACCCCTTTATAATTGCTTATGCGTCTAAAACTTTAGACGCCGCTCAGTCTAATTACACTACTACTGAGAAAGAGCTTCTTGCTATTGTTTTCGCTCTAGATAAATTCCGAGCCTATTTACTTGGTACTAAAGTAGTAGTGTACTCAGACCACGCAGCTCTAAAGTATTTATTAGCTAAAAAGGAGTCCAAACTAAGGCTTATACGTTGGATACTGCTACTACAAGAATTTGATTTAGAAATTAAAGATAGGAGTGGTAACCAAAATCTAGTGGCAGACCACTTGAGTCACCTTGAGCACATTAAGGATACCTCCACTCCTATAAATGATAATTTCCCATTTGATAACCTGCAAGCAGTATCTGAAGTAGTCCCTTGGTATGCGCCTATAGCTAATTATCTAGTTAGCCGCACATTTCCTCCAAACTTTACTAAGCATCAAAGAGACAAGCTGAAAAGCGAGTCTAAATATTATATATGGGATGACCCATATTTATGGAGATGTGGCGCTGACCAGGGAATTAGAAGGTGTGTACCTCAATCAGAATTCCAATCCATTTTAGAGGCCTGTCACTCATCTGAGAGTGGAGGACATTTTGGCCCCCAAAGAACAGCTAGAAAAATCTTAGACTGTGGATTCTGATGGCCTACTCTTTTTAGAGACGCTGCTGAATTTTGTAAATCCTGTTTCCCATGCCAAAAATTTGGTAATATATCTAGGAGGGATGAGATGCCTCAACAGATTATGCTTTTCTATGAAATTTTTTAGGTTTGGGGCATTGACTTCATGGGTCCATTTCCAAATTCTAATGGTTATTTTTATATATTGTTATCTGTAGATTACGTTTCCAAATGGGTGGAAGCAATTCCTACCCGCACTGATGATGCTAACACTGTTGTTTCCTTTGTTAGAAACCACATTATTTGTCGCTTTGGATCACCACGAGCAATCGTGAGCGATCAAGGCACCCATTTTTGTAACAGGAGACTAACATGATTACTGAAGAAGGATGGGATAATTCATAAAGTAGCAACAGCCTACCATCCTCAAACTAATGGGCAAGCCGAGGTGTCTAACAGAGAGATAAAGTGCATATTGTAGAAGATGGTCAAACCTCATAGAAGAGACTGGAGCACCATGCTACAAGATACACTCTGGGCATACAGAACAGCATACAAGACACCCATTGGGATGAGTCCCTTCCGCTTAGTTTATGGAAAAGCCTGTCATCTCCCAGTTGAAGTAGAGCACAAAGCCTTTTGGGCAGTAAAGGAGTGCAACATGGGATTTGAGAAAGCCGGAGCTGAAAGGAAGTTGCAACTGCAAGAATTGGAAAGCCTTCGCCTGGAAGCTTATGAGAACTCACGGCTGTACAAGGAAAAGATGAAGGCTGTACATGATCAGCACATCAAGAGGAAAGAGTTCCAACCTGGGGACTTAGTCCTCCTTTACAAATCTAGACTGAGACTCATGCCAGGCAAGCTGAGATCAAGATGGGAAGGTCCCTATAGAGTAGAGAAGGCTGAGCCGTATGGAGTTTTTCACCTAAGTCACCCTTCAAGCTCTAAACTCATCAAAGTTAATGGACATCGTTTGAAGCTATATCATGGTGAGAAGGTGATGAAAAATAAGGAGTTAGAAATCCTCCTCTTGGAGGATCCACTCACAGCAGAAGACTGAGCTAATGGAGCGTCCAACTTACGGACGTTAAAGCAAAGTTCTAGGTAAGAGACAACCCACCATGATATGATCGTTCCTTTCTTTATTCTTAGTTTTCTCATTATTAGCACATTTAGTTTGCATCTACATTTGCAGACTTTAATTTAAAAAAAAAGAGCGGGAGAGCCGCAACGCGACAGTGTCGCCGACGCGACCGCGTCGCAGATGGCTCAGAGAGAATAATAAATCGAACAGAGAGTCACGCGGGAGCGTGGCTGGAGGTGTGCCTTTGGCACAAATCACCCCACGCGACCGCGTCGCCGACGCGCCCGCGTCACATGGGAAACATGCCTCCTACGCGTCCGCGTCACCCACGCGGACGCGTGACCTGGAAATCGACGTAAGAAAGGGTGCACGACCGAAAGTTGTGCTAGAGTGGTGCTGGACTGGTCCTAAACGTACAAGCCTTACCACGCAGACGCATGGCTCACGCGTCCGCGTCATATCCCTGTAATGGCCACTCACGCGATCGCGTCAACCACGCGACCGCGTCACCCTGGATTTTGGCAATACTAAGTTTTGAACAGAGAGTTGTGCGAGCGCGAGGCTGCCCTCGCGCCAGTAGCACAACACACGTCACGCGTCCGCGTGACCGACGCGACCGCGTCGATTGATTTAAGCGCAAGTCGTGCGAACGCGTCCCCCACGCATCCGTGTCGCTTGCGCCGCACAGCTTATCCTAATTTGCCAAATACCTTATCTTTCCCTTCCCCAAATCCTACTTTTTCTTTTCCCCCCTCATTATTTTCTTCCCCTTTCTTCCTCCTTCCTTCTTTCTCACTTTCTACTCTCTCTCTCACCACTATCATCAAGGTTTTTCTTTTCTTCTTCCCTCTTTACTTTTCTATTCTTCTTCTCAATTTATGGTTTCTTCTCCTTTTCTTTTTCTTTTTACTTGTATTATCCATGTTTTTTTTTCTTTCTTTTTCTTTTAATTGGTGTTGGATGTTTCTTAGGGTCATTATTATTCCTTATGGTTTGCTTGTGAATTATTCAAGAATTGTTTGACAATTATATTTTACTTTTTAAAAGGGTTGCTTGCATGTTTAATTTAATACTCTCAATAGCTTACTTACCATGCATGCTATGTGTTTGTGAAAATGCTCGTATGGCATTGTGCACTATTTTTGAATTCTTCTATTCTCCTACTCTAAATGCTTGCTTTTCACAAAACCCTTTTTCATATCATATTAATTTAATATAATTGTCATTACAAACAGATTGTTAGTATGAAAGACTTGGTAGTCTAACCTAGACATTGAATGCTTGCTCTATGCTACTCATGCCTTTTCCTGCATGCCAATAAACACCTTGCATTTAATTGTCATCCGATGCACTTACTATATTCCTCATGATGATTTTTCACATGCAGTCATGACCATATGTTAACGTCATTCATCTTTAATGTGCATTGATTACCACCCATACCATCCTCTTCCTTGCTCCCACCCTTGACATTTTAACATAATTTTCCTTTCTTTTTTTTAGGATGGCCACCAAGAAAGGCAAGGAGAAAGCTGCCCCCAAAACAACAGCAAGGAGAGGAACAAAACGAGCATTAGTGGCAGAACCATCTTCAACTGCAGTTAAACCCTCCACAAAAAGAATTAAGAGGATTATAAAGGTTGATGATAAAGAGAAAGCCTTCCCAGCAAAGGACACTGCGTGATTTACCAATCGCTACTATGAGCAGATGTTCCCCATCCTGGCAGAAAGGAGTTACAACAACGAATACCTTCTTATCCTCCCAAACCATATTGCTGAATTTGTTGAACCACAAATTGCACAAAGACAATGGGGCTTCCTACAAAGACAGCCACGGCAGGTCAATCTTTCCTGGGTTGTCGAGTTCTACTCCAACTTCCACCTGCCGATCCTGCAGTCTGTCTATGTCCGTCAGAAGCAAGTCCCCATTATAGAAGAGGCCATTTAGCGTGCTTTAGATCTTCCCCCTACTCCAGAAGGACTGGACGCATTTCAAGAAGCCGCACTCAAGCGCCAGATGTACCAATTTGACTGGGACGTTGTTCTCAGAGTTATTGCGCTACCTGGCAGTAGATGGATCTACGAATACCATCGTTCCCATCCTAAGGGAATATCGGCTTCCGCACTCACCTTGGAGGCTCACGTATGGGCACAGATTATGTCCCACTATATTTTTTTCCACGGGAAGATTAGTATGTCCCTAACGGGAAATACATCAGACCTCCAGCAGCCACTACAAGCCAGCCTACTGAACCGGCTGAAGAAATTCCTCCTTCAACACCACAAGCACCTACAACAAACCAACTGCTCCATCAGCTACTTGAAATGTTGGATCGGCAGGAACACAAAGCAAAGCTAAGAGAGCGCTGTAACAAGCGCCGATTCACATAGCTCAAGGAACTACTTAAGGGAAAATACAGAGACTCAGACACCCCGGACTCCACTTCCTTTACCAGCACAGGGAGCCACGACGGTCCCGACTGTAGAGATACTGCTACCAGCCCACCTTTGTTCCTGACAGATGGTACCGAGGACAGTGCAAAGCCTTAAGTATGGGGAGGTCGGTCAGTACCTGACTTCCGGAGGTAATTTCTCTTCCCTAATACCAATAAAATAGGATATTTAGTTAGTTTTTCTCTTTTGTAGAATAGGATAAGTTTCATAGTAACAGATTAGTTGCATGCATGTTCTACTTGATTGAAAAGATAATAAGTTTCTTCTAATACCCCATTTTTAGAACATAATTTCACTAATTTTAATCAAAACTTTTATGTTAAATCTGCTTGAAGTTGTATTTGGAACATTTTTTTTGAGCTAAAGAACACACAACCTATGAGATTTGAGCCTTTATACATGGTTACATTATTTAACCATAATTACTTTGTTCTTGCGTGTTTACTTCTCTATGATTGTAATTTATGTTTTGTCTCATCCTATATGTCCAATGCTTAATATATTTATATGCTTGCATATGATTGAGGCCATTATTTGTTTAGCTCACTTATCCCAAATAAACCTACCCTTTCAATTACCTTTGTTAGCCACTTTGAGCCTTTAAATCCCATTTGTTCTTTATTTTGCCACATTACTAGCCTTAAGCGGAAAAACAATTTTATATCCCAATTGAATCTTTGGTTAGCTTAAGATAGAATTGTGTGTTAATTAAGTATGGGAAAATTGCGGGAACAAAAGATAATAAGGGAATGTGTCATGATGATATAATGGGAATTTGGGTACTTACTCATGTGAAACTATAAGAATTAAAAAAATCTATGTGCATTGATAAGCTATGTTTGTTTTTATGTTCAAAAAAAAAAATCAATCCAAAAATATTCTATAATTAAATAAGGGGACAAAAGTACCCCAATGTCAAGTTAAGAATTCAAAGATTAATGCATGTATGATAAAATTAAAATGAAAGTTGATACATGAGTAATGAATGTGAAAGAGAAATTTTGGGTAGCTAGGTATGAAATTTAAGCTATAAAGAATATATATGTGTTAGGTGAAAGCTTGGGCTAATTAAAGATTCAATTTATAAGCTTACTTAGCCATATATGTACCCTTACCCATACCTTGGCCCCATTACAACCTTGAAAAGATATCATGATGTTTGCATTGGTATATTAAATGTTGTTGATTGGTTAGTTGAAAAACAAAAATTAGAAAGCATGATTAGAGGAGGATAGAGTGATTACCCTATACACTAAAGAGATTAGAGCATACATACATCATCAGTGAGGGTTCAATGCTTAAATTCTATGTTCCCTGCTTTTATGAGCTACCTTCTTGCATTTTTATTTGTTCTTACTGTATAAGAATTGAATTAGTGGAATTTGATTTGTGATTGTCTTGAAGAGCTTATTTACTTTTAACCAGGTAGACAAGAATCATATAGTTGCATTCATATATATAGATTACATTGCATTGCACGAGTTTTACATGTTCCTACTCATTTATTTTATCTCCTTCAACTAAGCATGAGGACATGCTAATATCTAAGTGTGGGGAGGTTGATAAACCACTATTTTATGGTTTATATTGTGCTTAATTGTGCGATTTTATCAAATCTTTACCCACTTATTCATATGATAAGCATGCATTTATAATTCCTTCCTAAAAATAATTCATGGTTGAAAACTTGCTTCCTAGAGACTTTTAATTTTGTATTTTTTTATTCTCCTTTATTCCATTCGATGCCGTGATCTGTGTGTTAAGTGTTTCAGGCTTTAAAGGACATGAATGACTTGGAGATTAGAAAGGAAGCTTGCAAAAATGGAAGGAACACAAGAAATTAAGGAGATGACCAGTGAGAAGTGACGCAGTTGCATGGCTCACGCGACCGCACGACATTGAGGAAATTGCAGTGACGCGGACACATGGCTCACGCGACCACGCAGATTGGAAACTGCACCAGTGACGCGAAGGCGTGGACGATGCGCACGCGTGGCAAGGCAAAACGCTGGATGACGCGAACGCCTGGATGACGCGATCGCGTGACATGCGCGATCTGCAGAATCTGCAGAATTCACTGGGTGTGATTTTGGGCCCTGTTTTGACCCAATTTTCGGCCCAGAAAAACAGATTAGAGCCAGGGAACATGCAGAGACTAGGGAACAACATTCATTCCGCATAATTTTTAGTTTTAGATCTGATTTTACCTCCCCTCTAGGTTTTTTCTCTACACATTCATAGTTCTTAGGATTTCGTTTTTATTTCTTTTTGGATTGGGACATTGAGAAGAGTTATTACCTCCGTCAAGATTTCGTCATTCTAGTTTGTTTCCTTACTTGTCACTTACTCTTTCATGTCCTTTATTTACTCAGAGTTACTCTTGGATTATTTCTAGAATTTATTTATACAAGAACTATTTTTATTTTTAATTGATCCTTTTGATTATTATTTATTATGTCTTTCAGTACTTCTCTTCCTTGTTTTGTGAAATTTACATTCATAATGAGCAAGTAGTTCCATAACTTGATTTGGAGATGATTGAAAGGAAACCTTGAGTTGGATTACTCAAGAGAAAAATTGTAATTGGGTTTATTGTTGGATCGCCCTCTAGTCATTGACACTAGTCCTTCTCAAGGGAAAGGATTAGGACTTGTGACTAGAAATAGCTTTCCAACTTGCTTGACTTTCTTCTACCTAGTAAAGGGTAACTAAGCAGAACAACCTTCAATTATCAATTAATCTCGAGAGTACTCCAACAATAATAGGGCTTCCAACTAATCTACTCCCAGTCAAGGTTTTTATTTAAAATTACATAAATTCTCCAATTTAATTTCCTGTTTATCAACTCAAACCATTTTAGAAAACATCTGATTAATAAAATAGCACACCTTTCTGCAACTCGTTGGGAGACGACCTGAGATTCATACTCCCAGTATTTTGATTTTAATTTTAATTTTGTGACAACCCTTCTAAATTGACAAGTGGATTTTCGGTTGGTTAAGAACTGTACTTGCAACGTATCTCTTATAATAATTTCTTAACTCGCCAATTTTCGCCACGTCAGACACCCGAAGAGGGGTGTAATTGTGGTATTTTCTAGGCTTCTCTCCAGGTTGATCTTCTTTTTTCTTGGACTCTTTATCCTTGTCCCGAGATGAGTAGGAGAATCCAGGCTTTGAGGTCTCTCTTAGTCGAGAGTTCTCCTCCATGTTGATGTATTTCTCTACCTATTCTTGCACTTCATTCAGAGATGTTGGATGTTTCTTTGATATGGAGTGACTAAAGGGTCCTTCCTGTAGGCCATTGATGAGACCCATGATGGCTGCTTCTGTTGGTAGACTTTGTATGTCCAGGCATGTTTTGTTGAATCTTTCCATATAAGATCGAAGACTCTCCCGATCTCCTTGCTTGATTTCTAATAGGCTTGGGACGTGTTTGGCCTTGTCCTTCTGGATGGAGAATCTAGCAAGAAACTTTTTGGCTAAGTTATCAAAACTTGTGATGGATCTGGGAAGTAGACTGTCGAACCACTTAATTGCTGTTTTTTTTGTCTCGGTGTCGCCTAGTTTCTCTCCGAAGGCTTCTCTCGGCTTTGCGCTGGTATTCTGCCTCCTGTTCGAGCTGCTTGAGATGATTCTGCTGTTCTCGGAGGGCTTCTAAGATTTCCGTATTTGGAGAATGCTTGTCTCCGTTTGGTTGAGATGTGTCCTTCGGCGTGATGTCCGCATTCTTATGTGATGTTCTGTTTTCCAAATCAGAGTTGTGGTCGTTGTCAAGGTTGTCCGCCATGATGATGAAATGACTTCCAGGTTTCCCGGCAACGGCACCAATGTTCCAAGGGTTACTTGAAACTGTAGGTCGATCTCGGACGAGATCTGTTGTGGTGGTCGGTGCTGCTGTCTCCGACCTGTTTAGAGCTGGTGGCCGGAGCTGTTGTGTTCGACTTGTTGGATCTAGTGGCCTGAGCTATCATGTCTGATTTGTTGGATCTGGTGGAGCTGCTGATCCTCGATCACCGGAGGGTGGTGGTACCTGCAAGAGACTCCGATGCTTAAGTTAGCACGTGCTTTAGGCAGGTTTTTAGTAGAATCAGAGTATGAGTTATACTTGGGTGCTCCAGTGTATTTATAATAGTGTAGGCTGATGATAAACCCCAATTTTGTGGTTTATCTTGTGCTTAATTTGGGGGATTTTATCACCTTTTCCCACATTTATTCAATGAAATAGCATGGTTTTGCAATTCTCCCTTGATTTGTGCTTAAATATGAAGACATGCTTTTTAGGCCCTAAAATTAGTGATTTTAATTCACTTTAATTCCATTCGATACCTTGATATATTTGTTGAGTAATTTCAGGTTCATAAGGCAAGTATTGGATGGAAGAAGTGAGGAGAAAAACATGCAAAGTGGGAGAACTCATGAAGAAATGAAGGAACCGTAAAGCTGTCAAGCCTGACCTCTTCGCACTCAATCGACCATAACTTGAGCTACAGAGGTTCAAATGAGGCGGTTCTAATTGCGTTGGAAAGACAACATCTGGGGCTTCGAAATGATATAAAATTTGCCATATGTTATTTCGCTTATAGGGGCGCGCATGGGCTATGTACGTGTGCGCGCCGATGCTGCTTGTGGCCCACTAAAGTGAAATCGCCCCCAGCGATTTCTGAAGCACTTTGGGCCAAACCCAACTCATTTCTGATGCTATTTCATGCAGAATTCAAGCTTGGGCAAAGGGGGGAGCAATTGTTTGTAGCATTAAGCATCATGTAGGTTTGTTTCGAGAGAGAGAAGCTCCCTCTTCTCTCTAGAGTTAGGTTAGGTTAATCTCTTATAGATTTAGATTCAATTACATGTTTTCATCTTGTTTCTTTTATGAATTCTTGCTTCTACTCTTTCATTCTCATGATTTGTAGTGTTAATTTCCCTTTTTGCTCTCTTTTATGTTCATGGATGCTTATGTTGTATTTAGATCTCTTTTAATGAAATTTAATGTTTGATGTTCTTTTAATTGTTGATTTGAGTTGTGAATTTACTTTTCTTGTAATTAGTAGTTGGTAGATTTATTATTCTTGCACTTTTACCATGCTTTCTATTTGTACCCACCAAGTGTTTGACAAAATGCTTGGTTGGTCTTTAGAGTAAATTTTGAGCATTCTTGGCTTGGAAAGAGTAATTAGGCAATCTTGAGTCATTAATACCTAATTTACATTGGTGATCTAGAGTTGTTAGTTAATATCATTTTCAATGACGCTAATCTTTTGCTAATTCAATTAGTGAGTTGATTAGGACATTTGATTTGAGATTAACTAGTCTTGTTTGACTTTTTCTCATGGAAGATAACTTATACCTTCTTCCAATGTTGGAGATGACGAGATAGATTCTTGTTAATTATTGTGATATGATTGATTAGTCTTGTTTGACATTCTCCCTATGTGAAGATAACATGATACCTTCTTCCATTTGTTGGAGTTGACTAAATAAGATGAATTAATCATTGTATGATTAGGATAGAAAGCCTATGATCTCAATTCTTGCCATGAATGATTCTCTTTATTAATTGCTTTCTTTAGTTACTTGCTTAATTTACTTTTCTTGTCATTTAATTTCTTGTCCTCTTACCAATCAAAACCCCCTTTGTCCCCTCATAGCCAATAATTGAACACTTCATTACAATTCCTAGTGAGACGACCCAGAGTTCAAATTCTTCGGTTAATTTTCATTGGGGTTTGTACTTGTGAGAAAACCATAATTTAATTTGATGTGAGAGTTGTTTGTTGGTTTGGGGCTATGCTTACAACGAAGTAATTCCTTTCTTTAGGAAGAAAATCTAGACCGACAACAATTTTCATATCAAATTAGCTGACCCTTCTAGATAAGATAAGTTAGTTATCTTATCTTTATCTTTAAGTGAGGTCATCTTATCGTCTGGGGAACCACCCTTATCTTTCTAGGCGTTAATTGCCTTTAGATTGGCTGTGTCCCTTAGCTTGGGCCTTCTTTGGGCTTCTCTGGCGATTTGGCCGAGCTTTTTGAGAAGAGGTCGGTAATGGGCCAACCTTCTAAGAGGTCGGTCTTGGGCCAACCTTCCAAGAGGCCGGTCATGGTCCAACCTTCTAAGAGGTCGGCCAACCCGGTCCTTTATAGCTCGAACCGATGCATGAACATTAACCGTTATTGCGAACAGATGTTCCCCATCCTAGCTGAGAGAAACTACAACAATGAGCATCTACTCATTGTCCCAACACACTTTGTTGATTTTGTGGAGCCCCGAATTGCAAGGAGACAGTGGGGATTTTTGAGGAGGCAGCTGCGAGAGGTCAACTTATCATGGGTAGTTGAATTCTACTCAAACTTCTACTCGCCTACTCTGTAGACTATTTTCGTCCGTCAGCAGCAGGTCCCTATCTCCAAGAGTGCCATACAGAGAGCACTGGACCTTCCACCTAGTCTTGAGGGATGGGATGCATATCAAAAAGCATCTCGTAAGCGCCAGATGTATCAGTTCGACTGGGATAGCATACTTGGAGTTATAGCCCAACCTGACAGCAAGTAGATCTACGGGCAGCATCGTTCAAAACCCAAGAGCATCTCAGTCCAGTCACTCACCCTGGAGGCTCGCGTGTGGGCACAAATTATGTCCCACTATGTCTTTTCGAGCACTCACGAGTCGACCTTCACAGCTGACATGGCTGTCCTTATCTGGTGCATCCTGACAGAGCAATGACGCGGGTAGAAATTGGCGAATTAAAAATTGTTAAAATATATACGTTGCAAGTATAGTTCTTAATTCGCCAGCAATCTGCCTATCAATTTAAAAAGATGTCACAGAAAATTGAAATTAAAATACTGGGAGTATGAATCCCAGGTCGTCTCCCAACGAGTTGCAGAAAAGTGTGCTATTTTATTAATCAGAGGTTTTCAAAAAGGGCTGAATTGAGCAAACAGGAAATTAAATTGGTGAATTTGAATAGTGTAAATAAACGCCTTGACTGGGAATTGATTAGTTAGAATCCCTATTATTGTTGGAATGCTCTCAGGATTAATTGACAATTGAAGGTTGTCCTGTTTAGTTATCCTTCACTAGGTGAAGGAAAGTCAAACAAGTTAGAATGCTACGTCCGTTCACAAGTTGCAATCCACTTAATTAAAAGGGATTGGTGTTAGTAATTAGAAGGTAATCCAACCATAAACCCAATTACAATTTTTCTTTCAAGCCTTCCAACTCAAGGGTTCCTTTCAATCAATTCCCCATCAAGTTAGGGAACTACTCGCTCATTGTGAATGTAAAATTCACAGCATATAAAAAGGAATTAAAGGAAGACATTGTAAATAAAAATCGAAATAGTCAATTAAAAATAAAGGTGATCCTTGTATTAAATAATCTTAAAAATATTGCAATGGTAAAATTAGCAAAGCAAAGAACATGGAAGAGTGAAGCCAAGTAAAGAAAACGAACTAGAATGACGAAGTCTTGATGAGGTAATGACTCTTCTCAGTGTTCCAATGCCAAAAAAGTAAGAGAAAATTAAATCCTAAGAACTATGAATGTGTAGAGAGAAAACCTAGAGGAGGAGTAAAACTAGATCTAAAAACTAATAATGTGTAGAATGAATGTTGTCTCTGGTTTCTGCATATTCTCTGGCTTTAGTCTGCTGTTCTGGGCCAAAAATTGGGTCAAAATAGGGTCCAAAATCGCCCCCAGCGATTCTGCAAATTATGCAGATCGCACATGCCACGCGATCGCGTCACTCATGCGGACGCGTCATTCGTGTTTCGCTTCACCACGCGGGCGCGTCGTCCACGCCTCTGCGTCGCTCGTGCTTTTCCATTTCGCGCGGTTGCGTCGTCCATGCGGCCGCGTCACTGCGATTTGATCTTCTCCGCGCGGTCGCGTTATCTATGCGGCCGCGTCGCTTCTCGCTGGTCATCTCCTCAATTTCTTGTGTTCCTTCCATTTTTGCTAGCTTCCTTTCCAATCTCCGGGTAATTACTCTTTCCTTCTCTAATCATGTTCTCTAACTTTTGTTCTTCTCCTAACCAATCAACAACAGTTAACATACCAATGCAAACATCATGAGGTCTTTTCAGGGTTGTAATGGGGCCAAGGTAGAGGTAGGGGTACATATATGGTTAAGTGAGCTTATAAATTGAATCTTTAATTAACCCAAGCTTTAATCTAACGTAGATATATTTAGTGTAACCTTAGAATTCATACCTAGCTACCCAGAATTCCCTTTTGCATTCCATACTCATGTATCAACTTTTTATTTTAATTTTTTTTATATATGTGCATTGATCTTTGAATTCTTAATTCAGCATTGGGGTGATTTTGTCCCCTCATTTATTTATTGATTTTTTTTAGATAGACATAAAAATAATCATAGCCTATCAATGCACATAGATTTTTAATTCTTATAGTTTCACATGAGTAGGTATCCAAATTCCCATTGTGTTATCATGACACATTCCCTTAATAACTTTTGTTCCCACAATTTCCCATATTTAACTAGCACACACAATTCTATCTTAAGCTAACCAAAGATTCAATTTGGGATATACAATTGTTTTTCCGCTTAAGGCTAGTAATGTGGTGAAATATAGAACAAACGGGATTTAAAGGCTCAAAGTGGTTAACAAAGGTAATTGAAAAGGGTAGGCTTAATTTGGATAAGTGAGTTTAAACAAAAGATGGCCTCAATCATATGCAAGCATACGAATATAATAAATATTGGACATATAGGATGAAACAAAATATAGATTACAATTATAGAGAAGTAAACACACAAGAATAAAATGTTTATGGTTAAATAATGTAACCATACATAAAGGCTCAAATCTTCACAGATTGTGTGTTCTTTAGCTCAAAAATCATGTTCTAAATACAACTTCAAGCAGATTTATCATAAAAAAAATTTAAAAATTAGTGAAATTTTGTTCCAAAGATAGAGTCTTAGAAGAAACTTATTGTCTTTTCAATCAAGTAGAGCATGCATGCAACTAACCTATTACTATGCAATTTATCCTATTCTATAAAAAAAAGAAAATCTAACTAAAATATCCTAATTTATTGGTGCTAGGGAAGAGAAATTACCTCCGGAAGTCAGGTACTGACCGACCTCCCCACACTTAAGGCTTTGCACCGTCCTTGGTGCCATCTGTCAGGAATAGGGGTGGGCTAGTTGCAGTATCTCCACAGTTGGGACCATCATGGCTCCCTGTGCTGGTAAAAGAAGTGGAGTCCGGGGTGTCTGAGTCCTTGAAGTGTCCCTTGAGTAGCTCCTTGAGGTGTTTGAATCGGCGCTCGTTACGGCGCTCTCTTAACTTCGCTTTCTGTTCTTACCGATCCAATCTTTTGATTATCTGCTGGAGCAGTTCATCAGTTGTAGGTGCTTGTGGTGTTGAAGAAGGAATATCTTCAACTGGAGCAGTAGGAAGGCTTATAGTGGCTGCTGAAAGTCTGAGGTATTTCCCATTAGGGACATACTGATCATCCCGTGGGAGCATGGCTTTGGTGTCTCCAGCTCTGTAGGAGACTCTGGCTGCTGAGACAAGATCTGAGACCAAGGTGGGAAAAGGTAAGTTATCCGCAATTTGTACGTGTCCCATGGCATTCCGGATATGTCTTGGTAGATTCAGAGGCTGGTCTGTAAGGATGCACCATAGTAGAACGGCCATATCCGCAGTGAAGGAGGACTCGTGAGTGCTCAGAAAGACGTAATGGGATAGGATATGTGCCCATATGCGAGCCTCCAAGGTAAGTGCTGAAGCCGATATTCCCTTAGGGCGGGTACGATGGTATCCGTAGATCCAACGGCTGCCAGGTAGTGCGATAACTCTGAGAACAGCTTCCCAATCAAATTGGTACATCTAGCGCTTGACTGCGGCTTCTTGAAAGGCGTCCAATCTTTCTGGAATAGGGGGAAGACCTAAAGCTTTTTGAATGGCCTCTTCTGTAATGGGTACTTGCTTCTGACGAACAAAGACAGACTGCAGGGTAGGCATGTAGAAGTTAGAGTAGAACTCGAATACCCAGAAAGATTTGTCTGCCTTGGTTGTCTCTGTAGGAAACCCCATTGTCTTCGTTCAATTTGCGGCTCAACAAAAGTAGCAATATTGGGCGGGAGGATAAGAAGGTGTTCGTTGTTGTAACTCCTTTCAGCTAGAATAGGGAACATCTGCTCACAGTAGCGATTTGGAAATCGCGCAGTGTCCTTTGCTGGAAAGGCTTTCTCTTTTTCAGCAACCTTGATGATCCTCTTAACTCTTTTTGTTGAGGGCTTGACTGCAGTTGAAGAAGGCTCTGCCATTAGTGCTCTTTTAGTTCCTCTCCTTACTGGGAGTTTGGGAGTAGCTTTCTCTTTTCCTTTCTTGGTGGCCATCCTAAAAAGGGAAAAGAGAGTAAATTGAATTCAAAGAGATATATAGCAAGGAAGAGAACGGAAAAGGTGATGATGGATGCACATTAGGAGGTAACTGACATTAACACACGCTCATGAGTACATGTGAAAAGTCATCAAAGGAGAATAGCTAGTGCATATAATGACAAGTGAATGCAAGGTGTTTATTGGCATGCCGGAAAAGGGGATGAGTAGCATAGACCAAGCATTACTTTGTAACAAACCATCACGTTTGTATTGACAATTAAATTCAATTAATATAATAGTAAAGGGAATTTGTGAAAAGCAAGCATTGAATATTAGAATGACATAGAGAAGTGCATAATGCCATATGGGCTTTTTCACAAACACATAGCATGCAAGGTAAATAAAGTATAGAAAGTATTAAAGTGAACATGCAAGCAACCCTTTAAAGAAAATAATATATAATTGTCAAGCAATTTGCAACAATCCACAAGCATATAAAGAAGAATAATGACTCGAATAAAATTTTAACACCATGTAAAAAGGAAAGAAGAAGAAAGAAAATATGAATAATGAAAAGAAAAAGAAAAGAAAAGAAAATAACATATAAAATGAGAAGAATGATAGAAAAGAAAAGAGTGAAGAAGAAAATAAAACCTTGTTAATGGAGGTGAGAGAGATAGAGAGTGAAAAGTGAGATAGAAGGAAGAAGGGAGGAGGAAGAAATAAGGAGGGAAAAGAAAAATTAGGATTTGGAGAAGAGAAAGATATGATATTTGGCAAAAGTAGGAAAACTGTGCGCCGCAAGCGACGCGATCGCGAGGGGCACGCGGTCGCACGACTTGCGCTTAAGGTGATTGACGCGGTCGCGTCAGCCACGCGATCGCGTGACCCAGTTTGTGCCAGTGGCGCGAGGGTTGCCTCGCACTCGCACAACTCTCTGTTCAAAATTATTAAATGCCAAATTTTAGGTGGCGCGATCGCGTGGGGCATGCGATCGTGTGAGTGGGCAGTTTATGGGGTACGACGCGGCCGCGTGGGGCACGTGGTCGCGTGAGGGGAATTGCGCGTCCAATGCCAGTCCAGCACCACTCTAGCACAACTTTCAGTTGTGCACCCGTTTTACGTCAAAAATTAGGGCACGCGGCCGCGTGGGGCACGCGGTCGCGTGGGAGGCCATTATGCCCATACGACGCGGACGCATCAGTGACGCGGTCGCGTGGGTTGATTTGTGCCACTGGCACACCTCAAGCCACGCTCCAGCATGACTCTCTGTTCGTTTTTATTTTTCTCTCCTCTCCTTGCCACGCGGACGCGTCGCTGATGCGGTCGCGTCGCATGGCACCTTCCTTTTTTTTTATAAATATGCAAATGCAGATGTACGAAAGTACTGATAAAGAGAAGAGTTATTGAATATGAAAAACTAAAAATAAAGAAAAGAACGATCATACCATGGTGGGTTGTCTCCCACCTAGCACTTTGCTTTAACGTCCGTATGTTGGACGCTCCACTAGCTCAATCTTTTGCTATGTGGGGATCTTCCAAGAGGAAGATCTCAAGCTCCTTATTTTTCTACATCTTCTCGCCATGGTATAGCTTTAGGCGTTGTCCATTAACTTTGATAAGTTCAGAACTTGAAGGATGACTTAGGTGATAAACTCCATACGGTTCGGCCTTCTCTACTCTGTATGGACCTTCCCATCTGGATCTCAACTTGCCTGGTATGAGCCTCAGACGAGATTTGTAAAGGAGGACTAAATCCCCAGGTTAGAACTCTTTCCTCTTGATGTGCTAATCATGTGCAGCCTTCATCTTTTCCTTATATAATCTTGAGTTCTCATAAGCTTCTAGGCGAAGGCTTTCCAGTTCTTGCAGTTGCAACTTCCTTTCAGATCCAGCGTTCTCCATCCCCATGTTGTACTCCTTGACTGCCCAAAAGGCTTTGTGCTCTACCTCAATAGGGAGATGACAAGCTTTTCCATAAACTAAGCGGAACGAACTCATCCCAATGGGTGTTTTGTATGCTGTTCTGTATGCCCAGAGTGCATCTTGTAGCCTGGTGCTCCAGTCCTTTCTATGAGGTTTGACTATCTTCTGCAAGATACGCTTTATCTCTCTATTCGACACCTCGGCTTGCCCATTGGTCTGAGGATGGTATGGTGTTGCAACCTTATGAATTATCCCATGCCTCTTCATTAATCCTGTTAGTCTCCTGTTACAAAAATGGGTGCCTTGATCGCTCACGATTGCTCGTGGTGATCCAAAGCGACAAATAATGTGGTTTCTCACAAAGGAAACAACAGTATTAGCATCATCAGTGCGGGTAGGAATTGCTTCCACCCATTTGGAAACGTAGTCCACAACTAATAATATATAAAAATAACCATTAGAATTTGGAAATGGACCCATTAAGTCAATGCCCCAAACATCAAAAATTTCACAGAAAAGCATAATTTGTTAAGGCATCTCATCCCTCCTGGATATATTACCAAATTTTTGGCATGGGGGGCAAGATTTCCAAAATTCAGCAGCGTCTCTAAAAAGAGTAGGCCACGAGAATCCACAGTCCAAGATTTTTCTAGCAGTTCTTTGAGGGCCAAAATGTCCTCCACTCTCAGATGAGTGACTGGCCTCTAAGATGGACTGGAATTCTGATTGAGGCACACACCGTCTAATTACCTGATCAGCGCCACATCTCCATAAATATGGGTCATCCCATATATAATATTTAGACTCGCTTTTCATCTTGTCTCTTTGATGCTTAGAAAAGTTAGGAGGAAATGTGCGGCTAACTAGATAATTAGCTACAGGTGCATACCAGGGAGATACCTCAGATACTGCTTGCAGGTTATCAAATGGAAAATTATCATCTATAGGAGCAGAATCATCCTTAATGTGCTCAAGGCGACTCAAGTGGTCTGCCACTAAATTCTGGTTACCACTCCTATCCTTTATTTCTAAATCAAATTCTTGTAATAGTAGTATCCAACGTATGAGCCTTGGTTTGGACTCCTTTTTAGATAATAGATACTTTAAAACTGCATGGTCCGAATACACTACTACTCTAGTACCAAGTAAATAAGCTCGGAATTTATCCAGAGCAAAAACAATAGAAATAAGCTCTTTCTCAGTAGTAGTATAATTGGACTGGGCAGCGTCTAAAGTCTTAGACGCATAAGCAATAACAAAAGGATCCTTACCTTCGCGCTGAGCCAGCGCTGCTCCTACTGCATGGTTGGAAGCATCGCACATGATTTCAAACAGCTGGCTCTAGTCTGGTCCTCTCACAATTGGAGCTTGAGTCAGGGCGGCCTTCAGCTTATTAAACGCTTGCTTGCAATCTTCACTGAACTCGAACTCAATATCCTTCTATAGTAATCTGGATAAGGGAAGTGCTACCTTACTAAAGTCTTTAATAAATCTCCTGTAAAAACCTGCATGGCCCAGGAACGAACGGACTTCCCTCACAGAAGAGGGGAAGGTAAACTAGAAATAACACTCACTTTTGCTAGGTCTACAAAAATGCCATTATTAGATACCACATGTCCTAATACAATCCCTTGTTTTACCATAAAATGACATTTTTCAAAATTCAATACAAGGTTTGTATTAACACATCTATCTAATACTCTAGATAATCCATCTAAGCAAAGGCTAAAAGAATCACCATAAACGCTAAAATCATCCATAAAAACCTCCATACAGTCCTCAATAAGATCAGAGTAAAGACTCATCATACACCTTTGGAAAGTAGCTGGTGCATTGCACAAGCCAAAGGACATTCTCTTGTAAGCATAAGTCCCAAAAGGACATGTAAAAGTGGTCTTTTCCTGGTCCTCAGGAGCTATATGATTCTGGAAATAACCTGTGTAACCATCTAAAAAGCAATAATGTGATTTACCTGACAGGCGATTCAGCATTTGATCAATGAATGGAAGTGGGTAGTGATCCTTACGGGTAGCTTGGTTGAGACACCTGTAATCAATGCAGACTCTCCAAGCATTCTGAACTCTAGTTACTATGAGCTCTCCATGCTCATTCTTCACTGTAGTGACTCCAGACTTCTTGGGCACCACTTGTACTGGGCTAACCCATTCACTGTCTGAAATGGGATAGATAATACCTGCTTCTAATAGTCTAGTCACTTCCTTTTTGACAACTTCCAAGATAGTGGGATTCAATCTTCTTTGGGGTTGACGGACAGGTCTTGCTCCCTCTTCTAAAAATATTTTGTGCTCACATACTTGAGGGTTGATGCCTACTATGTCTGCCAAACTCCACCCAATTTCTTTCATATGCCTCCTCAATATATCAAGTAACTGCTCTTCTTGTTGGGAAGTGAGTTCCCTTGCAATGATAACAGGGAACTTCTGCTCATCTTCAAGATAAGCATATTTGAGATGTGGAGGAAGAGGTTTCAGTTCCAACTTCTGATCATGGGTAGGCTCTGTATTGTCTGGAGCTTGTGAAAATGCTGAGGTGCCCTCATTGTCAGTCAAGAGGGTCCCCACACTTGGACCTTGTCCAATGTGCCTCTCTTCTAACCCTTTCTTGTGAACTTCAGCTACAGTTTCATCTATGACATCACACTGGAAGATAGAATGATCTTCTGGAGGGTTGTTTATGACTCCATTCAGATTGAAGATTACTACGCGGCCATTTATTTCAAAAGAGTATGTTCCTGAAAAAGCATCCAATTTGAATTTTGATGTCTTCAGGAATGGTCTTCCAAGTAGGATTGATGATGGCTTATCTGAGTCATTGATAAACCACTATTTTATGGTTTATCTTGTGCTCAATTGAGTGGTTTTTATCTACTCTTTACCCACTTATTCATACTATTTGCATGGTTTTATATTTCCTTCCTGATTTTGTGCTATGATTGAAAATATGCTTCTTTGATCTTATAATTGCTTATTATTAATCCTCTATTATTACCATTAGATGCCTTGATATGTGTGTTAAGTGCTTTCAGAGATTATAGGGCAGGAATGGCTTGGAGGATGGGAAGAAAGCATGCAAAAGTGGAAGGAATGCAAGAAGTTGGAGAAATTGCTAAGCTGTCCAGCCTGATCTCTCTGCACTCAAACGGTTATAACTTTAGCTACAGAGGTCCAAACGACGCGGTTTCAGTTGCGTTGGAAAGCTAACGTCCGGGGCTTCGATTTGATATATAATATGTTATAGTTCCCTTGATGCTAGGTGACGCGACTGCGTGACCCATGCGGCCGTGTCGCAGTGACGGAAATCCAGCGTGGCAAAATTCGAAACCAGCGAATTCTGGACTGTTTTTGACCCAGTTTGCAACCCAGAAAACACAGATTAGAGGCTATAAAGTGGGGGAATGCATCCATATATATCAGGCTCTCATATTCACAATTTTAGGAGTAGATGTAGATTTTAGAGAGAGAGATTCTCTTCTCTCTCTTAGGATTAGGATTTAGGATTTCTCTTAGTTTTAGGAGTAGCTCTCAATCCCAGGTTCTTTATTTTTATTTATTTTTATTTAATTTATGAACTCTTCCGTATTACATATAATTTTCTTAATTAATGTTATTTGAGGTAATTCAGATTTAAGATTGCTTTGCTTTATTTATATTAATGCTTTTAATTTAATTTAGATATTTTCTTCCTTTTGGCTTTGGTTAGGTAATTGGTAACACTTGAGTTGTCAAACTCAGGAGTGGTTGAAATTGGCAGATTTTGCTTTAGCTAGGATTGCTCTAACACTAGTCTCTCCACAGGACTTGACTAGGACTTGAGAATCAAGCTAATTAGTCCACTTGACTTAACTAAGTGGGATTAAAATCCAATTCTCATCACATCTGATAAGGATAACAAGGACAGGATTTCTGGTTCTCATACCTTGCCAAGAGTTTATTTTACAGTTATTTATTTATTTTTATTGCTCGAAAATATACCTGTGCGCATTGCCCAAACTTCCAAAACTCCCAATTTACAATCTTCATAACCAATAATAAGAACATACTTCCCTGCAATTCCTTGAGAAGACGACCCGAGGTTTGAATACTTCGGTTATCAATTTATTTAGGGGTTTGTTACTTGTGACAACCAAAACGTTTGTATGAAAGGACTTTTGAAGGTTTAGAAACTATACTTGCAACGAGGATTTATCCGCAATTTTTTAGACCACGCAAAAGTTTCTCTCATCAGTCATTATGGGGCATCTCCAAGATATAAAAATCAGTGGGGAATGTAAGCCCTTTAATGTTCACCAAAACATCTTTAGCAAATCCAGCCACTGTAATAATGCTTTTATCTGCTAACACAAAATGAGCTGCCGACCTTTTTAAGGGAGGGAGCCTCAAAATATCATATATAGACAAAGGCATTATACTAAAACACGCTCCTAAATCACACATGCAATCATAAATTACTACTCCACCAATAGTACAACTAACTATACAAGGACCTGGGTCACTACACTTCTCATGTAATCCTCCCATTAAAGCAGATATGGAACTACCTAAAGGAATAGTTTCTAATTCATGAATTTTGTCCTTATGTATACATAAGTCTTTTAGAAACTTTGCATATTTAGGTACTTGTTGAATAACATAAAAAAGAGGAACGGTTACCTCAACTTTTTTGAATATTTCTACCATTCTGGGATCGGGTTCCAGCTGCTTCCTGGGCTTCCTTGCAAGTTGTGGAAATGGAATGGGAGTGGTGTTTTCTGCAGTGTCTGCGCCTCTTGGTACTTCCTCCTGTGGTTGGGTTTCTTCTTTTTCAGTTATGTCCTGTATGTCCTCTTCCTCTTCAACATCTTCTATTCTTACGACCTCTTCAGCTGAGGCATGTTCTGGTAAGCTTGTTTCCTCTTGATTCCTCTCCTGCAGTGTGTTTCCGGACCTTAGGGTGATAGCATTAATGCCCCCCTTCAGATTGGGTAATGGTTGAGAGGGAATTCCAGTGGAACTTGAAGGTTGGTTGTTAGAATTTTGCATTGATCCAATATGTGAGACAAGAGCTTGCAAAGTTGCGGTCAGACCATTCAGACTGGCATTAATGTTATTTTCCATGGTCTGTTGACTTCGCTCAAAAAATTTTAGTAACTCTTCATTAGGAGACGAAGAAGGGTGAGTAAATTGAGAGGTCTGCTGTTGGGTATTCTGTGGTCCTTGGGACTGCCTCAGGTGAGGTGCTCTGGAAGGTTGGTTCTGCTGCCTGTTGTTGTTATTATTCCACCTCTGATTTCCCTGATTATCTCTGCCTCCTCTGTTATTGTTGTCCCTCCAATTCTGGTTAGAATTGTCCTGCCATCCATGGTTATTATTTCCATCTTGATTGTACCCTTGGTTGGGGCGATCATAGAAGTTATGAGTGGATGCCACCATGTTGTCTTCCTATTGGAGTTGCGGACATTCATCAGTATAATGGCTATAATCAGCACAAATTCCGCAAACTCTCTGTGGGACTAACTGTTGGCTTTGCTGTGCTGGAGAAGGTTGAGCTTGCTGAACTTGTTGTTGATTCAATTGCATCAGCTTCAGCAAGTTGGTCATTTCACAGATACTCTGAGCTAGAACAGTAGTCTCTCTACTAGAGGATACTTCTACAATGGCTTTTTAACGGCCTTGTTTCTGCCTGTGGTTCCTAGTAGATTCAGCTAAGTCGCTGATCAATTGCCATGCCTCATCAGTGGTTTTGTACTTCTTCATAGACCCATTGCTAGCAGTTTCCAATGTGGTCTTATCTTGGGGCCTCATGCCCTGTGTGATATAGCTGAGTAACACTATCTTGTCGATCTTGTGGTAGGGACATGCTTCCAGAAGATTATTGAAGCGCTCCCAGTATTCAAAGAGAGTCTCGTTGTCATCTTGAACAATTGTGGAAATGTCTTTCCTCAGTTTATCAGTAACTTCAGATGGAAAGAATTTCTCCAAAAACTCTTTTCTGAGCGTATCCCAGTTGGATACATTTGCTAGGGGTTGAGTGTAGTACCACTCTCTTGCTTTTCCCTCAAGAGAAAACGGGAAAGCTTTCAGCAAAATTGAAGTTTCATCAGCACCATCACGCCTGACAGTAGAACAGGCTGCTTGAAAATCTCTCAGGTACTTGATAGGCTCTTGAGCAGGTAAGCAATGAAACTTGGGTATCAAATTGAGCAGTGCGGTCTTTATTTCGAAATCTGTAGCCACCGCTGGGTGATGTGCTTGAAATGGTTGCATTGTAAAATCAGAGGCTCCTTCCTCCTTGATAGTAACTCTTCTGGCTGCCGCCATGTTACCTGTACGTAAATCAACTGAATCAGTAGAACGGAGGCTGGTTTCTTCTTCAAGTGACGTTTCAGACCCGCCCTCAGAGAGGACTAACCGACACCGAGCTCGCCTTATTCGTGAAATAGTCCGTTCAATTTCAGGATCGAATATTGGCAAGCTTGGATCAGGAAGTGAACGCGTCATTTGACGAAAGAAACAAGCAGCTCATAGTAACAAAATAAAATAAAATGCAAATAAATAAATTCTAATTAATAACTTTAGCACTTTATTGCAACTCCCCGGCAACGGCGCCAAAAATTGATGCGGGCAGAAATTGGCGAATTAAAAATTGTTAAAATATATACGTTGCAAGTATAGTTCTTAATTCGCCAGCAATCCGCCTATCAATTTAGAAAGATGTCACAGAAAATTGAAATTAAAATACTGGGAGTATGAATCCCAGGTCATCTCCCAACGAGTTGCAGAAAAGTGTGCTATTTTATTAATCAGAGGTTTTCAAAAAGGGTTGAATTGAGCAAACAGGAAATTAAATTGGTGAATTTTGAATAGTGTAAATAAAAGCCTTGACTGGGAATTGATTAGTTGGAATCCTTATTATTATTGGAATGCTCTCAGGATTAATTGACAATTGAAGGTTGTCCTGTTTAGTTATCCTTCACTAGGTGAAGGAAAGTCAAATAAGTTGGAATGTTACGTCCGTTCACAAGTTGCAATCCACTTAATTAAAAGGGATTGGTGTTAGTAATTAGGAGGCAATCTAACCATAAACCCAATTACAATTTTTCTTTCAAGCCTTCCAACTCAAGGGTTCCTTTCAATCAATTACCCATCAAGTTAGGGAACTACTCGCTCATTGTGAATGTAAAAATTATAGCATATAAAAAGGAATTAAAGGAAGACATTGTAAATAAAAATCGAAATAGTCAATTAAAAATAAAGGTGATCCTTGTATTAAATAATCCTAAAAATATTCCAATGGTAAAATTAGCAAAGCAAAGAACATGGAAGAGTGAAGCCAAGTAAAGAAAACGAACTAGAATGACGAAGTTTTGATGAGGTAATAACTCTTCTCAGTGTTCCAATGCACAAAAAGTAAGAGAAAATTAAATCCTAAGAACTATGAATGTGTAGAGAGAAAACCTAGAGGAGGAGTAAAACTAGATCTAAAAACTAATAATGTGTAGAATGAATGTTGTCTCTGGTTTCTGCATGTTCTCTGGCTCAAGTCTGCTGTTTTGGGCCGAAAATTGGGTCAAAATAGGGTCCAAAATCGCCCCCAGTGATTCTGCAAATTATGCAGATCGCGCATGCCACGCGATCGCGTCGCTCATGCGGACGCGTCATTCGTGTTTCGCTTCACCACGCGCGCGTGTCGTCCACGCCTCCGCGTCGCTCGTGCTTTTCCATTTTGCGCGGTCGCGTCATCCATACGGCCGCGTCACTGCGATTTGATCTTCTCCGCGCGGTCGCGTTGTCCATGCGGCCGCGTCGCTTTTCGCTGGTCATCTCTTCAATTTCTTGTGTTCCTTCCATTTTTGCTAGCTTCCTTTCCAATCTCCAACTCATTCTTGCCCTATAAAGCCTGAAACGCTTAACACACAGATCACGGCATCAAATGGAATAAAGGAGAAGTAAAATGTATAATTAAAAGTCTCTAGGAAGCAGTTTTCACTCATGTAATAATTTCAGGATGGAAATATAAATGCATGCTATTTTAATGAATAAGTGGGTCAGGATCATGATAAAACCACACGATTAAACACAATATAAACCATAAAATAGTAGTTTATCAAGCAACCTCTCAACCTGCCCCGACACATCTGGCTAGCCTTGGGACATGTACAAATCGCGGGCAACCTGCCTTTCCCCGTCTTGGTTTCAGATTTAGTCTCTGCAGTAGGTGTGTCCTCTCGGGTAGGCGACACGAAGGTCATGATCCCTAGAGCCGACCAGTATATCCTGAATGGGAAGTACATCAGGCCGCCAGTTCCCTCTGCGAGCCGGCCTGCAGGCCCATCTTTGGATACTCCTCCTTTTTCTACTCCACCATCATCCACACCACTGGCACCGTCCATCCATCAGATGTTCCTTCAGATCCTTGAGAGGTTCGACCGGCAAGACCGGTGATTGGCGCAAATGGAGCGCCGTAACAAGCGAAGATAGAACTATCTGAAGGACCTCATAGTTGGTAAACACCCACCTCCAGAACCAAAGGACACCCCAGACTCCCCTTCATCCAGTAGTACCGAGAGCCAAGGCGAACCAGACACTGGAGGCGACGCTTCCAGCCCTCCCTTGCTCCTAACTGATGGCACGGAGGACCATGCCAATCCTTAAGTGTGGGGAGGTCAGTCCTTGACTTCTGGAGGTAAGCTCTTTCTCTTTCTTAACACCAACATTTGATTTTTTCCTTTGTTAGATAGGATAGATTGCATGATAATAATTGTTCGCATGTATATTTTTCTTGGTTGAAGTAATGAGTTTCTTTTTAAGACCCTTTTTATAATATTTCACTAATTTAAATTGATAATTTGTGTTAAACTTGTTTGAAGATTGTAAATTGGAACATGAATTATAGCTAAGAACACACAAACCTGTGAGATTTGAGCTTAATTACATGGTTACACTATTTAACCATAATATTTTATTCGTGTGTATTCTTTTCTCTATGACTGCAATCTATACTTTGTTCCATTCTATATGACCATTGTTTAGTGTATTTACATGCTTGCATATGATTGAGGCAATTATTTATTATTAACTCACTCATCCCAAATAGCCTACCCTTTTAATCAACCTTGTTTGCCACTTTGAGCATTTTAACCCCTTTTGTTCTATATTTTACCACATCACTAGCCTTATGCGGAAAAACAATTAAATTACCTGATTTGAATCTTTGGTTAGCTTAAGATAGAGATTGTGTATCAATTAAGTGTGGGAAACTGTGGAAACTTGGGTTGATGAAAGTGTATAGTGTTCTATTGACAAAATATTGGGAATTTGGGTACATATTCATGTGAGACCAGAAAAAAATTAAAAACTCATGTGCATTGATATGTTATGTTTGCTTTTATGATTCAAAAAAAAATTACAATGTAAATAAATAAATAAATAAGGGGATAAAATTACCCTAATGTTAAGTTTAATGAAAGATCAATGCACATGTAATGAAACTAAAGAAATATTTGGTACCTGAGTATGTGATACAAAAGTGGAAATTCTGGGTAGCTAGGCATGATTTTAAAATTACATAGAGTGTGTGTGTGTGTGTGTGTTAGGTGAGAGCTTAGGTTAATCAAAGATTCATATTATAGCTCACTTGGCCATACATATCCTCACCCTTACCTTAGCCCCATTACAACCTTGAAAAGACCTCATGATGTTTGCATTGGTATACTAAATTTTTGTTGATTGGTTAGATAAAGAACAAAGTCTAGAAAGCATGACTAGAGAAGAGTATAGTGATTAACCCTAGACACTTGAGAGATTAGAGTTCATATACACTACCAGTGAGGGTTCAACGCTTGATTCTATGTTCACTGCTTTCATGAGCTATCTTCTTACAAGTTTACTTGTCTTTTATTGTATGATTTGAATTAGTAGAATTTGATTTATGTTTGTCTTGAAGAACTTATTTACTATTAACCAAGTAGACAGAATCATCTTAGCATATAGTTGCATTCATAGGTTACATCTCATGAGTCTTACTTTCCCCCATCCATTCCTTTTATCTCCTTGAGCTTAGCATGAGGACATGCTAATGTTTAAGTGTAGGGAGATTGATAAACCACTATTTTATGGTTTATCTTGTGCTGATTTGAGTGGCTTTTATCAAGTCTTTGCACACTTATTCATACAATTTGCACGATATTACAATTCCTTCCTAATTTTGTTTTATAATTGAAAACTTGCTTCCTAAGCCTTTAAATTGTATATTTTTAATCCCTCTTTTAACATTCGATGCCTTGATCTATGTGTTAAGTGTTTTTAGGCTTTATATGGCAGGAATGACTTAGAGGATGAAGAAGAAGCTTGCCTAAATGGAAGGAGCACAAGAAATAAAGGAGACAACCAGCGAGGAGCGACGCGCACGCATGGCTCACGTGTGCGCATGCTTGACGCATACGCATGACAAGAAAAATTGCCAAATGACGCGTACGCGCGACTGTCACATACGCGTGACATGCGCTACCTGCAGAAATCGCAGAAAATGCTGGGGGCAATTTTGGGCCAAGTTTGGACCCAATTTTTGGCCCAGAAACACAGACTAGAGCCAGGGGGCAACCAGAGACTCAATACACATTCTCATTCGCATAGTTTTTAGTTTTATATTGGAATCTTAGAGAGAAATCACTCTTCCTCTAGGTTTTCTGCACACTCATAGTTTTTATAGTTTATGCTTTTGCTTTGGATATTGAGAAGAGTCATTACCTCCGTTGAAGTTTCATTATTCTAGTTTGCTTTTTTATTCCTTTACTCTTTTGATTACTTATTAGCCCTATTCAGATACGTATGTTGCATTTTGGGATTTATTAATGCAAAGAACTATTTTTACTTTTAATTAATTTTCAATTCTTATTTATTTAATTTATCATCTCTTCTTCTTATATTTCTGTGAAAGTTATATTCATGTCAATGGAGTAGACTCCCAACTTGACTTGTGGGTTGATTAAAAGGAGACCCTTGAGTTGGAATGCTTAAGTGATTAGTTAAATTGGAAGTTGTTGGCTAATTCTCTATTTACTAAGGTTAATCCTTTCCAAGGGAGAGGATTAGGACTTGTGAATAAGAGTTAGCTCAATCACTTGACTTTCCTTTATTTAGTAAGGGTTAACTAAGTGAAAACAACAACCTCTTGATATTACACTTAAGAGAATTCCAACAGGGATAGAACTTCCAATTAATCATTCCCCTGGTCAAGGCTTTTTAATTGATTATATAAATTCTCTCATTAATTTCCATTGCCTGAATTTATAATTATTTTAATTTCCTGTTCTCCAACTCTAAATATTCTCAGAAAATTCCTGACTAATAAAATAACACTCTTTTGTCAACTCGTTGAGAGACGACCTGGGATTCTTACTCCCAGTGTTTTTATTCTAATTTTGTGACAACTCTTTCTAAATTGATAAGCGGATTTTTGTTGGTTAAGAAATGTACTTGCAATGCTGTTCTTACTATAATTTCTTAATCGGCTAATTTCCGCCTCCATCAAACGCGTACGCGTGACATGCGCTACCTGCAGAAATTGTAGAAAATGCTGGGGGCGATTTTAAGCCAAGTTTGACCCAGTTTTCGGCCTAGAAACACAGACTAGAGCCAGGGGACAAGCAGAGACTCAACACACATTCTCATTCGTACAGTTTTAGTTTTTAGTTTTTCTTAGAGAGAACTCTACTACTTCCTCTAGGTTTTCACATTCATAGCTTTAAAGTTTTTATGCTTTTGATTTGGATATTGAGAAGAGTCACTACCTCTGTTGAAGTTGCCATTACTCTAGTTTATTTTCTTATTCCTTTACTCTTTTAATTTCCCATTAACCCTATTCAGATACATATGTTTATGATTTTGGGATTTATTAATGCAAGGAATTACTTTTATCTTTAATTAATTTTCAGTTCCTATTTTATTTAATTTATCATGTCTTCTTTTTACTCTTCTTATATGTCTGTGAATGTTGTATTTATGTCAATGGAGTAGACTCCCAACTTGACTTGGGAGTTGATTGAAAGGAGACCCTTGAGTTGGAATACTCAAGTGTTGGTTTTAATTGGAAGTTATTGGCTAGTTCTCTAGTCACTAATGCTAATCCTTCCATAGGAGAGGACTAGGACTTGTGAATAAGAGCTAGCTCAATCACTTGACTTTCCTTTATTCGGTAAGGGTTAACTAAGTGAAAATAACAACCTCTTACTATTACACTTGGGAGAATTCCAACAAGGATGGAACTTCTGATTAATCTTCTCCCGGTCAAGGCTTTTTACTTTGAATACATAAATCTCTTTTAATTTACATTGCTTTAATTTACAATCATTTATTTTTCTATTCTCCAACTCTTAAAATTTCTCGAAAAATTCCTGACTAATAAAATAGCACTCTTTTGTCAACTCGTTGGGAGACGACCTGGGATTTCTACTCCCAGTATTTTTATTCTAAATTTGTGACAACCCTTTTAAATTGATATGCGAAATTTTCGTCAATTAAGAACTGTACTTGCAATGTTGTTCTTATTATAAATTCTTAATTGGCAATTTTCCGCCTCGTCACGCACCCCGGAAAGGCATGTCCACATGATCAGTGGAGGATTCGCAGGAGGAAGGATCTCTAAGTCATCACGCAAAAGACACCTTAAAGAGGTGTATCATGTTGGAGGAGAAGACAGGTTGATCGACCTCCCCAGCATCACCTTCACTCAAGAAGACGTTGCGGGCATCATCCCAGGGCATGATGACCCCATGTTCATTACCATAATACTTGCCAATGCTAACCTCCACCGAACATTAATCGACCAGGGAAGCTCCGCGGATATCTTGTTCAAATTCGCCTTCGCCAAGCTGGGACTGCAAGATAAAGAGCTCAGAGCGTATCCGAATATCTTGTTCGGACTCGGAGACACCCTGATTCAACCACTAGGATACATCTCCCTGCATACAACCTTTCGGAAAGGAACTCGGTCCAGGATGTTGAGCATAGACTATATTGTAGTCGATGTGAGCTCGGCCTACAACGCATTGATAGGTCAGACTACGTTAAACCAGCTCGCTGCCATGGTCTCCACCCCACACCTATGCATGAAGTTTTCCACTCTGGAAGGGATCGCTACCATAAAAGGAGGCCAAAAACTCGCACAATGCTGTTACAACGGAAGTCTGAATCTTAAAGGAGACCCCAGAGGAAAGGAAACCAATACTATAGAACTCGGGGGAATTTGAGCTCGTGACGAACTCCGCCCGCAGCCAGAAGGTGAGACTCAATAAGTTCAAATTGGAGATAATCCAAACAAAACAATAAATATAGGAGCAAATCTAAGAGAAGACTTAAAGGAATTACTAATAAAGCTCCTAAGAGATAATTTTGACCTCTTTACATGGAAGGCCGCCGACATGCCTGGTATTGATCTCGTACTAATGTGCCACAAGTTAGCCGTATACCCAGGGTCTCGACCAATACAACAAAAATGTAGGAAGCTCGGCCCAGAAAGGTCGCAAGCTGTAAAGGAACAGGTATAGGCTTTGCTGGAGGTAGGGTTCATAAGGGAGGTAAAATACCCACTATGGCTAGCCAATGTGGTGCTGGTCAAAAAGTCAAACGGAAAGTGGTGGATGTGCACCGATACACCGACCTCAACAAAGCCTGCCCAAAAGATCCCTAACCACTCTCGAACATCGACACACTAGTCGATGCTTCGTTAGGCTATCAATACCTCTCCTTCATGGACGCTTACTTGGGATACAACCAGATCCCAATGTATCAACCCGACCAAGAGAAGACATTATTCTTAACCCCAAAAGTAAACTATTGCTATATAGTTATGCCCTTCGGACTCAAGAACGCAGGGGCTACCTACCAAAGACTGATGAACAAAGTCTTCGCTGATCACATTAGAAAGCTAATGGAGGTTTATGTAGACGACACGCTAGTAAAAATACAGAGTGAGGAATCATTGTTGCCCGACCTCACTAAAGTGTTTGACACCATAAGAAAACATGGCATACGACTTAACCCCACAAAGTGTACCTTTGCGGTAGAAGCTGGAAAATTCCTGGACTTCATGCTCACCCAAAGAGGAATCGAAGCAAACCCAGATAAGTGCCAGGCCATACTTCACATGAAAAGTACGACCTGCATAAAAGAGGTCCAGCAGCTTAATGGAAGACTAGTGGCTCTGTCTAAGTTCTTAGCTGGATCAGCCTTAAGGTCTCTCCCCTTCTATGCAACATTAAGGAAGGGAAAGGCCTGTCCTTACTCGACATCGGGAAGGTGAAGAGCTCATACTATACCTCGCCATAGGGAGTCGGGTAATAGCCTCAGCGCTGGTCAGAGAGGACGAAAGTGGGGAACAACCCATCTATTTCATTAGTAAGGCTTTACAAGGGGCTGAATTAAACTATCAAAAGATAGAAAAGTTCACCTACAACCTCATACTCAGTTCCCGATGACTCCGACCATACTTTCGAGCCCACACCATCAGAGTACGGACCAACCAACCCGTAAAGGGGATTTTACAGAAAATAAACTTAGCGGAAAGAATCCTACAATGGGCTATCGAGTTATCCGAATATGATATCAAGTATGAAGCTCAGACAGCTATCAAATCCCAGTACTTAGCCGACTTCATCACAGACTATACTGACACCCCAGGCACCCCCACAAAGTGGAGCCTTTATGTAGATAGGTCCTCAAACAAAATCGGGAGTGGCGCAGGTGTCATTTTAGAAAGCGATCAAGGAACCCAAATCAAGCTCTCCTTAAAATAAAAGTTTCCTGCCTCGAATAATCAAGCTGAATACGAAGCACTACTGGCTGGTTTGAGGCTAGCTAGGGAAGTGGGAGCTCAAAGACTGACCATCTTTAGCGACTCCCAAGTAGTTACGTCGTAAATAGAAGGGAGCTATCAAGCTAAGGATCCCACTATGAAAAATATCTTGACAAAACCAAAGAACAGCTCAGACAATTCAAGGGATATGAGGTCCGACATATACCCCGAGAGTAGAATGCCCAAGCTGATGCACTCTCAAAACTAGCCAGCACCAAACCAGGGGGCAACAATAGAAGTCTCATCCAAGAAACACTCCGAAGTCCATCAACCTTGGGGGAAGAAAAGATCCTAGCCATATCAGGACAGGATCAAGGATGGATGACTCCCATAATCAACTACCTCAAGTCAGAAACACTTCTCACAGACAAAAAGGAGGCAAAAAGGCTAGTACAAGAAGCACAGTACTACACCATAATACAAGATGTCCTATATAAGAGAGGAATCTCTACACCTTTCTTAAAACACATCCCAACCTCCGCTACAAGGGAAGTTATCGAAGAAGTCCACAGTGGCATATGCGGCAATCACCTTGGGGCACGAGCCTTTGTCAAAAAGGTACTCCGAGCTGGTTTTTACTGGCTGACCTTGGAAAGGGAAGCAACAGAGTTTGTCAAGACATGCCCACCATACCAGAAGCATGCCAACTTCCATATAGCTCCACCTGAGTAGCTCATCTGCGTTACTTCACCCTGGCCATTCGCAAAGTGGGGGCTCGACCTCCTTGGACCCTTCCCCTCAACGGTCCGGACAAGTCAAGTTTCTCATTGTAGGTATAGACTACTTCACAAAGTGGATTGAAGCAGATCCATTAGCTAATGCCACAGCCCAAAGAAATAAAAAATTTCTATACAGAAACATTATCACAAGTTTTGGAGTCCCATGCTCCATCACCATAGATAATGGTACTCAATTCACTGATGCAGGCTTTAGAAATCTGGTAGCTGACCTAAAAATCAAGCACTAGTTCACCTCTGTAGAACACCCACAAGCCAATAGACAGGCGGAAGCCGCCAACAAAGTCATACTGGCCGGGTTAAAATGAAGATTACAGGACGCCAAGAGAGCCTGGGCCGAAGAGCTCCCACAAGTTCTATAGGCATATCGGACAACACCGCACTCAACTACTAGAGAATCACCATTCTGACTTGCTTATGGAATGGAGGCAATGATTCCCGTAGAGATAGAAGAAGGATATCCTAGAATAATTCTCTATAATGAAGATACTAACTTCCAGGCTCAAAGGGAAGAGCTCGACCTACTTCTAGAAGTCCGAGAAAGAGTTCGGATTAAAAAGGATGCCCTAAAGCATCAAATGGCTCTAAGGTATAATCGGAAGGTCATCCCACGAAGCTTCATCACCAATGATCTCAT
The DNA here is from genome assembly GCF_000816755.2 of Arachis ipaensis. NCBI lineage: Eukaryota > Viridiplantae > Streptophyta > Magnoliopsida > Fabales > Fabaceae > Arachis > Arachis ipaensis. The sequence continues at coordinate 63,821,354 of NC_029791.2, read as the reverse complement.
CTTAATCCGAAATGATATCAGAGCAGGTCGGTCAGGAGAAGGGAAGCTAGCAACTAACTGGAAAGGACCATACCGAGTAACAGAAGTACTGGGAAAAGGTTATTACAAGGTGTCCGACCTTGAGGGACGAGAGCTACCAAGGTCATGGTATGCCTGTAACCTAAGAAGGTACTATAGTTAGAAAATAATAAAAGATCTTAGGACAAGGTGCACTCTTTTTCCTGAAAAGGATTTTTAGTGAGGCGCTAGACCAAGATCTACAAAGTTGCCCGACCTAGAAGGGTAAGCACTCATATGTATACATTACTGTTCATATTTCTATCTTTATTATCACTTGAATAAAGTTTTCAGATTCCCTAAAAAGCTTCCTACCAGGACGCATTAATCCAAGCTTATAAAAACGCAAAAATTCATCTCCCGATTACAAAGAGGTCGGCAAGGTGAAAACCAAATTCATCGTCCGATTACAAAGAGGTCAGCAAGGTGAAAACCAAATTCATCATCTGATTACAAAGAAGTCGGCAAGGTGAAAGCAATAGAAGCAGATTAAAGCAAGAATTTATAGAAAGTAACCCATAAAAAGCGACCTGACAAGGTCTGACTAAAAATGGATTACTAACAATAACTTAATAAGGCCCGACAGAGAACTCGGACCAACGAAAGAATCACTAAAAAGGGACGAAGACACCTCCAAAAAGTCAAAAGTGCTTCGGTAAAAGGTACAAGTCTTGCGAAAAAATACATTACTTAAAAAGCGAAGGCACAAGTCAAAACAGAGCTAAAAAGTCGTCCAAGGAAACTATAAAGAAAAGGTTCCCCTTGGAACACTACCTAAAAAGTTGTTGGAACATGACTAAAAAGCTCACGTCAACATCAGCTCAAGGTGCAACCTAGCAAAGCAAGCACGACCCCGAGAAAGAAGTAAAATCCAGAAAGGTTAGAAATAACTTAAGGCTCAAACATGCTTAGCAAAAAGGGAACAGCTCCGCTCAAATAAAGGAACAATCTCGAAGCCGGGCCACAAAGAAGATGATAACTAAAAAGGTTCTATAAGAACACTAAAAAGTTCTCGGACAAGTTGGCCCGGACACCAAAGGATCACCTCGCCCAAGCAGAAAGCAAAAAAGGGCCAAAAACCCACACTACAAAAGAGGTTGAACAGGAAAGGTACCAAACCTCTGTAAAAATCCACAAAAGTTTCAAAGGTATGATTAACATATCAACAAAGCATATCTATCATAATAAAGCATTAAAGACTCAAAAGGCCACCCAAAAAGGCAGCCTCAGAGCTTAAAGTATTTTGTTTTGCAAAATAAGGTTGCCTATGTCAAAAAAGTCAACCACTAAGAGATTTACAAAAAACTAAGTTCGAAAGTCCACAAACCAGACTATAACACAAGCACAAGAAAATTATAAAGGATCTAAACTCTCCCCAGTAGTAGCATCCTTGGCTGGAAGAGGAGGAATAGTTGCAATCGGGATGGCATCAACAGTTCCATTGGGACGATTTAGGATTTGCACGTCGGGATCAGACTCTGGCTGGTTGGCCTCAGAAGGAACAGAGGAGGCTGAAGTAGCTGCAGCTTTCCCTGGCGGCAGAAGAGGAGGGCTCTCATCCTCATCATCAGGGGCAGGCACTATCTTGCCATCCTCAACCACATTATCCAAACTAAAAACAGTCAGGTCGAGCTCAGCGGCCAAAACTCAGATTTGGGCTTTCAAGTTCTCATATGCATCAGTCACACTGCCCACTAGTTGACCCTGGAGCTCGGCATAATCAGCCTGGGCAGACTCAAGCCATTCCTTAATTTCCAATAGCTCGCCACAAGTACGGGTATAGCTCTCCTTGTAAATTTTCACCGTTTCTCCAGCCAGATTCGCAGCTGCCTCAGCACCGGTAGCCCGGGACTTCTCCCTCTCCACATCCAGCTCCAACTTAGCCACCCTGGCATCTAGTTCGTCCTTCAAGCCCTTAATCCTGTCAAACTCAGCTTTGGCTTCCTCCATAAAAGCCTTAGTGGCATGAACAGGGGATTCCTTGATAACCCAGGAAAGGGCCGCCCCAACATTGGCCACTCGGATACTACTACTCACAACAAAATCAAGAAGACGAAGAATGGACACATCATCCAAAGGAATACTACCATGGGGAGCAATCAATTAAGTAGAAAAACCCGCACCATCAAAGTCATTGGCATTCAGATCATAAGAAACAGCAGTTTTTTGACGTTTTGGGGGAGGACCAGCAACAGTGGCAGCACCAGAAGATGGCTGAACAGGTTCAAAAGGAATCATCCGGACTTGAGGAGTCGGAATGATCTTCCTCGGGCCGGAAGCATCAGAAGTCGGCCGCTGCACCTGAGAAGACCCTTCCCCGGAAGCCTTCGTCGACAAGTACTGTATAGCTGTCGCCTTCTTAGCCCTACGAAAGGCCTTCATGGAATCCGTTGATTTCACCATTTCTGAAAAAGGAACCAGGGAAACAATGTTACAAATCTGTAAGGAATAAATCGGCAAATAAACATAAGAAAGCCATTATAAAATGAAGTCAAACACTACCCAGCTCATCACGAAGGAGGGAAGGATCTCCTAGAAACCTTTTCGTGTCCAGATGAGGAGGCTCTCCCCAGTTCTCCTCTAAAACACCAACAACAGCTTGTTCTAACTCGCTCAAGCTCTCCCAATAATACTTAACAACTATTGGGTCCTTTTTCCACGACAACGGAAATGTGGGTTCATTATTTTCGTCTAAAAAGAAAGGCCGAGCATCCTCAATAGCTCGGACCTTGAAGTAATAATTCTTGAAATAACGGAAAGACTTATCATACATAGTAACATAGAAAACACTTTCTTCCCTTGAGTAGCTCGGAAATAAATCCAAGAGGCTTTCTTCTTAGCTACCCCAGGCTTTGTCAACTGATGAGCGGATAATTTATACCCTTTTTGGCATTGTTTTTACATAGTTTTTAGTATGTTTTAGTTACTTTTATTATATTTTTATTAGTTTTTATGAAAAAATCACATTTCTGGACTTTACTATGAGTTTGTGTGTTTTTCTGTGATTTCAGGTATTTTCTGGCTGAAATTGAGGGACCTGAGCAAAAATCTGATTTAGAGGCTGAGAAAGGAGTGCAGATGCTGTTGGATTCTGACCCTCCTGCACTTGAAGTGATTTTCTGGAGCTACAGAAGGCCAATTGGCACGCTCTCAAATGCGTTGGAAAGTAGACATCTTGGACTTTCCAGCAATGTATAATAGTCCATACTTTGCTCGAGATTTGATGGCCCAAACTGGCATTCAAATGCCCACCAGAGACCCTTTTCTGGCGTTTGCTAGAACTGGCACCAGAACTGGAGCTTAACGCCCAAACTGGCATCCAAGCTGACGTTTAACTCTAGGAATGGCCTATGCACGTGTAAAGCTCAATGCTTAGCCCAAGCACATAACAAGTGGGCCTCGGAAGTGGATTTCTGCACTATCTGCACTTAGTTACTTATTTTCTGTAATCCCTAGTAACTAGTTTAGTATAAATAGCACTTTTTACTATTGTATTCGCATCTCTGGACGTTTAGTCCTTAGACTTGGAGTTTTGGAGGCTGGCCACACGGCCATGCCTAGACCTTTTTCTCTTCTGTATTTTCTACGGTAGAGTTTCTACACCTCATAGATTAAGGTGCAGAGCTCTGCTATTCTTCATGAATTAATACAAGTACTATTGTTTCTCTTTCAATTCACGCTTACTTCTTTTCCAAGATATACTCTCGTACTTAATTCAGTTAAGTCAGAATGAAGGAGTGACCCGTGACAATCACCCAATAACTTCGTTACTCGCTTAGCCAAGATCCGCGTGCCTGACAACCACAAGCGGTCCACATGATGTTCAACGTAGTCATTGGAGGACAGCCGGAGTGTATTCTCTTGGGTCTCTAATCCACGGACCGAGTTCGTGAGATTAGGATCTTCGTGTATAGGCTTGAACCAATTGGCAGCATTCCTCAGATCCGGAATGTCTAAACCTTGTCTGTGGTATTCCGAGTAGGATCTGGGAAGGGATGACTGTGACGAGCTTCAAAGTCGCGAATGTTGGGCGTAGTAATAGTGTGCAAAAGGATAGAGAGATCCTATTCCGACGCTAGTGAGAACCGACAGATGATTAGCCGTGCGGTAGCTGTACCTGATATTTTTCATCCGAGACGAGAAATCTGATAGTTGATTAGCCGTGCAGAGACCGTACCTGGTATTTTTCATCCGAGAGGATCTTACAGCTTGCCATGGAAGGGAGGACACATGATTGGAAGAAGACAATAGGAAAGCAGAGGTTCAAAATCAAGAAAGCATCTCCAAACGCTTATCTGAAATTCCCACCAATGAATTACATAAGTATCTTTATTTTATTTTATGTATTATTTATCTTTTAATTATCAAAACCCCATAACCATTTGAATCTGCCTGACTAAGATTTACAAGATGACCATAGCTTGCTTATGTAATTCTCAGTCAGGTGGATTCAAATGGTTATGGAGTTTAAGATATTTAAAAGATAAATAAAACATAAAATAAGATAGAGATACTTATGTAATTCATTGGTGAGAATTTCAGATAAGCGTATGAAGATGCTTTGTTCCTCCTGAACTTCTGCTTTTCTATTGCCTTCATCCAATCATTCATACTCCTTTCCATGGCAAGCTTTATGTTGGATTTCACCATTGTCAATGGCTACCTCCCGTCCTCTCAGTGAAAATGGTCCAAATGCGCTGTCACCGCACGGCTAATCATCTGTCGGTTCTCGATCATGTTGGAATAGGATCCATTGATCCTTTTGCGTCTGTCACTATGCCCAACACTCGCGAGTTTGAAGCTCATCACAGTCATCCCTTCCCAGATCCTACTAGAAATACCATAGACAAGGTTTAGACTTTTCGGATCTCAAGAATGGCCGCCAATAATTCTAGCCTTTACCACGAAGGTTCTAATCTTAGATTAGAAACCCAAGAGAATATACTCCAGCTGTCGTCCAATGACTACGTTGAATATCATGTAGATCGCTTTGTTGTTGTCAGGCACACGACCTTGGCTAAGCGAGTAATAAAGATTGGGTGATTGTCACGGGTCACCCCTTTATTCTGACTTAACTGAATTAAGTACGAGAGTATATCTTGGAGAAGAAGTAGGCGTGAATTGAATAGAAAAACAGTAGTAATTGCATTAATTCATGAAGAACAGCAGAACTCCACACGTTAATCTATGGTGTGTAGAAACTTCACCGTTGAAAATACATAAGAACAAAAGGTCTAGGAATGGCCGAGCCAGCCTCCCAAAGATGAACATATAAGTTCGAAAGATCAGATTCTCCAAATACAATAAATAGGTCAGATTCTCCAATTTACAAAAATAGGTAATTAATGCAGAAATCTTCTTCCGGGCTCACTTGTTGTGTGCTTGGGTTGAGCATTGAAGCTTTCACATGTAGAGACTTTTCTTGGAGTTAAATGCCAGCTTTTGTGCCAGTTTGGGCGTTTAACTCCAGTTTTTATGCCAGTTTTGACATTTTGATGCTAGAATTTTTATGCTGACTTGGAACGCTGGTTTGGGCCATCAAATCGCGGGCAAAGTATGAACTATTATATATTTCTGGAAAGCCCAGGATGTGTACTTTCCAACGCAATTAAGAGCACGCCAATTGGGCTTCTGTAGCCCTAGAAAATCCACTTCGAGTGCAGGGAGGTCAGAATCCAACAGCATCTACAGTCCTTTTTCAGCCTCTGAATCAGATTTTTGCTCAAGTCCCTCAATTTCAGGCAGAAAATACTTGAAATCACAGAAAAACACACAAACTCATAGTAAATTCCAGAAATGTGATTTTTATTTAAAAACTGATAAAAATATAATAAAAACTAACTAAAATATACTAAAAACATACTAAAAACAATGCCAAAAAGCGTATAAATTATCCGCTCATCACAACACCAAACTTAAATTGTTGCTTGTCCCCAAGCAACTGAAAATCAAATAGGATAAAAAGAAGAGAATATACAATGAATTCCAAAAACATCTATAAAGATCAGTCTTAATTAGATGAGCGGGGTTATTAGCTTTTTGCTTCTGAACAGTTTTGGCATCTCATTTTATCCTTTGATGTTTAGAATGATTGGCATCTATAGGAACTTAGAATTTAGATAGTGTTATTGATTCTCCTAGTTCAGTATGTTGATTCTTGAACACAGTTACTTTATGAGTGTTGGCCGTGACCCTAAGCATTTTGTTTTCCAGTATTACCACCGGATACATAAATGCCACAGACACATAACTGGGTGAACCTTTTCAGATTGTGGCTCAGCTTTGCTAGAGTCCACAAATTTTGTGTTTCTTGTTTGAGTCTAGTGTCAAATTTTAAGTTTGGTGTCAACTACATGTTTTTAATTTTTCTTAGATTTTCGAAAATTCATGCATTGTGTTCTTCTTTGATCTTCAAGTTGATCTTGATGATTTTCCTTGTTTGATCTTTAATTTTTCTTGTTTTGTGTCTTTTCTTGTTTTCCATATGCACTTTCGAATTATTAGTGTCTAAACATTAAAAAGTTCTAAGTTTGGTGTCTTGCATATCTTTCTTTTCTAAAAAATTTTCAAAAATATGTTCTTGATGTTCATCATGATCTTCAAAGTGTTCTTAGTGTTCATCCTGATATTCAAAATGTTCTTGCATGTATTATTTGTTTTAATCTTAAATTCTTATGTCTTGTATCATTTTGTTGTTTTTCTCTTTCTTCATTAATTCAAAAATAAAAAATAATATCTTTCCCTTATTTTACTCATAAATTTTGAAATTTTGGGTTGACTTAGTCAAAATTTTTAAAATTTGGTTGCTTCTTGTTAGTCAAGTCATCAACTTTAATTTTCAAAATTAAATCTTTTTAAATTTCTTTTTCAAATCTTTTTCAAAATAAATTTCAATCATATCTTTTCAAAATTTAATTTCAAAATCTTTTTCTAACTTCTTATCTTTTCAAAATTTATTTTCAAATCTTTTTCAATTAACCACTTGACTTGTTTGTTTTAATTAAAAAGTTTACTATTTCTTATCTTTTCCAAAACCTCTCTCTCTCTAATTTTCGAAAATCACTAACCACTTTTTCAAAATTCTTTTTAATTAACTAACTGTTTTAAATTCTAATTTTAATTTATTTCCTTTCTTAAATTTCGAATTCTAACTTATAATTAAAATAAAAACAAAAATATTTTTCTTTTCTTTTAATTAATATTCGAATACTCTCTCTCTTATCTCTTTCTATTTATTTTATTTATTTACTAACACTTCTCTTCCACTCATAATTCGAACCCTCTCCCTCTCTCTGTGTTCGAATTCTTCTTACTCTATCTCTACCTTATTCTTCTATTCTTCTATTCTTATACTCACATAAAGGAATCTATATACTGTGATATAGAGGATTTCTCTTCTTTTCTATTCTTTTCTTTTTCATATGAGCAGGAACAAGGATAAAGACATTCTTGTTGAAGCTGATCCTGAACCTGAAAGGACTCTGAAGAGGAAGCTAAGAGAAGCTAAAGCACACACTCTGGAGAGGACCTTACAGAAATTTTTGAAAAAGAAGAAGACATGGCAGCCGAACCCAACAATAATGGTGGAGATGCAAGGAAGGTGCTTGGTGACTTTACTGCACTAACTTCTGACTTCTATGGAAGAAGCATCTCAATTCCTGTAATTGGAGCAAACAACTTTGAGCTTAATCCTCAATTAGTTTCTCTAATGCAGCAGAATTGCAAGTTCCATGGGCTTCCATTGGAAGATCCTCATCAATTCTTAGCTGAATTCTTGCAAATCTGTGACACTATTAAGACCAATGGGGTTAATCCCGAGGTCTACAGACTTATGCTTTTTCCCTTTGCTGTAAGAGACAGAGCTAGGATATGGTTGGACTCACAACCTAAAGAAAGCCTGAACTCTTGGGAAAAGTTGGTCAATGTTTTCTTGGCCAAATTCTTTCCACCTCAAAAGATGAGCAAGCTTAGAGTGAAAGTCCAAACCTTTAGACAGAAGGAAGGTGAATCCCTCTATAAAGCTTGGGAAAGATACAAGCAATTGATCAGAAGGTGTCCTTCTGACATGCTTTCAGAATGGAGCATCTTATGTATATTCTATGATGGTCTGTCTGAATTGTCCAAGATGTCATTGGATCACTGTGCTGGTGGATCTATTCATCTAAAGAAAACACATGCAGAAGCCCAGGAACTCATTGAAATGGTTACAAATAACTAGTTCATGTATACTTCTGAAAGAAATCTTGTGAATAATGGGATGACTCAGAAGAAAGTAGTTCTTGAGATTGATACTCTGAATGCCATATTGGCTCAGAATAAAATATTGACTCAGCAAGTCAATATAATTTCTTATAATCTGACTGGATTGCAAGCTACATCCGGCAGTACTAAAGAAGCCTCTTCTGAAGGAGAAGCTTATGACCCCTGAGAATCCTGCAATGGAAGAGGTGAATTACATGGGAGAATCCTATGGAAACACCTATAATCCTTCATGGAGAAATCATCCAAATTTCTCATGGAAGGATCAACAGAAGCCTCAACAAGGCTTTAATAATAATAATGGTGGGAGAAATGGGTTTGGCAATAGCAAGCCTTTTCCATCATCATCTTCTGAACAACAGATAGAGAATTCTAAGCAGAGCATCTCTGACTTAGCAACCATAGTCTCTGATCTATCTAAGACCTCTTTCAGTTTCATGACTGAAACAAGGTCCTCCATCAGAAATTTGGAGGCACAAGTAGGTCAGTTGAGTAAAAGAGTTACTGAAACTCCTCCTAGTACTCTCCCAAGCAATACAGAAGAGAATCCAAAGAGAGAGTACAAGGCCATCAATATAACCAAAGTGGCTGAACCTATAAAGGAGGAAGAGGCAGTGATTTCCAGTGAGGAAGACCTCAATGGACATCCACTAACCATTAAGGAGTTCCCTATTGAGGAACCAAAGGAATCTGAGGCTCATATAGAGACCATAGAGATTCCACTGAACTTACTGTTGCCATTCATGAGCTCTGATGAGTATTCTTCCTCTGAAGAAGATGAAGATATTATTGAAGAGTAAGTTGCTCAGTATCTAGGAGCAATCATGAAGCTGAATGCCAAGTTATTTGGTAATGAGACTTGGGAGGATGAACCTCCATTGCTCATCAATGAACTAAATGCCTTGGTTTAGCAGAAATTACCTCAGAAGAAACCGGATCCTAGAAAGTTCTTAATCCCTTGTACCACAGGCACCATGACCTTTGAGAAGGCTCTATGTGACCTGGGGTCAGGAATAAACCTCATGCCACTCTCTGTAATGGAGAAACTGGGGATCTTTGAGGTACAAGTTGCACGAATCTCACTAGAGATGGCAGACAAATCAATGAAACAGGCTTATGGACTTGTAGAGGATGTCTTAGTGAAGGTTGAAGGCCTGTACATCCCTGCTGAATTCATAATCCTAGACACTGGGAAGGATGAAGATGAATCCATCATCCTTGGAAGACCCTTCCTAGCCACAGCAAGGGCTATAATTAATGTGGACAGAGGAGGGTTAGTCCTTCAATTGAATGAGGACTACCTTGTGTTTAAGGCTCAAGTATCTTCTTCTGTAACCATGGAGAAAAAGCATGAAAAGCTTCTCTCAATACAGAGTCAAACAAAGCCCCCACACTCAACTTCTAAGTTTGGTGTTGGGAGGCTATCTTTAAGCTCTAAGTCTCTGTGAAGCTCTCTAAGAGCTCACTGTCAAGCTATTGAGATTAAGGAAGCGCTTATTGGGAGGCAACCCAATGTTATTTAATTATATTTATCTTTCATAGACAATTGTTTTCCATCGTTATTTTATGTTTTCTTTAGGTAGATGATCATGTGAAGTCACAAAAACAGCTGCAGAATTAAAACGGAATAAAAAAAAACAGCATTAAAAATAGCACACCCTGGAGGACAGGCTTACTGGTGTTTAAACGCCAGTAAGGATAGCAAAATGGGCGTTTAATGCCCTGTCTGGCAGCATTCTGGGTGTTAAACACCATAAATGGCAGCCAGACTGGTGTTAAATGCCAGAAAAGGGTATCTGGTGTCTGGCTGGTGTTAAACGCTAGAATTGGCAGACAGACTGGCGTTTAACGCCAAAAAAGGGTGTCTGGTGGGCGTTAAACGCCAGAAAAGGGCATCAGCCTGGCGTTTAACGACAGAAAAGGTAGCAGAATTGGCGTTAAATGCCAGAAATGGCACACAGAGGGCGTTTAAATGCCAGAAAGGTGCAGGGAGCAGAATTCCTTGACACCTCAGGATCTGTGGACCCCACAGGATCCCTACCTACCCCAACTCACTCCCTCTCCTCTTCACACCTCTCCATAATACTCTTCCCCCCAAATACCATTCACTTATCAAGTCCTACCCTCTTCCCCATAATCTCTTCACCACTCACATCCATCCATCATAAAACCCCACCTACCTCACCATTCAAATTTAAACCATTTCCCTCCCAAACCCAACCCCTTCATACACGACTTCCCTCTCTCTCTTACCCTATAAATACCCCTCCTTACCTCCATCAATTTCACACATCATAAAAACTTAAACCCCCTTGGCCGAAACCAACACACTCCCCCATCTCCTCCATTTCTTTCTTCTTTTGCTTGAGGACAAACAAACCTTTTAAGTTTGGTGTGGGAAAAAGCTCTGCTTTTTGTTTTTCCATAACCAGAAATGGCACCTAAGGCCGGAGAAACCTCTAGGAAGAGGAAAGGGAAGGCAGTTACTTCCAACTCCGAGTCATGGGAGATGGAGATATTCATCTCAAAAGCCCATCACTAGAAAGAGGATGGAGCAAACAAGAGAGCCCACTCATGGACCTCACCAAGAGCACTCTGATGAGCGGATAATTTATACGCTTTTAGTATGTTTTTCATTAGTTTTTATGTTAAATTCACATTTCTGGACTTTACTATGAGTTTGTGTGTTTTTCTGTGATTTCAGGTATTTTCTGGCTGAAATTGAGGGACTTGAGCAAAAATCAGATTCAGAGGTTGAAGAAGGACTGCTGATGCTGTTGGATTCTGACCTCCCTGCACTCAAAATGGAATTGCTGGAGCTACAGAACTCAAAATGGCGCGCTTCCAATTGCGTTGGAAAGTAGACATCCAGAGCTTTCCAGAAATATCTAATAGTCCATACTTTGTCCAAGTTTAGAAGACGCAAACTGGCGTTCAATGCCAGCTCTCTGCCCAATTCTGGCGTCCAGCGCCAGAAACAAGTTGCAAAGTGGAGTTCAACGCCCAAACTGGCACAAAAGCTGGCGTTCAACTCCAAGAATGACCTCTCCATGTGTAGACTTTAAGCTCAGCCCAAGCACACACCAAGTGGGCCCCAGAAGTGGATTTATGCATCAATTACTTACTTCTGTAAACCCTAGTGACTAGTTTATTATAAATAGAACTTTTTATCATTGTATTCACAGTCTTGGTTACTCCGGTTCCCCTCTGGAGCTGAGACCAATGAACTCCATTATCACTTATGTATTTTCAACGGTAGAGTTTCTACACTCCATAGATTAAGGTGTGGAGCTCTGCTGTTCCTCAAAGATTAATGCAAAGTACTACTTTTTTCTATTCAATTCATCTTATTTCGCTTCTAAGATATTCATCCGCACTTCAACCTGAATGTGATGAACGTGACAATCATCATCATTCCCTATGAACGCGTGCCTGACAACCACTTCCGTTCTACATTAGATTGAATGAGTATCTCTTAGATCTCTTAATCAGAATCTTCGTGGTATAAGCTAGATTGATGGCGGCATTCATGAGAGTCCGAAAAGTCTAAACCTTGTCCGTGGTATTCCGAGTAGGACTCTGGGATTGAATGACTGTGACGAACTCCAAACTCTCGAGTGCTGGGCTTAGTGACAGACGCAAAAGGATAGTAAATTCTATTCCAGTATGATCGAGAACCTCCAAGATGATTAGCCATGCAGTGACAGCGCATCGGACCATTTTCACAGAGAGGAATAGGATGCAACCAACGACAAAGGTGATGCCT